>NC_141782.1:8595120-8941462 GCF_054643075.1 Acanthaster planci
TGTCTTGGTGTGATGCTGAAATACCTACGAAAGATATTAACGAAATGATACCTGTTGTTTTAAGTATCTTCTGGAAAGCAAGTTAAATCGAAGTTCTTGGCTGAATTCATGTGGGCGTTGTTCTAAGCATGGTTTGGTGAGATTGAGAGCAGCGTTGCAACTGTCACAGTGACCAGTGACAGATTGCTGGCAGTTCAAGAGTAGAAGCCCCCCTACCTACATCATGGATCAGTCTGGCTTCAACGTGTCCCCAAAAATTGATGGGCAATTTTCGGGAGGGCATTGGCAAAATATGCTCCTGTTGGTTTGGGCAGCAAAAATATGACAGATGACATTGTAAATGTGTGGTTTGCGTGCCAGGGCCAGTAGTGGGAATGGCTCTCAGATTATTAATGATGACATGCTTACCATTTGAGTAATTCCCACATCCATCACTCATCAAGGTGAATTTTGTTTCCAAAGTGGAAGAGTTTATACTTTTCCTCCCCTTTTTTTATTTGTGTATGAAAATCAAATGTTCTCACCCGGCGATGACGAGATTCCAGGGGTCAAGAGAGTTGAATAAAAAGTGCAAGTGGATCTAGTCCTGTCATTGATGAATCTATGCCAGAAACTAGAGATAACTCCTCTGAAGGTTAAGAGATCTCTGTGGCCTGGAGTTAGAAGCACTTTGTAAACTCTAAGTTAAAGAGCCTGAGCACAATACTTCATTGTCTTCATTTGTTTATATGCAACCCCATTTGGCTGTTGGTCAGACAACTAGAGAAAACAATGCCATTTGTCTACCGGTGGCTAGTCATATGTATTTATCCTGCTCTTGTACTTGTATTTTTTATTTCAGGATATAGACCCTGCATATGGAAAAGAAAAGTGAATCAAAATGGCTTTCATGAGATGCAGGACAGTTTGATGTTACTTTTATAGATGGCTGTTCATGTACTTCCACGCTTTCAACTTGAACAACACTTGAAAATCACCCAAGATATTAACACTTTGGGGAACAATTTGTTCTGGGATTTTCTTTTAAATGTTGCCAAAAGATAAATGTAAAATGTTACTATAACTTGTTTTAATGTTAATTCTTGATGTTCCAGCATGTCCTGTTTCAATTATCTCTCTGCTTATGGCAGATCATCCACTCATTAAATATAAGTAATCTACACGGTTAGAATAAGTTAACATTTACCAGTGTTAAGTATTGAGAATTTCGTCTTCAGATGTTACTGAGTGGTTTTACTATAAATATTATATACGCAATAAGTTATACAAGTGGCTGTTTAAAACATAAATAATGGTTAATTGGACAGCATATACATAGCAGGTAATTCCTGTCAATCAGTCTGATGATAACCCTGTGTCCAAAGTAAACATTTTCACTGTTTGGCGCATTGTCTTCTAGAAGAGTTAATCTAATGCACACTTCGAAATTAGTTTGTTAGTAACGAAAGGAAAGGTAATTAATACAGCTTTTACAAGCAAACGTGTGGATAAACATAAAGAATGCATTTAATTTTAAAAATCACACACTCTGGTGTTCAAATACTGCAGCAAAAACACAGAAAAAGAACTAACAAAACGTTACAAGCACTTTAACCTACAATGAACAATTTGTCACTATCATAGTTGTTGATACACAAACACCTGTTCTTTTCTCTTCTTAGTTTTGAGAGGCTACAGACTCTGGAATCTGGTCTCTGCTGTCATGACTCAGGTCACTACCCTTCATGATGACAGAGTTGGAGTTCTCTGGAATGCGTGCATGTCCCATTGAGGAATGGTGGTTCTGGATGACCGAAATTTCGTTGGCCTTGGACATGGCAGCTGCATAGCCATTCATGATGGGTGGGGGATACTGGAAGAATGCCCCCTCGTACATTGGCCGCAAGCCAAACATGTCTGGCCGGAACATTTCGCTGTCCTTGGGGCTCCTCATGAGTGGAGCCTCCACAGATATGCGCCGCCCTCGCCGGGTGGGGCCGCCGTTCCACATGTGCGTTCCCAGGTGCACCTTCAGGTTGCCTTTGGTGGTGAATGCACGCCCACATATGTGGCACTTGAAGGGCTTCTCGCCAGTGTGGGTGCGCATGTGAATCTGGAGGGCACTGTCTGATTGGAACTGCTTGCCGCAGACGTGGCAGCTGTGCTTCAGCCGCTTGGTGGGAGAAGGGCAGCTGGAATTCGAAATGGAACGCTTCAGTGAGGGCTGGGATGGGGGGATGGGCAGGTCAGAGGGGTGTGGCTTCTGCAGGCTGGGATAGAGCTTCTGCTGTATATCAGGAGGGTAATTGTTATTATTTGGAGAATGCTGCTGTTGTTGCTGTTGCTGCAGTGGCTGGCTGCAAGGTAGTGCCAAGTGATGCTGACTGCTAGGCGAAGTGCTCTGTTGTTGGCTACCTGGGGACTTCATCTGACTACTTGGAGGTATCTCCTGACCACAGTCAAAGGGAGAAGATGGTCGCTGGGGGTTGAGGGGTGAGATTTTCTGTGGAGAACCAAGTGGTGAAGGAGGCAGCTGCTGCTGCTGCTGCTGGGCCTGTGGTGAGTGCTGTTGCTCAGGACCCAATGGAGATGGTTCCCGCTGGATGAATGACCGAGGAGATGTTCTCTGCTGCTGTTGTTGGTACTGGTGCAAGGCCATCTCAGCAGCAAAGTTTGAAATGCCAGGCATCAGCATGGGATGTGACGGTGGCTGCAAATGGTGCATGGGGTGCATCATCTGCTGCTGCTGCTTGTAATGGGGGTGTGAGGGGTCAAGGATCTGGGTGGGCATGTCTCGTATTTTGTGCGTCAGCATGTGCTGACGCAGATTGCCTTTAGTCGAAAATCCCTTGGAGCATATCTCGCACTTGTAGGGTCGCTCCTTTGTGTGGCTCCTATAGTGGATATTCAGGGCACTGCTGCATGCAAAGGACTTACCGCAATAATGGCAGGTGGTGTTGGATCCGTTGCTGCGTGTGGAACCATAGGATGCATCTGGCATCAACAGTCCAGCACTGCTTCCATTTAATCTACCATCACCCGGATGGGGGAAGCCCAAGGGAAACAAGTGGTGGCTGTTGTTGACTTGATTCTTCAGGGCCTCCAGGCTGTTTTCGCTGCTCCCTGAGGAAACCGACTTGGGGGTTAGGTCCAGAGCCCCATTGTTGTCCGTTCTGCTAGTGTCAATCTTGAGGGGTGCTCGATGGAGATTATTCTGTTGGAACTTTATGCTGTCTGGACGGTTCTTTTGCTCATCAAAAATGCGTCTGTGCTCACCCCTGTACTCGTCTGAAGGACCCCTTGGCTCATCATTTCTGCCATTCTGCTCATCAGAATTGATTTTCTGCTCAAATTCATTTCCTTTACCTCTACTGTCCTCCAGTTTGCCATGGAGCTCCTTGGGATGTGCTTCACACAGTTCATCTCGGTGTCGTCTGAAGTCATCTTGGTGGTTTCTTATATAATTAGGCTGAAGTTTAATATCATCTGACTGCCCTGTAAGTTCACTGGAATGACTCCTTGAAACACCACTGTGATGATTTACAAGTTCATCGAAGTGCCGCCTCATATCTTCTTGACTTGTTCTCGGGTCATCCTTGTGATCATCAGGACTTGGAGATGCTTGGTCAGATGCCAGAGAGCCTTCTTGGCTTTTGTCTGAGGGGGACTGAGGACCTGGATTAGGAAGACGGCCAATGAGCTGTCTGTGGTGATTCTCTGCATTGCTACTTGCTTGAAGATGTAGGGCTGAAGCTATGGAATCAATACCTTTTGTGTAGCTTGGCTGGGGTTCTGAGGATAGGGAGGCTGCTCTGCTGCTGTCATCAGAGAGGTAGGATGGAGGGGAGGCAGACTCACCTGTGGCAGGCACTCCTGGTGACTCTTCAACTTCCTTCCCCATCCAGTCCATACGAATTTCCTTATTTACATCAATTATCCTCTCCATGTGTCTGGCTCTGTCCCTCATGTGGATCTTTTGGGTGTGGCCCATATCTTGTTCGGAGGCAGTTTGGATTTGTTTGAGACTTCTTGTTTCATCTGGCAAGCCATTGTGGAGTTCATCTCCTGCACCTTCTGGTTCAGAAAAGCCTTCAGGTGAGGATTCCAGTTGAGAACCCATCTCATTGAGCCTGGCTGCCTCTTCACTTTCATCCTGGTCAAGGACCTGGTTTTCCTCATTCGACAGCTCTTCAGCAAACCTGTCTTCAGCATAGTGCTCAAATGCAGACAAGTCTTGGGGAATCGGAAAGCCCTCGGCAGCATGCATGCGGAGGTGCTGCTGCAGCACTAAGACATTACTGAACCGCTTTTGGCAAATGGGACAATCGTGGAACATCCTGAGAGGAGGTTTGGCACGATGGACACTGTAGTGTGTCTTCAGGTTACCCTTGGTGGTGAAGGAGCGCAGACAGACACGGCACTTGTATGGCCGCTCACCAGTGTGGATCCTGTAGTGCATTTGCAGGGCACTCTTGCAGCTGAGAACCCGGTGACAAATGACACACTGATTGGAGTCGCTTATCTTCTGCTCGATATTCTCAACTAACTTTTGCAGTTTAGAGGTCTCTGATGGCCGGACTCCTTGCTCAGCCAGGGCAGCCAGAGAAGATGGAGTCTCCATTCGGGAAGTGAGAGTGGGGGCGGTGGTGAACATTGAGGAAGATTCAGACATGATTTGACTGATGGAGTGAGCAAAGCTTGAGGTCATTGGGGCAGAGGAAAATGTCAGGGGCCTTTCCGGAGTTGGTTGAGGGGACACAACAGCACTGGTATCTGATGTCTTAGGTTCTGATTCTGCCTTGGGAAGGACAATATCTGAGACTGATTTGGGACGTCCATCTTCTTGACTCTGCTGCTCAAGGGAATTGTCACCAGAGATACTGTTTGAGGCAGAGTTAGACCCACTGGCCTGCGATGTGGGTGTTCCAGAGTGGAAAGAGGTTGTGGCATCATTTGATGGACGACTCATGTCACCTGGAATCGTTGGAAGGGGAACCTGCTGAATGGATGGAGACTGGATTGGGAGACGCTCATTTGGCAGAGGAGGAGAAGGTGGGTGAGGAGTAGTGTCCATTTTGACATGAGGGTACCGATCCACATGCCTCTGGAAGTGCACTTTGAGGTTCCCCTTAGTGGAGAATCGGTTGCCACATATATTACACTTGAATGGTCGCTCACCTGTGTGAGAGCGAATGTGGATTTGAAGGGCACTGTCACTGCCAAAGACCTTGTGGCAGAAGCGGCACTTATGCCGGAAGAATGGATCATCCGAGGGAAATTTGGTGTCAAAGACCGCAACATTTGGAGGCTTCCCCTTTCGCTGAAGCATCATGGATGGTGCAAAGGGAAGCCTAGGTGGGGCCTGTAGAAGCTGACTTGAGGCTGGTGGCATGACGCCCTGCTGCTGCAACATATCAAATGGTGGCCTTGGGGAGGCCATAGGGAAGGACACAGGAGGTACAATAGAGGGTCGTAATGGCAGCGACGGCATCATCTGTTGGGGCAGTGGTCGAGGCAGTGAATCGAAGGGATGGATGAGGTGGGGGTGAAGGCCCTGACGATGATGTTTGCTGGGACATTATCTGTGACTGCGACTCCACAGACGGGGTGAGGGGGGCTGAGGTAGTGGTAACTGGAGCAGCCGAGGTAACAGCAGGGGCATTTTTGATCTGCATAGCCAGGTTTTGCAGCTGCTGCTGGATATTTTGGATGAGCTGCAGCTGGTGAATGTGCTGTTGCTGCAGGTGGAACAGCTGGTCCTGGATGGACGCCATCTCTGGCTGATTGTGCACTGGATGTGGGAAGGGCCCCATGGGGAAGGGTGTACTCTCAAGACTCCCTGGTCTGGGCGGAAATACGGGGCGGCTCGACGGTGAACGGCAGTTCTCAACTGGGTGCTTCAGTTGGGTGTGCGACTCTTCATACTCCATAGAGTCCACACTCTGAGTTCTCCGCCTGTCTGGTTTGGAAGCCTTCAGGTCTTCCTCATGCAAGCCGTCATCTTGACCTGGCTGCTGCTGCTGGTCCCGGGGGCCATCAATTTGGGCTAAGTGGGCCTCCGGCTCCTCTGTCACAGATCGCTCCTCAAGCTCCTCTTGGTCATCATAACGGGTCATCCGGCAGCTGCTGAAGCCCATTTAGCACCTGGTCATTATTGTTGTTGTGGTACACAGTCTTGGCAATCTCCTGGCCATACAGATTCTCCACGGACGGCGGACGGCTGCTGCTGTTACTCTCAGTCTGCAACTGGCCGTCATTGTTTATCACAACCACCACTGGTTTCTTGGAGCAGGTCTGCTTATGCTGCAGAAAATCGGAGGTAACTGAAAACTCCCCTCGACACTTCCCGCAGACATGGAGGCCTCCTATGATCACATCCTCATCTGTTTCTTCTGTGCTAGCAGTATTCAAGTGGTTCTCCTTGGCAGCACCTGCGATGAATTTGACAGAAATAAAAATGAGTTACAGGTACAAGAATGTTTATTGTTTAAAAGCTCAAAATAAGTTCTTATGTTAAGCTCTGATGACCCATCATAGGTTTTTTCATTTACAGAGTTTGATCTCTTAGCGAGAAACTACTTTGCAACTATGTAATTGAACAAGTCAAGACCCTATCTGGGAAGCTTTTCTTTCCAATGCTCACAAATGGGTATTAAGAACAGGCAAGGCTTCTTTCATGACTGAAAGCTCACAAACTGATTGGAAGTAGAATGTGTTTTGCAATGTTTAAGTAGCAAAAAAGCATTGGGATAGCAAAAATGTATTAAACCACTGGAGAAATGCTGATGTAACTGGCCCCAATACACACATAGTGCAGTGTGGTCAATGATAAAAGTGATGCACGTACACAAAACAGCACTTCATGCTGCTCCAGATTTGTCCCCTCAAAGAGGTGAAGTGGAAGATTGATAAGGAAGCTTTAATGTAACCATCACAACTTCTCATGGACCATTATAACTATATGTACTGTGAGACTATCAACATCGACAATTTTCAGCTTTCCATGTTTTACTCTCTCAACCACAAAAGTGACAGGCGCCCTCATGTGAAGGTGTTCCAAGCACCACATCTATGCCTCCATCAAGCAAGTATTGCAGGTGTTTCGCTGGTTATTTCACATTCCAGTTTCTTTTTTTTCTCCAAATCTCTGCACAAAGAAAACCTGGGAAGGTTACTCAAACACTGCCCCTGTGTGCTTACAAATGGTGCCCATCATGTGCCAATTCATATTCTCGACTCCCCCCCCCCTCTTTTTTTAATTACAAATCTTCAGAGCACGGAATTCTATTAACTTGAACAAATTAGAGAATTTCCGTTTCAAGAGATGAATAATAAAGTGCCTTAAATTATTTTCCTCAGGGATTGCGGTCTGCCTAATTTCATTTCGGGATCCCTCTTAGGCTTTGCAACATGTTCATGGGGGACACTCTGTCCTCCGACAGGATGCCAATCAAGGAAAGATCAATATTCACCCTTAATCAAATTATTTTGGACGATTTGTGGAAAATACAGCCGTTAGAAGGAGACAAAAGAGAGACTAAAAAAAAAAAACCAAGCCTTGACAGTTTGATGCGTGTTTGTGGCAGCTTTGTTTTTCTAATCGTTAATGTGTATTCATCAGTAATTGGAAGCCAAACAAGGGGGGTGTTTCGTGTAAAATGTGGTCTTTACTTTGGATTGAAACTAAAACTTAATACAGAGTTCTCATTTCAAGCACTCTTAAGCCTTCCCTATGACAAGAAACACACTTTCAAGGTAGGAGTATTCCCTTTAAATTGCATGCCCATGAGATTTCAGCCAGGGGATGTCCAGGCATAGTTTGCACACACTGCAGGCAATTTTTGGCACTCATTTTCTCGTGAAAGTGGGTGCAAATATATTAATCTTTGGAACTTGAATGCCCCGTTTTTCAAATAAAGGCATGTATAATCACGCTTTTCTCAAATGCTGGTTAGAGCACTATTAAACAAAGTACTGCGCCAAAGAGTTTGGGCACAGAGTTTGAACAAGTAGCCGGTTCGCCAAATGCATCCCGCAGTCTTTTGAATGCATGCTTCAATATTTTCCCTCCACATGGCCTGTTTGCTCAATACATGTACATAAGAGAAGCCTTATTAAGTCATTCCTGGATTTTCTCCCCCCATCTATTCATTCCCCCCCCCCGAACAATGCATTTTAAGAATGCAGGATTTTCTTGTCTGAGGCTTAATGCAAGTTGTTAAATGTCCAGTCCAAGCCAAGCCACCTCTGTTATGTTATGCTCTCGTGCAGCACAATGGGTCTTCGAGATAATTGTTACTTTTTATACTCTGCAGCCTTTGTGAAGTTCCACCCAAAATGACATCAACAAAGGCCGGAAGGCACCAAAAAAACAGCGAAAAAAGAGCCTTGACTCCCTTTTGCATACTGAAACTTCTCTGCTTTTCAGCCAGCTGACAAAAGCCAAATTGGCCAGCTATTTTTTTTTTTTTGGCCCCTCATCCACTGTCCACGCCTGGACACAAAAGTCTTCCCTTCTGCTCCGCTAGCTTGCAAATATTTCATGTACAATTTGCAGATGCCGGCTTAACCCAGGGGGACTCTGTTGACCACTTTTTTTCCCTTCAATTCACGCACTTATGGCCAATTATGAGACAGGCATTTTGGAGTGACAAACAGGATGAGCTATAGGGGCATTAACTGGGTTTTCATGCCCACAAAGTCGACTTCTTTCAAGAGGAGGGGGCAAAGACCCCTGACTTCAAGCTGGTAGTGAGGCAGGGACCACTGATTATCACACCATTCACCCCAATGACCACAATAATGTGTTTGTTCGGATTATTTTCACATGAATGCTCTTGTTACACAAAAGGTTTATCTATTTCCAACATTCACTCTTGACAATATAATGCAAACACCATTATTCAATGCAAACTTCTCACCATTTTCCCAACAAAATGCTTCATAAAATGAAACCTTGAACCTCAAAAACAAAACAGCAGTAACTCCCAATTTCGAGCTTTTCTTACAACACTGGGACTCATTTAATACAACACAAATCCTTGACAAAAAGTCTGCCCAAAGAGGCTGAAATCAGCAGCAAGCCTTTGGTATCCATGAACCAGCCCAAGTCCCCCTCAAATTATAAAGAAGTCTACTTGAAAACATTGACGCTACAGAGGCCCCCCCGTCATTAATATGCGACACGGCTGCCAAGTTGCAACCAACATTGATCCCCCTCGCTGCCTCTCAGCCATTCAATTTTCTCCACTCCCCGACAGTAGCCACATCTCAACCACTCAAAAGCAAACTGGCAAACAACTTGGTTTGTTGTGTGGATAACATTACCAGGGCTCAGGGCGATTTTGAACGCAAGGATCTTTCAGGAGGAGATATGTAAATGCTGTGCTTTAGCTGATCATTCCAAGCTCTATTGGACCCTCCCCCATGCTTAACTATATGTACCGCTGCATCTTGTTCCTAGCTAGGAACATTTATTTTTCATCAGGGAAATTTTTCATTTTACAACCTCTGTAAAGAGGTAAACAAATGGGCAAGTTTTGTTTTCATGGGCTTGTATTACAATTCTGTGATCTCCAAAGAAGTGAAGTGGTTGAAACCATTCCAAATGAAGGCTTAATTTTGGATGTTTGCGCAGGTATGGAGCCATAGGGCCTGTAAGTCCATGGTAACACTAGCAGCAAATACATGTACATGTACACATTATATTCAGCTGAGGCTCATCTTGTAAGTCTTGTGACTTTATAATAACTGAGTTGTGTGTCCAGATAACTCATTCCTCATAGGGTTGATTTACGGCATTTGGAACAACACCATGGACTTCATGTCCTTGGAATATGTCCCCCAAATTTCTTTTTGATGTCTCGAAAATGAATTGTCTACAAGATTCATAAGCGGTGAAATGTAGTCCCACATGATGGCTGCTGAATTCTGGAGTTTTTGACACCATCAATCAGCACGTTGAGGTTCTGCAATCATTCTTAGATGACACATGCTTCCAGTGAACAGTGCACTGCCAGGAGAGGGTGGAAATGCTGACATCCATAATGTGCACAGTGCAAGACATTATGCAAACAAACCTACGACCTCTGGTCAACTTCATCAAGGAGTGAATTAGCAAAAAGCACTGAATTCCGCACTAACAAAAAAATTTCAAACTGGCAAACAAACTCTGCAGATTGTCGGCCAGTAAAGCAATACACACAACAGGCCATTCTGGCTGGCAAACCAGGTTTTTGCTCAGCAGATATTATCCATGCTTAGCATAAGTCTGCATTCATTTGCTCACTGAAATTGGCCTCAGACAATTCAGCCGACCAAAGTGCTTTGAATGTGGATCACAAGAGCCGGTCATTCATTTGACCTACATGTACATGTACGATGATCATGATCTGCATGAGTGAATGTGCATGTACACAACAGTCACGGGGACAGGAGGGAGTTGGCCATCTTCACAGTACCATAATCAGTGGCTGGTGTTCAGATTCTGAATAGTTGGTCTTGTAGGAGGGGAGACGGACATTAAGCTCAAAACTTCTGAGTGAATTTCTTGCTTTAAGACCTGACTGGCCCCTCCCACACATAACGAGTCATGATTCATGGTACTAATTTGGAAGTTAAATGTGAGTGGGAGGGGGGGAAGCAGAGGGATGCTGGCTGTGAGAACAAGGTTGAAAGACAGCATGCATATGTGTCTCCGCAATGCAAGGCACTGTGCTTGTGTGCAGAGGTATTAACGTCAATCTATGGACTGAAGCCAGAACAGGATATTTCTGTCATCAATTGGTAATGATAAATAATCCAGATTTTACACAGTGCAAAGGGGGAAAGTGCTTCATAATGCTCCAGAAAGTCACAGGCAAAATAGGAGGAAGCAAGCCTACTGAAATAATTCTATATCCGGTCTTCGTGTACAGATGCGGCTTTAAATGTAACTCTTAAAGGAAAAGTTTATTTACCTTGGTGCTAGATTCAGGAATTTATGCCAAAAGATCGCACCAGACTCCAAAATTGACATGACTTCGGGGCAGTGGCAAGCTGTGAAATTTACATGACACAAAATCCTGTCCAGGGCAAAGCAAAGAGATACTCAATAGAGAGCCACAGGTGGTGCCAAGAGTGGGCTCTGATTCACAGCTTCCCTGTTCCCAAAGTCAAAAACTTATCCTCTCCCAACATGTATTCATCTATCCATCATCACCTGTGATTCATGTGTTGCTCAAGTGGGCTTGGTATCATTCTTATCTCTTAGGTAGCGCCAAAATCATGAAATGAGACACACCACACCCATCAACATTTTGAAGGGCATGTAAAGCGACAAATTCATGTCAAAGCAATGTGTCTAATAGTAACACATTTGGCAATTTAAAAAGAACTGTAACCAGCTGTTTGGTTTAAAGTTTTAAGAAAAAAAGAAAAAACATTTCTAGCAGTCAGAAAGAACAGCGTACATGTCTACTGTGGCCGATTTATTCATTTTTTTAGGGAGAAACCTTTCCCCTTCTCCACCATTTTCTTTTGTTCTCAATTGGTAATTCATCTCAACTGGTAATTCGTTCCTGACAGAGAGAAATTGTAACTATAACCACGATTTGCTTGTATCTACAGGCTCACCTTCATTTGTAATTGCTACTAGCCCTTTGATAATGCTACCACCAATGGCAGCAGAATGATTTGGGAGGGGGGGCAGATGTGAGACCACCAGGCATCAACCATTAATAGCCTGATCCATAAAGCCCCGCCCCATATAGGATCTACCAAAAGTGTCCCCCCCCCTGGCAAAAAAGTGGGGGGTTATTGGCCTCCTGTCTGCCACCTGTGGCTACCACTACTACATGTATCTGTACCATACCGTAACAGTTTGAACCACCTTCCCTGTATGTGTAGGAAAGTTGGATTTCTCAGACAGTTCAATATCAAGAAACAAAGTCGTAAAAGCACAAATGATTCAAGACAAGACTCACAGGTATGAATGAACAAACCCAAGCTTACTTTTCTGGAGACACTGCCCCCTTCCCATTAAAATTTTTGAGAGATGGCTCTTGATGCAACATGACATCGTAGGCTGTGCTCTGTCTAGCCACAAGAACTCACATCAGGACTGGGTGAGAGAGATCCCACAGTCAGCCCAGAGCAGGCATATCAGTCAGCAGAGCAGTCCCTGGCCCTGGCTGCCCATTCAGGTTTCCTGGCCAAGGATGGAGAAAATGTCAACCCCCTTATACAACCTGTTCACACCTGTGTTTCCCCACTTGCTGAGCGGAAGAGGAACTGCAGAGGTGGGCCCCTTGTCAGCACCATGCACAGATGCAGTACACAGCACAGATGATGACTGCACTTTTTTATGGAGTGTTTTGGAACATGTGCACTGGGTCACAGTCCTCACTTGGATAGCCAGATTTAGTCTGAGGAAGGGGTATGACACCCTGACCCAAATGACCTTTTTGTATGACACTAAACACATGAATTTACTGTATGCAAACTACATTAACCGGTGTCCAATACAACTTCAAAGTGTTGGTTGATTGTCGGTACCCTTCTGTATGGCAACTCTTTACAAACCTTCCGAATAGCCATGCACGTATCTAAATGTTTGGTTTAATTACTTGAAAAAGTGCACTGTGAGGAACAAGAAACACAAACAAAAAACCAAAAGATTGGTGTGTTCTCACACACCCAGGGCAAGTTCAGTCCAGAGAGCATTGGAATGTGAATCCAATGGGGACGAGTCCCAAATCCGACAAGGCTTTCACACACCGATCCTGTGTAAGGCTAAACCAGGTATGTAGCAATTCAACAAATTGATATTCACCAAATGAATTGATGGCATCGAGGACGTTCCAGAGAGGTTGAAGACAGTGCTTACCAATCACTTAACAATATCTAAATCTCATGTTATTATCAGTACTGCAAAGTCCTTCGCACTTCTGTAAAAAAGTCAGTGTACCCTGGACAAATTCCTGCTACTATCAAAAGGGCGCTGTCAAATCTAAAGGGGGTACTCATGTCAAGAGAGAGAGGGAAAAAAATCATGTGAAAATCAGAAAAGAATTGGAGGGGAGAAAACATTAGAGAGACAGATGATGAGATAAGTGAAAAGACAAAAAAAAAAAGAGCTGATGACTGGATGAAATTCATCGAGTCCCCTCAAGTAGTGATGTGCGGTAACTCGATGACAGGAGAGAATCATCTGAGTATCTCCTGCCGGCCCTAGAAAAATAACAGTCCCGCGGACTTGAACCGTGGCTGGGAATACAGCCAGACAGTTACACCAATCACAATACGTGCAGACAATGTCACGGTGAGAGGATATGTGTGCCGTGCCCTGCCCGAAACCACCATGGAGGATGGGTGGGGGAAGGGAGGGTCGCTGACCCTCCATCACCGGGCATCTTTTTCTCAAGACATGGCGTGTTTCTATTTTCTTAATTAAATTTTTTTTACTTGAGTGAATGAGAAACCTCAGGAATTCAGGAATTGACACAATTTCTCCAAGTGTTATTTACACTTCTGCTGGGGATAGTTGAGGGAAGAACTGTGTCAGTGTGTTAGAGTGGGAAAAAATGGGGAAAATACTACAAAAAAAAGCCAAGGATGTGTACACAAAGCCAGAACTGTGGGTTTGACATTATCTCTGCCATCCAGTTAGGGACCTATCCTGGTATGTATCAATCCAACTGCCCATAATTGAACATGTTCCGAGAGTAAATCATTCTCTTAGAATCATATACATGTACACGCCCTCACCCTGACTTGATATGGTGGCACTTCAACTGTGAAATAATTAACACATGTTCATAGAACACCAGAAGTCATCACTGTAAACATTTCTGGTTTTTATCAGAGACTTGGCATCTGATGATCTAGGAATATTTTTATTCTCCCTTTTTTGATGAGAATGGCAAACAAAGTAGAATTCTTCTGTCCTTGTTTCAAAAGAATTGTTCCTCTTGGACGGTTAGAGCACAATTCAGTTTAACAGCCAAAAGACTGTAAGAAACAAAAAGAGAGATAAAGATGTGTAGTTATGTAACAGAATGGAGCCTTTAAGCTACAGAAGGAATCCCAAAACAAGTTCTTGAAAAATTCTGCATCAACATAAAATCGCTTGTTTAGACTGTTAGTGACTGACCCCTTGTTATATGAAGGGCAAACAGTGAAATTAAAGCTTTACCTGGGCTCTGGGAGCAAAAAACAAAGGCATTACATACATCCCCAGAAACCCAACCTAAAAATCTAAATAAATAGAGAGCTCACAGCCTACCAGAAAGATACCACTTTTATAATTAAAAGCACTGAAGCAGAAAGGCTGGTCGTTACCTGAAACGCACTGATATGAAATGCACTAGGTTACCTTTACAACCACATGCAAGTGCAAGCTATACTTTCAAACTTTGAAACCACAGCAAAAAGTCACAAACCGGATGGATTTCAAAATGAAACCAACCTGGCTTCAGAAAGGGGGGGGCATTACTTGTAATCAATCATGAATGACTGCTACTGTAAGTGACTGAACATGGAGGATGGGGTTCTGCAAGTAATTTTTGTGCGGAGGCCCTTCCCATCCGAATAGAGAGTCCGAGTCCTGGCTGGTCTCCGGTCCCCGGCAACAACCCCTCCGAAAAAAAAAATTTGCCCAATTGGGCAGTCATTCCCCGGCCCACCACCTTCTGTAATCATGTTCCCATGGTTTGCTATTGATTTCGGCAATGCTTTTCAAGTCACCATTTCTTGCCTGCATATTTAGATTACTGGAGTGCAGAAGTCACAAAATCAAGGCTTCAGCTATCCCACCATACACGTATGCCCACTCAGTGGCCGTCAAATGACAAAACATCCAGTCCAGTGGGCGCATACATGTACATGCACCACCTCGGTTCCTGCACACTGCACCAGACAACATTTACAAAATGCACAATATACTGTACATGTACACATTACTGATGATTAAGATTAGATGTACTTTAAGCCTTCACTGTCCAATGACGCCAACACTTACGCTTTTAAGAACTGATAGCTGCTCTGAACAAAAGTAGTGAAAATAACAAGTTAAGGAATCAAGTAAGGTTCCCTTATTACCTGTTTAGAGACCAAGCAGCCCCCAGGCAATGCCAAGTTTCACGTCTGAACATCTACCACTGTAACCCATCCCCCTGTTAAAGTCTCCTCTCCCCCCAACCCAACCAGATCATAGAGGTTGACCGTCCAACAAAGGCCTACATGTACCCCGACACTAAACTCCTGGCGACCCAGGCTATAAAACTACATGAACTATTTAGCGCCTTACGGTAATTGAATAACTCAGCAGCCAGCACACACTGCAGGATACAAGCATTTAGCTCACTGCTCCTGCAGGATCCCTCCCCTGTGAACAATTTCCTTCCTGTCTGCCTGGCTGCTACACTAGCGGCTGCCCCAGGGAAGCGCTACTGTGTCGCTCTGACAGACACGGAGGACGACGGTGAGGGGGAAAGGGGTTTGACTTGCCGCTGTGCACCAGCTACACTATATAGCTGGGGAAAACAGCTAGGGGATGGTGGGGAGAATTGGCTGGTGTGCTCTAGCCAAACCAACAGCGGGAAAAATCTTTTGACTACTGTTTCGTGAGAGCCAGTAATTACGAGTACTTGATCTCAAGACAAGTGTTCGTAAAAGTGCAAGAATTAATGGATGAAGTGACTGGATCGGCATATGCATGTGCATTCACGCTGACTTGATACCAACTTGAAAGCTGTGTATATGAAAGGTATTTAAGAACTGTACATGTACATTTCAGTTGTTGATATCTGAACATTTACTGGCATTTTGAGGGTTTTGCTTTATGCAGTTTGACCAGCTTGCTCCAGATTTTCCTTTCTGCATAACCTTCATCGAATCTCAAATGTGTTCACTGATTACCAACAGAGAATTTCACTAGAAAACATCAGTTTCAGACTAAATAAACCAATGTAAGAAAAAAGTGCAGACTTGCGCTGATGTAAAAAGCGAGTCATAGTTTGCACCCTTCACTTTGCCATGAGGAAGTTGGGGGTACAAAGTGCAAGCACAATTTTGTTGGGAACTTGTACTTTTGATTAGTCACTAGTCAGACGGTCAAACACCTCCTAGAATTAACAAAAAGACAACCCCATCTTTTAACAGGGCTTCATCAGTCCAGTTCCGATGACAGCAAATGATGATGCAAAATGTGTTTTTCCATTGGCCACAAAAACAGAAAAATTCCCCCAGGCCTCTCAGCCAGTGTGGCATGCTCAGAACCACAAAAAGCATGCTAATGGTGTGTGTGTGTGGGGGGGGGGAGACAGTTGAAATAAGGGGGGATGGAGACAGAGAGAGAGGGTTCAGTTTGCCAGGGTGCCACACTGCCAGCTTGGGTCGGCACCCGGGCACAGTTAGGCAGTGGTTTATGCTGCAGACAATACAATCTGTGTATTACTGATATTGCTAATGCTTGGGGCTATTTGCTGTAGTAAAGCTCCCCCAACAAGTGCCTTTTCACAGCCAGTCAATACCCAGTCTGGTTGCTCAATGTGCCTCCCAGTCACTGCAACCATCACATTTTTTCCCATCAAACATCCCACCAACAAAACAATTTTCTCCTTTCTCTCACTCAAAAAATTGAGGCATAAAAGTGGCAAAATACACCTGTTCTGGCCATTCAAGGCATAAATGCCATTCAATCCTGGAACCCCTTAAAATGTTTCACACAATGCGGCCCTGGTGTTGATCTACTGTTGGGCAAGTAAGCGTGAAGTTGAGATACACTAGAGGCTTAAGAATGCCAGAAAGAGAGAGAAAAAAAATGCATTGAAATGACAAAATTCATTTCAGGCCCGTTCAATTACAAACACGCAGGCTCTTTCAAGGCGGCTTTTTGTAACAATTTTCTTGATCATTGGTCAGATTACAGGATAAACATTCAGAGACCTCAGACATGCGACTCCCTAAGCTGTTGAATAGTTCATTAATCTGACAAACTGATAAATGGTATATGAAACTGCATAATGAATTTGAAATAGAACTGAATGGATCTCTGCTTTACTCCAAGGCAAGGGCAGAATTAATAACACAGCAAAATTAGAAAAAAACGTCCAACACAACAGGGTCACTGTTCAGCTTCATTCCCTCCTTTAGAGTGATCATCACCACAACAAATTTATTGATTTGAAAACCCCCAGACATTACTGCCTGCAAAAGAACACACCTAGCCCAGATTTGACCATAAGGAGAGAAGAGAGAGATATAGAGAATGGGGGGGGGAAATACAATAACCCTGGCACTTACTCAAGTAAAACCCCCCAGAAGTACGGTGTCAGGTGGAATGACATGAAGTCCTCTGACAGGCCTCTGTGAGTGCGAGTGTGTGTGAAAGTGTCAGACATTTCATGTTCGCGGGCTGCCGACCTAAAAGCTGACTGCCAATCAAAATCATTTCATGCATATTATCAATTACGCCACCCGTGGCGTGAGATCACTGATTTTTTTTCCACGAACACCTTCTCTCCCTCTACCCCAAACCCTTGTCAGTAGAGCAGGGCTAGTCGAGGCCCTTTGAATGGATGGTCTCCTGCTAGCTGATAATTTCTGCACATCAAGTGTCATGGATTAGGGAAGCGTAGAGTGTTTTTTTTGGGGGGGGAGGGGAGGCCCCAAAAGGGCAAAAATCTCAGGCTACAGTCCAGGCACTCTGTCAACTGAATCCTCCTCAGCATAAAAAACTGTTCTTGAAATACTCGGGGAAAAAAGATGATTTCCTTCATTTTGATTATCACCTTCTTGTGGACACCAGTCAAGCTAAAGGCAAACGAACTGCTTTCCCGTATATGACACACCGTTCTTTTCTCTCAGCCTGTACTTCAGTTCAAGCTCACGATTGGTCATCTCAAGTGTTGCGTGATGCACACAAGGTCTACACACGATACGGTGCTTAGTGGTGCAGTCAACAAATTGACGTAACGAAGAATCAACGGTTGCATTCAACTGTGATTACGATGTACATGTATCTCACTGTTCGTCATTTATTCAAAACATTTTTTAATCCTCCCCCCACGAAAAAATTTGAAAATACAGACGGGACATACGTTCTGTGATGTGTAACCACTCTATGCCGCTTCCCAGCCAGAGGGTCTTGAATTGGCAACATCTGTGAAAGTAATCGTAGTGCTTGGATAACACAGCCTAGAGGCAGCAAATTTTGCCCAAATGATCTGACGCAAGGAGGGCACATGTAGCGTGTGCACGTATGTATACCTTAACATACATGCACATATCTACAAACAACACGTGTGACTGGAAGCCACATTATAAAGCTTGAAGCATAACAGATCACCCCTTGGGAGCACTTTGACTTGAAAATATGAAATGAAAACTAAAATAAAGTTTGAAGGTCATATTAGTTTACAGTGAGTCACAACAGCCTCTCCTCTTTGGAGAACAGGGAATACTGACAAGGAAATCATCAATTTCTTGGCCTCCTTTGATGAAGTGCTATCAAAGTACACAGTAAAAATGCTGGGCAATTTTTAGCCCAACGGTGGGTACCAGGCGAATCGCCTAATTGTCGGGCAAACAGATTAACCTACCGCATTAATTCTCTCCTGATATATGCACAAACCTGTCTCATTTACCCACCAGTGGTTAAAAAAAAATTATTTGTACTACTTTTTTTTTTCACGGTGTTATTTTTTTTTTTTCAGCCCAGCAGTTAAGTGGTTCACCTGGTACTCAATGTTGCGCAAAAAATTGCCCAGCCTTTTTACAGTGTGACGATACTATACATCACAGATGGTTTACATAAAAACCTTTGATCCAACCGAAAATTATATTTTGGATTTATGGTACAAAATCCAGCACAAGCACATTTACAAATCTCTTCATAAATGTGTTCAAGTACTTGGGTACACCTGTTAATGCCCACCTTCTAGCCCATCATTTTATGTTTTTCAGAACTTTGTCACTGTCAAGAGCCTCTACCGGTACATAACACATGGGAACATTGTCAACAGGACATGAATGCTGAGTAAATTTACATGGATTATCTCACTGACAAGTGCTACCAGCAGGTCCTTAAATGCAGTCATAAAACACATCCCATTTCAGGAAATCTGTAATAAATTTGGAACATCCGATCAGAACCCCTGCACATTTCTCATCCAACAGAGCAGGACAAACCAACGACTGGCGGGAAAATCCACAAACGTTATACTGAACTGTCGTAGATTACATTCTACGCAATGCTCTGTGAGTACGTATGAATGCGACACAGATTTACAATCGGTTTTCAACAGTTCAACGGTACATGTAATGTATTTCAAGACACTTTCCCTATCCCCTTCACAAACCCTATAGAAACAAAAAAACAAAACTTGCTGTTAATGAACGGATGACTGGCAATTTTCAGAGCGACATTAAATCAATCAGCCACCTTCTTGTTTTCTCTCTCGGGCTCAAAGCCAAGATGGCCCCCCGGAATTATAAACAGATGGATCATAATTTTTCAGTTCCCATAATTCACACCTTTCTCTCTCTCAGTCCTCCCCGCCCCCCCTTTCTTTCGCCGTGCTGACATTAAGGATGGTATGAGTCACAGAGGAAATCTTGGGCCATCATGTGACAATATTATCACACCTATATCAGATGTCTTTCGCTTGAACTGCACGTGAACTGGAAACAGATCAGACAAATCCTGCAGCATAGGGCTCCCTCTCAAGTCGCCATAATTTTAGAAGAGAAGTATGGCTGAACAGCTCAACAGCTTTACATTAAAAACGTCCTCGTCAAAATCCCTCAAGTTCAGACTATGATAAGTGGGAATATTTGGGTTTTTTTTGTTGATTTTCCAGTGGGAAAACACTCTCTCGAATAAAGTGACGACACAATATATCTTTTTAATATGAAATGCGAGTTTAACAACAAGGTGTGACTTTCACTCTTTTCCTAACAAAAATGACAAAGGCATTTCCAACAAGGAAACAGCCCGAAAGGCAGCTTGTCATGGCCTGCAAACATTGATGACTAGGAAATGCAAATAAATCGTGTTTAGCAAAATGCTCCCAATACTGCCATTTGGCAACTCTGCCGTTTAACGCTCTAAACTCTGGGCTAATTTTCCAACATGTACACCAATGTATTTTTTCTGAATATGGTGTGCCGCGCCTTGAAAACGGTGACAAAGGAAAAGTGATTTCGGCCCTTGGAGTTAAACTAACATTGCCAGAAGAAATATGAAGGAAGCTGTCATCGGCACTCTTATTGATTAGTGTATGGTTCGAGGGTGTTTGATGGGCACTTTTTGTGGGGTTTCTAAAAGTTCTCCTGCCCTGTGCACATACATGTACATGTACGGGCCCTTACAACCTGTGGAATAAATCTGTTTTTCCCCCTTTACTGTTGCTATTGAACATGAAGGCTTTTGTGTGTATTTGTTTTAAAGTTCAAGATTTGAAAAAAGGCAATGTACTTCAGGGGAATTTTTCTTTCTCTGCTGTCAGTTCTAATATACAACTGTATGTACAACATCATCAACATCTAATGTACAACATCATAGGCAGTTTGCCTATGATGTGGAATTTGCAGGGAGGAAACATTTGAAAGTCAGGAGGTAAGGAACACGAGAAACATGCGAACCAAGAAACTTTCCAAGTACACTACATGTATGCATTTTCTTAGGGACCACAAATATCATGGAGACAAATTTCATGTATGTACATTGCCACAACTAGATCCCTACTCTCGTAACAAAAGAACTTACTCACTCCCCCACAACTCAGTAATTGCCTGTGCACTTTCACACGGTACAATCTGATTTTCTCAACCTCAACAGATGCATGCATACACGGTGTTTTTGACAATGCTCGGTTCAGTTATTTTTCTCTTCAGGTCAAGGGTCAAATGACAGAAATATTAGTTTTCCACTGTGTGAGTGTTTCTGGGTATATACAGCTAGTCCCATAAATAAATACCTTTGTATCAACAATTTGCTTCCTGTGAAAATGTAAATGTTTTCCACAGGACTACCTTGCATTTGACTGCCAGTAACCACTTGTAAAACCTAAATTATGTTATAGTTATGAGGTGATGGATTTTTCGCACTTACTGGTAACCCGCCCATTGGACCTATGACCTATCTCGGATGCACATCCATTTTTCTGTCTGAACATTCTCTAAATGACAAGAGTTCATGTAAACCTTTTTTCCTCTGTATGCCAGCAATGTTCTTCCCAAACTGTGTTTTTCTCTCTATCCATGACTTGATTGATTGCTGCCGAGAATGGATTCAACTTGTCAAGATGGCACAGGACTCCTCCATTCTCACATATGGGTAACCCAATTGGATGGACCGGACCACTTTGTTGGGAAACACAAAAGATGAGGAGCAATTTTCCCCGAAAGCACTCCTTTGCTGAAATGACAGGCGGAGCATAAAACCAGATTCAATGACGATAACCAGAATTCAGCCATCTAACTAAAATGACAGGACTCTGGACCCAAATTGTTCAAAATATCTTCTGTTGGCACCTGTCACAAACAGTGATTTGTACCATGTTGCTGAAATTTCTTGTAAGATACTGTCAGCAGTGAATGACATGAAAGAAAAACCTCACAACCACCATTTTCTTACATGTACAACTAATCCAAAACTACCATAAATTCAAATCAGAGAGGAGGGAAATAGAAGGTTGTCTCCTAGCACTGTAATAGCAAAATAGACAAAATTTGTTGACTATGGTGTCATAGGTTTTCTCTAGGTCAACTCTTGCAATCAGAAGGTCAACGCATCGTGATTTATTGGTAATAACCGTTTATTTGTAAAGTGATGAAATATATTCAGGAGGCATATTTTTCTTGGTCGAAGAGACAGCAGCCCAGTGGTTTATGTCACAGCAGGCTGTTCATTTCGATGTTTGTATATCTTACCAGGTTCATCCTGTTTTCCATCAAATTAACAAACATTCAAAAAAAGCAATTGCTGTGGTCTCCGAAATTTGATTTAGGGCTCTGAACTCTCTGCGGGTGTCGGATGACACCCATCACATTTACACAAGCATCTTTCATCTCAGTCAAACCCCCAAAATTCTAACAAGCTGAAGAAGCCTCGCCTTCAAAGAAGCCTTTGGGCCGAAGCTCTCAAACCAGCACAGGTGAATGCTGCGAGCAGAATAAGCCAGAGCGTTTGAGTGTATACACACAATTACACACTGCTTTTGGCGGCATTCCCACCTGATGTTGAACCGGGTCAGAAGTCAAAGGTCATTACCCACCCTTCTCTTTTCAGTCCCTTTAGTGAGACCGTGCATCACAAGATGTAACTGTAGTTGTTTTGATATTGCGCGACTGGGAAATTAGAGGAAATGATTGTTTTTGCCTGTGGCAAATCATGCACAGCCGTTATGATTCTCAAGAAATGATCCAGAGGGAGAAGCAATCTTGGCTGCAATTTAAGGGCGGTAAAAAGTTGAGGAGACCAACAAATTAACCCCGACTCTTGAGAACATGTAAGGATACTGGGATACATGCCACTTAGAAAAAAAAAGACTTCATTCGTATATTAAACATAAATGTTCTGGTTTAACCAGGCAGGAGAACATCCATTCTACAGAATTTTCTGTCCTTTTTTGGTATCTCCAATAAAGAGAAATGCAGTCTGATACACATGCATATCGCCAAAGGCAAGCAGTTGGACAGCTAAGCCGTTAGTGATTGTGCCGAAACGGGACAACACTCAAACAAGGGACACCCGAGCCAATTTCAAACCTATTTCAAACTGCTTCAGGGGAAAAACAAGGGGAACAATTTCTAGAAGCACTATGTCAAAATGATTAGGGAGCTCCTTCAGATATCCTTTCTCCTGGGGCTTTCAATTTTTTTCTCCCAACCTCCGTCTCTTATTTTTCTTTTCAGGGGGATAGTTGGCTGCAACTGTAACCATTTTCCCCTTAATGCTTATCTACCCAGGGGGGACAAAAGGGAAAATTGCGGGCAACTTCAGAATATGAAACTCATAACTGTACCAGCAGAACCACGTTTTGTTTCACAGTACACAGGAAAAGGCAATTACCTCACTAACACAGAAATCATGCCTGCTCTGCACCCGGCACCACACGAGAACACTTTAGAATAAAGATTGCGATACTCAACATGAACATATCATTCAGCTCACTGCATCTAGATGAAAAATCAGATTTTTCAAATCCCCAATCACCACCAAATTTTCTGGTTCAGATTTTATCATGACCTACAAAATGGGAGGGGGGAGTTTCTGAGCAAGTGATATGGGCCAGGCGTTTCAAGAAAGAACACACCTATGTAAATGGCATGTCAAGTTTGGTTAATTCAAAACTCGGCCAATGTGTACGAATGTTCACAAACCATGTTCACTGCTGACTAAGCGAGTCCCAATTATGATCTTTTTTTTGCAGCATGGGATTAAAGCCTGCACTGTCACTCCATATTTCTCGCCTGCTGCGTTGCCAGCCATCCCCCAAACACACAAAAATTGAGTGCAGGGACGAAAAGCCGTCACTGCGAACAAAAGCCCTCGCTATAAACAATCATCCACTCATATTTCATTCCGCTCGCCAATTTCATATGTTTGTGCCGGCCAACAGAGGGGGGAGGACAGTCCTCGGCTCTGCATGCTAAAGGACTGCAAATGTATGTTTATGGCGCAGCGGATACGATACACCAGTCGCACTGCACTAAACCAACAAGGGGCCCGGCGAAAAACGAGGTCTCGCACACATGGCTCTTTATTACAGGAACCTTAGCTGTGTATGACAATGCAAACACGCCGCATGTAATATATCAGGGGATATAGGAATCTGACTGGACTACTGAGAAGGCTGGGATTGTGCCAGTGAGCGCTGAGCTGCATACATACGGCCACATGAACGGCGGGTTCCACGCTGTCACTTTTGTTTTGAAGCAGTACCAGCCGCTCACTGTGTGCCAGGGTTTTTATTTTTATTTTACCTGAACAGGAAAACGTGCTTCTGGTGTTGCAGAACAGAAAGAGGATGTCCACAACATGCCACCTACATAATGTATTAGGTAACCTGAAGATCCTCACCTATTGTTTGCCATGAACAAAGCAACACAATTAACCCGCTGGTTTTCACAGTATAAGGTATGATGTAATGCACAATCAGTCACGGTGTAAGCTTTACTACAGTATTTAAAAAACAGCCAACAAAAGGGAAAACGTTGAAATATCAACTTGACCTGCTGTTGGGGAATGAGATAAGAACAACATGCAGAAAGATTTCTGTTTGTCATACCAGAAACAGATACGGTCCTGCATTTACAGTAGGTCCTGCATTAAAGTAACTCTGACTGATTCACTTGAAATGAAGATCAACATTTGAGTCATGGTATTTGTGCCACTGCTGCCTTCCCAACCTCCAGCAAAAGTCCAGGCCAAAAAATGCCATCACAAAAAAAAGGGCACAAGAACAAGTCAAGTTTACAAGTGCAAAAACTTCTGACAAGTGAGAGTGAAATCGGCAAAGCCCAATGCCGAGCTTTGAGGCCATTACAAAGAGGGCACAGGAGTGTCACCTCCTAATGTGCGGGTAACCCGAGCCAAATCCCTCAAAGTTAAGGCAATGCGCCACAGCAAAAATATTTATGATCCGGTAGCGGCCGATGATTGAGGGGGCATTATGAGGTTCTGGAGACAGCAATGGCCGGGGGACAGGTACAGACAAGAAGTTGGACCTCAGCCTCCAGAAATAATTACCAATTTTTGGGGGGCAGGGAAATTTCCTTGGGAGAGAAAAAATGTCGCCATGCAAAATGGGTCCAGGTCTCGCAACCCAGTGAAAAGAGTTTCTGTTTTCTTCTATGTGCGTACAAACTAAATATAAGATAGGGAGGCAAGCCGAGCAGGGAGATAACTGATGGAGAAAAGGAAAGCAGGCAAAAAATGAATATCTGACATGTCAAAGACAGAAAGAGAACGAGACAGTTAAAAACAGCAGGGAGACTTGACCAACTATGTGTGTTTTACAAACACTAAAACTACCCCATGCTGTTATTTCTGTTCTTAACCACGGTGATGAAGGAGGTAGTGGAAGTCGGATAAAAGACTTGAAGAAATTTGCTAAATTTGGACATGATCAACAACAACTCCGGAATGAATGGCACAGAGGTGCAACCACAGAGCAAGGAAGAGCCAGACAGATACACAGATCTTCCCCTGCATCCACAGGGAGACGAAGATGGCGAAAAATGCCCGAGAAAAGTTGACAGAAAGCAAAGAGAAAAACAGAAGACAAGCCATGATTAGACAGAAAAAAGCAGTGAGCCAAGGCGTGCGACAGACTGTGGATGATATCTATCTTGGGCCCAGGCAGACACAGACAAAACAGCCCGCACTACAGGGCAAGCCATGCAGGGTGGCAAGGGGGACTGGGAGGCCAGGATAGGAGTAGCATGACGAGCCCTAACAGGAGGGGAAACTGTGGACTGTAAAGTGTAAATCAATTTCCTACTAGGAAGTGCCTTAGTGTGAAGTTGAACCGGGCAACCTTTCCCCGGGGAACATCCCCCTCCTGATGAGGGACCTACACCCTACAAGGGGGGAGCTCACTCCACAAGGCGAAGCAACAAGGGCTGAGGGGAAAGCAGGGTTTACACAATCAGGAAGGCAGGAGCAATAAATCCATCAGAGATTTTGCCCACAAAATCAAAACCGTTCACCTAGCTTAATTAGACCTTCAAAGAGGTAGAGAATAAATCTGCTTTGAAAAAGAAGGGAACGTAAATTGCTGACGGAAATGGGAAAGTGGACCCCATCCAATTTGGAAAATGATTGCCCAAAAGTTCCTGTGCTAAAATAGAAATTTTCTTGAGTCATTAAGAGGAACTTTAGTCTAGAGAGTGAAATGTGAAAAAATATCAATATTCAAATATCCAAACATGGCTGTACATGCAACTCAAATATATAAAAATATAAACTCTACCCTACATTTAAAGGGGACATTTAAAGGGGGTAGCAACCAAAAAAGCAAGATTTTTTTCAGGAAAAGCAGATCATAACTATTGATACATTACAAAAAGCTGGAAGATGACAGGGAACAAACACTGTGCTGTAGAACAGCAAAGGGGCGAATAATTACAACACCATCAAATAGTAACAGGCATACAATTTAAATAGGGCCCCGGGGGATCTGACCTATTCTTGAAGATGATTGACAGCGGAGGGGACAAAAACCATCCACGCCGCCCCAGGCGCAGATCCCAACTAAGCATGAAATCAGGATCTGTCCGGGTTTAGAAAAATATCGCCGGCTTATAAAATGAAAAGCCGCCCTCTGGCTTTGTTTCCCTGGTCGTCTTTAAGACGGCGTGGGTTTATTCGACGTGTCCACCGCGGGCAGAAAATATGGCACACAAGCCGCATTTGGAGCAGCGGACCTCTCCACAGAATCCCCCTGGCCTACTTCTCCTGGCCAGTTTAGAAATAACAGTTGCAAACTTCAAGAATGCTGTCCCGATTTCTGAAAATGTTTTTAGAATACACACTTGACGGGGAGTCGCTAGCCTGTGCCTGGAGTCATGTATTTAGAGGATAGTTCAACAAGGGAACGTAATACCTGGGTCTGTCATTTTTTTCTCCTTTACTTTCCTCGTGTAACACTTCACTCAACGGACCTTAATAGCGCAGATTAAAACAATATTTGAGATGGAAGCAGGGAAATGGGGTACTCAGCATTTGTATTTAAGTAAAGAGGATTTTTTTTGCCCTTTCAAACGCACGGGGGAGGGTGCTACTGAATGTGTTTCAAATACTTGGAATGGTAGAATGTGCATGTGTCATCTAAATACGGGTTGAAGAGACGCATTCAGATTTGTCGGACATTAATGTTTTGGTCAAGGGAAATACATGCAGGATTAAGCTGGTTGCAAGTTGTGAATTACAAATATAAAATTTTCATTGGGTTTGTCTATCAGCAGGATTTACGTGCAAGATGCCAGCATATTATGAACATTTCATGGACCACTGAGGGAAACATTCACGCACATGCCTGTAAAAACAGCATGATTTCAAAACAAGGGAAATGACCATAAAAAATCAGAAGGAAATGACCCTCACCTGTGCATACAAAGGCAACAAGGCACAAAATGCAGTACCTGCACAAAAATAACAGATGTTCTGCAATCTCCATTTTAGCAGAGGGATATGTTACCGTATTGGGAACACAAGTACTGGTGTTTGGTATTGTGCCAAACCTTGATATTCAAAGGCTGGGGCATAAACTGATTGGACAGTTTGCCGGAAATTCAAGGTACAAGGGTAATTTCACATACAAATATAGGATGCCAGAGTAACCTTAAAGTTGGGACTGTCTGAAATCAGGCTACTCCAGGATGACTTGAAAACTGCAAAGGAGGGTGCTATGTACATGTACAACAAAAGCCCCTCACGTATGTTTTAGATGGAAATTATTAACTGCACATGTCCCATTTTAGGGTCATTTGCATATTTAATGAGGGCCATGAGAATTCGGGCCAGACAAGCAGCTGCTTCATTTCATTGAATTTACGTCCTATTAAAACTTTTTTAAAATAAAACTACCTACCCAAAAGTACTTTTATGGTAAGATAAGGCCTTTTCCTAATGTGTTTTGTGAAAAAAAGGAGAAATAGTACTAGCATGGTCAAAATTAGTGATTTTTGTAAAAGCTCTTTTCATAAGAGGTAGCTTGTTTACGTTTTGATGCAATTTTTGAAGGCTCAAACAAAGAATTCAAAGTTTTCCTGAAGTTTTCAAAAGTGGGCTGTCATGGAGAAAGGATTGAAGGTTTTAGATTTGCTGAAGGTTTTGCACTAGATTTTTTTCTTCTCGGCCTTACGAGTATAAGAATTGAGTGACTCAGGAATGAAAGATGAACACAAAAGTACAGTAAGTCAAAATGAAGTTTACTATTGAAACTGAAGTCTATCTTTCATTGTAACATTGCCAGGCAATGTATGAATTCACGGCATATAATGTATATCTCCAGTTTTACATGTACATGTACTATACACGCATGAACCGCATGAACATGTACACTGGCTCTGACGCATATTTTCCACATACATGTACATGCACATGTGGTACGTCGGTACACATGTAACAGGCTGCAGTATACCGTGCACAGTACATGACTGGATTGGTTTTGTGCATGTAAAACACAAAGATTGTGCTGCGCAGAAATGTCTAGAATAACTTATGAAAGTCAAACAAAAAATCTAGCAAGATAAAACTGATTGTATTGTGCAGTTGAGATTCTGGCCTGTCGTGTGCAATGTCTCCCTTTTGTTGGAAAACTTCTAAAATAAAGAAAAATTTAGTGGGAAAAAAAGACCGAGATATCGATTGAAAATGGAAATAATTTATCATGTTAGTAACCACTTTGAGGCTAAATTTCATATTTATGCAGCATTTCTTTTCTTGATGCTGGTTTAAGAATTCTAGAGCACACACAAAGAGTTTCAATGTGATCTTTCGTTAATTCTGAGCAAACGAAGTCTTAAAAATAAGAAGGCTCAACAGAGGATTGGAAAGTTGCTTAGGACAATTCTGTATGGTTCACGAGGGTCCGGTCAAGTAACCGCCGCGCACGGTCAAAGTTGTCAATTTCCACACGTCAAATGGGAGTGAAAGATACGTGCCCTTCAAACTCTGTATTGCTTGAATTGTAAAAAAACAAAAAACAAAACAAAAAAACCACAAAAATTCAAATAAAACATAGAACTATTCATACTTTCCTTGAATGTACGTAGAAATAAAAATAATGGCATTATTTTTGTGGTTCAAATGGTTTAAGAGTGACTTTCCTTGACAAGTGACCATGCCCCGTAGTTTTGCTACTGAATACACTAAACTTATATTTACTGCTTCAAGTAGATGATATTTTGTGAGGATGAGTGCAGATGAATAACTGACAGTCACTGCTTTCTTCTACAGGTTTCAAAACAAACAAAAAAGGCAAGCAATGCTGCACATCCTTTGTAACCAGTGACTGTCTTTTCAAATGCAAGACTGTTACGCTAACTCTAAGTTATTAACTTAAATTAACAAACAATGGGCACACTGTTCATCTACTACATCTGCATGTATGTAGGTGCAGGTGTGTGGCAAAATAATAGCCTCCAATGGGTCTACACAGAATGCAAATGGCAGCCGCAGAATTTAAGCAAGTTCTTTATCAATGATCAACTACTTGTCCATTGCCACTTGACATCATCCTTCATAAGTTCTGACCCACCAAAGTTACTCAGAGTAAGGATAGGCAGTGCTAAAGCTGCACATAAACCCTCAAGTCCCTCAAATAGAGGAAGGAAAATCTCAGACACTGAGATGTTGGCACAAAGTCTCTTGATTGACAGCAAGACTTGACTGGGTTGACAGACCCACATTTGACAACAGCCGGGGACCCTCTGAAATAGGGACATGGCTCTAAGTATCCAGTCACTACATTTTGATGACAAAATGACATCATACGACTGTCATCTGTCGTTATAACGGGCATAATTATCTTAAATTCCTTGTTTATTTAACAAAAATAATAATAAACATGCACCCTATAATTTCATTTTTCAATTCCTGATTTGACTTATCTTGTTTTCATATGTTGTGAGTTCAAATACATGTACTCTGAACCTACCTGACACGATGTGTTCCTTTGCCATTTTAAAAGTTCAGGGAGGGTTTCTTCCAACCAAAGCGGTGCATGGGTAAATGTGACTTCATAGAAGCCCACTCACTGTAAGTGTACGATAAAAAAGCTAACACATTGTCAGGGAAGACTGTCTATCAAAATAGTTGCTTTTCCCCGGCCAGACTGAGAACAATCCCTGCTTTGGGTTTCAGACCTGGAAGAGGGCAAGCAGCTTCAACTCCTGGGAGACTCGTTAGGACCACACAGAACTAAGAGCCCAGGGATGTTGCCAGCTGGGTCTTCAGAGAGAGCCACGCGTCTGTCCACACGCAGACACTTGCTTAAGTTCAGAGTCAAGAGAAAAAGCTAAGGGAGAAACTCCTGGACAGCATTGCCAATCAGCGGAGACAACAGGACATGGTTTGGCTGCATACTGACAGAACACTCTAGCTCTTTCCGTACATGAAGCAGAAGTATGGAGTGATCCACTACTACAGGTTGTCAAAATAAAAAACATACCAGGCCTTTACACTTTTTCACACGGGAGAGCAAAACACAAACAAAAAACTAGTAGTCAGGATGTAGGTACCTGCGTGCAACAATGCCCTTGATTTCCTCCTGGGAAGCCCAGTTATTACGGAAGTGAAAGTATTCAACATTGGCACGCTTGGTCAGATGAAAATAAGGCAAGGGCAGATACATACAATAATGGGTTGCACAATATATAAGAATACATGTAGGCCCCTAGGGCTATTTGGTAATTATAAACGAGGAAGTTCAGAAGGTCGGCTGTCACTTCACAACAATACCAAGTCCAACCAACAATTGAAACTTAGTTTGCCAACCAGTCTGAATAAATCACAAGACAGATTGATGATGAACAAAGTGTAGGGACATTAACATTAATACTGCCAATTTATCAGACTATTTAGAAACCAAAATCAAAATCAAATTATGATTGGCAAAAATCCAAAGCAGCAATGCCAAAGAGATTACGAAATATTGTGAGAAAAGGAGTTTTTATCCCACCGAGATAGCCTTTATGCTGTTCCAAAACAACTTTTCAATGCGAATATTGTGAGAAAAGGAGTTTTTATCCCATTGAGATAGCCTTTATGTTATTCCGAAACAACTTTTCAACGCGAACATTCCTCATAAAATATCATGGGAATAAAAATGGTAAAACATACAGTAAAAAAACACACCTGCCAAATCAGCGCTGTTATTACCAAATAGCAGTGGTTTCAACAGAAGTCCTAACTCCTGAATGATAGCAAGTAAATTACAAACTTGATGAGTTTTTGTTGGAAGTCTATGAAGGGAATTATCTTTAATCATCACTCCCAATCATCATTCCAAATCTGTGGTGAATGCGTTCGGGTGTGTACAATATAATGGCATAGCAACAGATCCAGGTCCTACCTGTGTGTGAAATTAAAACTTTAAATTAACATTTACCAGTGATTGACTTTTCCATTAGCACAATAAGGATGTTTTCTTTAGCTGATGTATGTACCAGTGACCTTTCTCCAAGCCTACAAATGTTCTTTTCCAGTGTGCACATGTGTACGACAATCCCAATCCCATACCTACCCAACTTGCTGAGGGGAACAGCCTGTGTACATGCATCAAGCAAACTGGCTGCCCCTTCCGCTGAGACCAAAAAACCAAACATGACTCTGTACTTCTGCGAACAGAACTGTTACCAGTCCCCTGTAATCAAATAATAACTATCATCAATTGAGGGACTAATGTCCCACCACTGAATCACCTCCTGTGACAACAGCACCAGGTATTTGTAAGCAGGGATTCATAAAGCATTCCTCAGACCTTTGTGCTGCTAGGGGGGAAGAAAGACAGCTTCACAAGAAGTGGAGGGCAGTGATCCGGGTGATGGGGAGTTCTTTAACTTCCCTCCCCCATTCAGTCAACTTATCAATACCATTTGCAATTACGCCTTTAGAATTTGGTGTAAATAGAAGTCAAGCTAGGGTGGGGACAGCCTGTGGGTGATCAAGTAGCAGGCAACCCTGTAGGAGCTAGGAAACGATACTATCAGAATTTTTCATACAGTTGTATATGAGGTGAGGAATGACAGAGAGATGAGTGCACCATATTTTACCACTTATGGTTTAAGTACATGTACATGTACTTGCTTTCATGTCCAATGCTGTGACAAGAGCCAAATGTACATGTATGTGCATACACTGCTTGATGCACATGAACTGGCATTCCTCATGCCATAGAGTAAAGTTTGTACATGTTTGCAGCAGTTTAACAACTTCAACACCAGTAGTCACCTTGGGTGGATGGGGGGATATGTTCCAGAACAACAGCCAGTCCTAGTTTTAAGATGATTCTGATGTAGATATCACACTACCACTTGGCAGTGCTCAAGAATCTCTGATAGGCGCCTTTTACAGTGCTGCTTCCACTTTTCTTCATACATTCACCAAATGATGCTATCCCCACTGCTCTGTGGGGAGGCATTTTTGTTTTGGCACTCCCCTGACAGTCAATAGTGATTCACTGCTCATTTCTTCCAGGACCCTTATCTTCTCCGCCCCCTTCTGGTTGCATGCCATACCCATTACATCATTCCCTCACAGGGGGGCCCTGAAATATGACACTGACCAAGGAATTATAAAGCTGGGGCCCCTACATCTGATACAAGTTAGTTTGATTTGCTCAATCATACCATGAAGAATGGATTCATCCTTGGAGCTAGTAAGAAATCCCCCCCCCAAAAAAGGCTGCTTGACCAGATGGCATGGATATGGACAGAGAATGTCTTGGCCACACATGGACAGACAACAGGTGGTTATCTCTCGTTTTGATCTTTATTGTGACAATGATGGCCTTGCCATCTGAATGTGTCAACATGTGCTTCAGTAGCTACATCATGTACATGTCATGACCAGGTTGACAACTCACCAATGATATTTCTGATAATTTGAAAAAAATCTGCCAGTCTTCTCTAAGAAGTCACCAGGTAGACTTGATGAAATCAGAGACAACATCAAGAAGAACATCAAGATTCAGAGTCATTTGGGAAATAAAGCTTGGGGCTGCAACTGTGAAACAATGAACCGGTGTAACAGAGGAACACAATCGAAAAACAATTTATATCATCAAAAGCACTTGTCTGACCTTGGGAAATGTAGAGGTGACATGGTGCTTTGAACCTACAAGAACATGTCGAAGAAATGCCCTGCTCTGGTGGTAAGGAGTGGGGATAGAAATGAGTCGGGCACACTTTATGACAAGTGGAATAAAACACAGGGTTTTGACATGAATGCATCCCCTCCTGTTGAAAGCAAGACATCAACATTCTGTCAGGAATGCCTGCAAAAAAAGCACTTTGTGACGTTTAGACGATATAAAATCAGAACACTTTGGAAACTGGGCAAATATATAGAAAAGTACATGAAAGTGATTTATGACTATCTTCAATATTATTCATCTGCCGTCTGAATGCACAGCTACTCGCTCAACATTTGTCAAATGATTAATTCTGAAAATGTTAGAAATTTCCATTTTTTTAAAGGTTTTGCCTCTTACCAGTCTTGGATAAAGAAAAGATGACCAAAGCGTCACATAATTTTTCACGACAAATGAAACAGTGTTCATCGTTTTAGACAGTGCCAAAGTACTCTTACATAACTGCAAGGAAAACTGAACATGAGATTTGATGGACTTGGGAGAAAAAAGTCAGGGTATTGCACTTTCTAGCATGTTTCAGCAGAGGAAATGGATTAACCTTCTGAACAGCCCCAGCTAAAGTACAACCGGCATCTAAAAATGACAAAACATTTGGCCTGTTTACCACTGGAAAAAGTCCAAATTAATATTTAGGTGTACAAAGCCGTACTAGGAGGAAACAGAAAAAAAAGGACAGTATTTCCTGAAACACTGGGGGGGTCCATGTAATAGGAAGTGGTGGACAGGAAATGGAAAGAAAGAGAGAGAGACAGGAGGGAAAAAAATGACACCTCTGTGGTCAAAAAAAAAAGACAGCCAGGTTCTTATTGCCAATCAATTGTCTTCTGAAGGTGGGTTATGTAACGGTCATAACTATGGGAAGTAAGTAATAAGGTATGCCTGTGGTTATGGGGGGGGCATTCTGCTGGGTTGGTGCTTCCTAATTATTTTGCAGCTGTTGCACCTTGATGGCATAATATGACAGGACTGGATCATTCTTTGTGGTGGTGGGGTTTGGTAGAAGAGATGGTTACTCCTTTTGTCTCCCCCCCATCTTAACAGCTGTTTTAATGACTTTGAGAAGAATCCTGCTCATTGGTGTTAGCAAATGCCAACCCCGTTTTTATGAATCGTGTTAAATTTCACTTGTAGTTTTGTGAACATTCACACATTTGTGTGCCACCATAGGTCATGAATTTTTTGGCCGTCACAATGGTTGTAGAGAGACCCAAGAATACTGGAGACCCAAGTATAATGATAATCTTCCCTTTGATAGTTTCCCCAGCCGTGGCCAAAGTGTAACAATGACCACATATTCTGGGCTGACAGTCCATTAACAAGTCAAATGAAATGGGAGCACCAACTGACAACATCCTATTCTGGACTGCACGTCGTCATCCTCCAGTGTCCCACACATGAGATACATGAAGTCCCACACATGAGATAATGAACACAGCTTACCAATCTTCGGTTGAAGTATTAAGCAGCATTAAGCTGGAAGGCAATGGGGGGTAATTCAACCACACCAGTTGTGCGTATTGATTGCCATTGCCATAGGAAGGACATTCAGGGAGGTTCTTCGCACAAAAGAGGCCGGATTATGCAGCTTGCTGCCATCTCGCAGTTAATCAATTTTTCATTCAGTAACGATGTTGAAATTTGACCCACACCCCCCAAAAACATGATACAAAGATAGTTGTACATGTATGTGTTCTCATTCCCCACCCCTCACACTGACAGGTGGACAAATACAAGGACAGTGACACAGGTGAATGGACAGGCATCAACTCATCACTATTACATGTAGTATCAGCACTCTTCCCGATAACAGCCTTTTTAGGGCCCAACATTCCATAATCTGTATGGTCAAATTTGTTTGACCTTGTAAACTATTGGAGAGAGGGAAAAAGGCTCAAGCCTGTTGCTTTTTGTCTGCAGAGAACTTTTTGAAGGCCCTGTTGACTTGAGCCCGGGAGTGCTTTCATGAATATCAGTGGGTAATAATGCATAACCTTACAGCAGATTAGTAAAGCCAACAAGACTTCTGACATAGCTGAGAACTGAGAGTCCGTTAAAAAAAAAGTGGCTCTTAGCTTGTCAACACCCAGCTCTCTCGCTCTCCTTTTTTGTGGCAGGAGCCTCCGGCAGTAGAAAAATTCTTAAGAAACTACTATCATGGTATTCCTTTGTTATTCAGGAACTTGAAAAGAAGTGAATGGAAACCTTTAAACTGTGGGCGCCTCTTGAGTTTGCAAGGGGATTAAAACAGAAAGTAAAGTTAAAAAAAGATGGTCCCCACACGGGATTAAAAATAAAAAGATCAGGCATGAATGATGAAAAGATATTCTCCAGAAATGCATCAGCACTGAATTAATCATCCTTTTGCGCAGCTGAAAGGAAGCAGTTACACAATGGGGTCTGGCAGGGACTCAACAATAAGAGTTCTAGGATTGATTAAAATTTGGTATGCCCCCCTGAACAATGAGGCCACTGACTATGAATTGTTGTTGTCACAATGTGTGGGTATGAATAACTGGCTAATCAATGCGTGTTCCTTGCCGATTGCCCATTACCCAAAGATCCACCACCCATTTTATGTCTCATGAATAGTCAGTCTGACCCCCCTCCACCACTACCATCACTTCCTTCCTGTGTCCTATTCCTCCACAATCCAAGATGTGACAATTTCTTTTATATTTGCAATTAAAAAATGTTTTGAAAATCACAGTCAACTTTCAGCTTTCACCTCCAACAGAAATTTGTTATACCACTTTTACCTGAGCATGTCGGGATTTGTGGATGAACTTCCATGCGAGGAAAAGAAACCTGACAGCCACCACTACAGGCAATCAAACATGAGCTTATTAAATATGGCCTTCCAAATGCAATGAGACTTCTTAAAGAAAGGGCAGGGAGAAAAATACACCATTGAGAAATAGACAAAGGCTGGGGTTCCATGGCAAATATTAAAGCCCTCTTTTGTACTTGTCTTTTCCAACGCAGGACTTATTATAATGGCATTCAGGAGGGGATCATAAAATCAATAAGTTTGGATGTTTGAGCAAACTTTCCACTTCCAAAGAACAGGCAGGATGCTGCCAGTGCATCCTGCAGATAATAGAAATGGTAGAGGTGTTTGCGATGGGCAAACACTGCTTCATTTACTGTGACCAAAACACAGTTTCCATAAATCATACTTCACCATCATTCACTGAGGAACACCTTTCAACTGTAACCATAGAAAAATGTAACGATTGTGAGTTGCACCTTGCATTTTCTTGGAGCAACTGTTCCTTTTCTCACTACTGTACATGTAGGGCCAATCCAATACTTTACCACACTGAACACTTGCTCGAACTGTTTGTACATGCTCAAAACTGGCTACACTGGTTACCTACACTAGTCGGTACTAATACTAATTTAACATAAAGAAACATGCTAAATGGATTCCATCCTCAACACAATACAGATTTTGCACACAAAATGTTTCTCCTTGGTAAAGATCTACAAAAATGATAGGCCTGAGGCTTCTGGACATGTGTGTCAGCATTATCAGGCCAAAGTGTCAATGTTGTGTAAATGCACCAAAATAAGATTGAGAAATATGCCGACTAAAACACTTTCACTTCCTACCACAATCAGCCTTTGCGACCTGACAGCTGCTACGCAATGTTTTCACTTTCATCCATGCCCATTTTAGGCACCAGCGAGAGCTACATGTACATTTGTGAGGGCAAGACAAAATATGTAAAAAAAAAAAAAATGGCCAGGCTGTATCGTTGGCTGTTGTGAAAACTGTGCCATTTCTAAATGTCCACAGGTTCTGACAGATACAAAAATGGATAAATCCATGCCCGTCAGCCATGAAAGCCCAAAAGATGTACATTAAAATCACACTGATATTGGCCAAGTGCAGACAATGAATGTGGATCTCATTATTATGGCGAGTTTCATCCCTATCCCCCTCCCCAACCACCTTCCCAAAATCTGATTGAAGATCCCGCAGATAAGCTCCATCTTGGCCACAAATGCATCTTCATTAAGCCAAAATTTGGAGCAGGTGTAATCACAGGAGAAACACACTGGGCTGCTGAGCGGGTGCATCCCCCTAGGGTCCATATTATGGAAACTGGCGGGGCTGGGAGGAGATTAAAGGGCAATTGCCTGACGATTTGGCAGGTTGCTGCCAGTGCAACGACTGGAATTTGGAAATGGGATTCCAGAAAATGCAGTCTGACACAGCCAGCTTAAGTACACATAGGTGTACATCATGTGCGGCTGCACTTGCATCTAACAGAAACAGAAAGACCCGATTGTGAGACTGAAGAGAACTGATTTGATGCAGATGTTCTGTATAATGTACACATACATGTAACTGGAATAGGCAAACAATTTCTGGGACAAACCATATGCAAAATGAACAAACTCTGACTGAGAGAAATACTTTGAATGAAAACCTGACTGACCTCTGACGAAATACCCCAATATCAATAGGCAAGATGATAGTTCTGCTTTAAACACATTTACTATTTTCATTCATCCAGGTGAAATTCCTTCAGCCCTGTATCATGTTATTTGTTACACAAAAATAAACTGTAGAATTCTCTCCAAATTAGGAGAGCAAAAAAATACAAACTTGCAACCGATTCAAAACATCAAATTTGCTTCTTCTTTTTGCAGACAACTACGCTGCAAGTAGGCAAAGTGCAGTAAATCTAGTACTTCCCCTGTGGAAATATTTACAGCGACAAATGCTCAAATGTGCACCACTTACTATAGGGTATTAAATGCTGCCCTACCCACCACATGCTCACAGTTTGGAACAGAGACGCTACTTCGGTTTTAGGGGTACAAATGATGCCATTCCCTTTTCAAAGGAAGTGAAAAAGACAAAGTTCTGTTACTTGTTGACACCATTTTCTATATCAAGATCTTTTGTCAAGTGGCACTCGTCCAGATGCCACAACCATGTGACGGGACTAAGCACAATTTTCTCCGAACTCTAGCACAGACTTCTCATTAACATTACATGACTATCTGAAAAGTAAAGAGGGGAACTTGTTAAATGAATGACAGAATTTCCCATTCAGTAAGTCGCCAAATGGTTGTATTGAGCACTTTTGTGCGACACCACGTCTGACAAAGTAATATCCTCACAAAAGTAATTTTCCCAATTTCGACTCTTCTGGCAAAAACTTTGTATTCAAGCACTTTTGCAGTTGTTGGTAAAAATGCAATTTGTGCTTCAACTTTCCCAGATATTTAGGAGGAAGAGATGGTGGAAAGAAGTAATGGTGCAAAAATATGGAGATAACTTAACAGAGGGGAATTCTCCATTAGGTGCACACAACCCAACTTAATGCAGGTGAGTCTTTAACAAACTTTCATGGCCATTTTGTAAAAATTTCTCAAGCCCTCAATTTCTAAAGACGCTGCAACAAAAGGAAACCAAATACCTGCAACCATATAAAATATCCGGAGGGGCGATATGTAAGTCTTTCAATACAAACATTTCTTTTTTTCCCCCTCTTTCTTTCTTTTTTTTTTTTTGGTTATTTCTTATTCAATCCAACCAGCTGTGTCAGAGAATGCCACACCGAACAAATACAATCACTTTTTGTTTATATTTCCAGTGGAACAGAATCCATTCCCCATTCTTGTGGGCTTCATTATTTTTTAGGGGCAGGCCATACAATAAAGAATCCCGCTCACTCTCAGATTACATTGCCAGCATTTTAAGAGTTGAATTTGATTTTGAGCAAACACATAACGCATCTGTGGCACACAATAGCCGTTACTTACAGCTTTATGACAGCATAAATGCCCCCCAGTTGAAGGCAGGGTGCTTTTCAAACACTCATAAATTTGTTTATGAAAAGCCAGAGGGGCCCTATATGAGGCAGAGGTTTGATTAATTTGTGTAGGTAGAGCAGCCGATCAAGAGTTGGGAGTAGAAGTGAATGTAGCATTTCCAAGAACAACGTTACTCACAAGGTCCTTTTAGTCTTTCCTACAGGGTTACACATGATGCAAATGACCAAGTCCACAGTACAACAGAAATGGAAAATGTTGCGTTTCAACTCAACCCAAATGAACATTCAACCCAAAACTTGCTGAAACCAACAAGTTTCCAATTATTTCCTTGAGATTTTGTAAAAGTCTTCAAATCAGTGAACATGGGAAGTTTAGCCATGTGGAAAACTTTTAGCAATTTGCATGATCAGAGTCATTTAGTAGAAGATGCCTGAAAATAAGAAGCTCTATCTTATGACGAACCAATGGGAAACCAAATAATCCAGTGATGAGCCCCCAAAATACTTCTGTACAGTACAAATAATGAAAAGAAACAGTGGATAAAGGACATTCTTATTACACAAACCACTTTTCATTTTGACAATACTTCAATTTCTGAAGCAAGTTCGCCTTTTCTGCTTTTGGGAGTTTGAAATTAGCTTACAAAACTTTTCAAAACACTCATTTGAACAAAAAAAGTCAATTTACAGATTAAGTACAAGTTGTATTTTCAACATTTCAAACATTTCACTGTACAAAATGAAATCTATTTTCACCCATTTATATTCTTCAGCAACAAATATAACACTTTAAATTCAGTATTTAACCACACAGAGAAACCTAACGACAATTTATGAAAATCTGAATTAAAAAAAGAACACATTGAAAGTATGAATTCTTCTAAATCATCAACTTGTCACTACTACTGCGAGTACATCATACTACATGTAGCAGTCCTGAACCACAGAATCCCTGAATCTGGCAAAAATGTGGACTAAATATGCCAAAATGAGAAATGTTTCAGATGGTGCAAAGCATGCCGACTTGATGTTCACATTGCTCCTCTGGAAAGAAATTATTAAGTTACAACCACGCCATAACCTAAAAATGTTTCTGAATGGAAGGTAAATGGAAAATTGGGAATACGGGAATCAAGTCCACTAAATAGCAAGATGTTACCTGAAGATTATGAAAATGCTCTACGGAGTTTCGAGAAGCAAGCGCTAAGGTTCCGACTTACGAATGAAAGATACCGACTTTTCTCTCAATAACTTGGGGCAATCCGCGGCGCAGATCCCCATTCAACACAGGACGAAATTGGCAACCTGCCGGTCCGAGACACCACAGGTTGCGGCCGTCTCCGGGCCGGACAGACCACGGGCAAGAGTGGGTTATGACTGGCAAGCCAGGAGCAGTTTACTGACTCCCCGGGAAACCCCAACTAAACATGGTCTGGCTACGCCGTTCATTCACTCATTGACACATTCACTGTCAAAAAACAGCAAAGGAACAGAAGGGTCTCCGACATCGCACGCACCCATGTGTAATATACACAATAATGTGCGGTATCACTAGATTACGGGAAGCTACTAACTAAGATCAGGCGGGGAAGAAAAAAATGATCAGAGGGCTAAGCAAAGCCACCTACCGTTTTCCAGAGCCGCTGGTAGCTCGTGTTCCGAACCGATGTGCTGTGGGTTAGCCTGCTTTCGGCGAGACATGGTTCACTATCCCTCCTTCTCGGATGAGCTTGGCTGTCCGTGAGGCCCGTGGGGCGAACCGGAACGGTACGGTACTCTTATCCCGGGCTGGCCTGACGAACTCGACTGATGACAGTGACAGGCCGCATTCATCCAGTAGTGATGCCGTGTATTCAATGGCCGGGGAGAAAATTACGGAAATAAAAACCCACCGCACACAGTGCACACACACGCACATCCCCCATATACCATACAGTGCAAAATGCTCTGCATAACATACAGCACGCCCCCAATGCGCATGTACACAGAGTTATGAATTTTATCAATAATGTCCATAGAAAGGCCAGCATGAAAGACGCGTGTTGATTGGTCGCCTCCGCTAATTAATTAGGTGTCAAAACTTGTCACCAGGGCAATGTGCGTCTTCGCAGACTGCGTGGCAAATTCGGGGGTCTTGGTGGTGACTAGCGCGCCAAAACGAACAATTACATTCCCTAATTGATGATAGAATCTTTTCATTTTTCTGAAAGCGCAATTATCGCGGCCAGGCGGAGGGGAATATTTTGCCCGGCGACGGCGTTCTTCTTTGGAGGGACTCGCAAGGAGGCCCATCACTGCGTGGAGAAAATAACCACAATGGTACTGCAGTGTACATCAGTTACTGATGCTGAATTAGATGCCAGCGAGCACTGTGATTAGAAACATCTCTGCACCGAATAAATCAAACATGCTCTTATTATTAATTCACATCAGAATTTTGACGTGAGCCGAATGTTGACAAAGAAACGATCGTGATATCAGCGAGGAAAGCATGATCGTGAGGAGCAGTATCAAAGCGAATCTATCAATGTAAATATTAGGTGGCCATGCGGGAAGGTGGTGTATTTTGTTTGAATAGTGCAGATTTTATATACATTTTTCGGGGTATAGATAACAACAGTTACATATTAACCAGATTTCCAAGCCGTAGTTATTATAATTACACAGACACGATGGTGCCTCGTCTACCCTATTAAATTGTTTCATATTGCTCTGATAATATTCCATCGAGGTAATGACATTAAAGATATGGGGAAATCGATTGGAAGAATTCGATAACCGTTATGATGGGCCTTGCGGCGGGCGAATATCCCGTCGTGTAGGCCTGCATCGTTAAAGCTACATAAGCGATTACAAACAATACAAGGTAGTGCATTCCAGTATGTAAAAAAGCAAACGTTAGAAGGAAATGTTATCCTCTTGTCCTGAGGTTGATGCAGCTTTTTCCCAGCATTTGTTTTGATTTTGTCACACTAGAAATCTGATTGACTTCGGGAACCACCCGAGTGCATGAGGATAGTGTGATACATGAGGCAAACGCCGCACGTCCAAACCCGCACCGTGCATGCTCCCGAGCCCCGTAACGTGCCGCCGCAAGCAGGCCGAGTTGACGACAAGCATACACATCTCCTTAAGACGATCTGTGGAATGCGGCCTTATTTACATTAAAATAATTGCTACCTGCCGGGTGGGCAGTGTGAAAAGTATTATATAATGAGGATTTTAACCGCAGTTCAATGGGCTTCAAACCACTATTCACCCAGCGCATGAATTTTTATATGGCCACGGCACACGGTCCGGGTACCGTGCTGTTTGTTGTGTCACAGTGCGGCATGTGTAACAGACCTGTTACACATACTGCATAGCAAGCGCTCCATGAATCTACTGTAGTCTGTAGACTATAGTTCACGTGAATATGTTCGTCATCAGTAGCGCCTACTCGAGATTCTGAGAATAATTATGTAATAGTGGCATATTACTGAAGCCTTTCATTGACAAGTGCAGATGACAAATACTTCAATAATTGTTATGTGACCTTTTTACACGAAAACTGAGGACCTACGGCCCAAAGAAGTAGATGATGCACCACTGAGGGTTGTACCGTGGGAGAATAAAACGCGTGGTTTGTACCTTGAGTCGCTGTGAATCGCTAGATGGTGCAATGAGATCTTGGCAAGCATAAAAACCTCAGCAAGCCATTTCTAAGACCATTTTTTCTGTCTACCTTGAAGAGGCACACCCTACACTTGCATGTGCGTATCATACACTTCCTCCACACGCTTTCCCTACATCGTTTTAACAATAACATCTTGACGCAATCCTAAAATCTATTGCGAGCGCGCGTATACAAGGCCATTCAGCGTCCTTGATTTTCCAATGTCAGGCAACATGCCCACTCAGCGTGTTGATCATGCATTGGCCATCTTGCCGAAGTCGTAAAGAGTGGTTAATATCATACCAGTTAAAAAAATCAGACATCATAAAACAATGAGAGCTGACAACATTATGAAATGTATATAACATAAAGGGTTCTCGATGACTGAGCTTGCTCTGAATAAGACAGGTTTGTTTGAGGACTTTAAAACGATGTCAGAAAACAGAGAATAGAAAGAACTATATTCTTACAAAACCATTTTTGAGGGGAGGGGAGAATGAGAATTTCGAACATTATAAGGGATAAAGCAAGGACAGTAAGCATTAGTAAAAGGAATCGGTGTTGTCTTTCACATTGCCTCTCTACAAACGCGGTCATCACTGCATGCCCGCGTTTCGGCATTACTCCACTCCGCACCACAACTGAATTTTGGAATGACAAACGCTTCTTTTGTTATTCACCTTTTATGAGCGCCTAAGAACTCTGTCATAACTGTTGCCTTCATTTGCGTACGTATAATCCCAAAGAGGGACACACTGGCTATTGCGGTTCATGCATAGCCGGCCTCCCATGGCGTCTAGGGAGGGGACGTGTCAGCGTGGTGTTGCTCGAAACAATCATTCAAACCAATTATCGAGGTAGTCAGAATTGAACATACAAATTTTGATCAAAGTACTGAGTGTCCAAGAAATTAACCCACGGCTAAAAGCTGTGATATCGTATTGGCCTATGCATTGACAACAAAATTGTACTACTAGCAACACGACTTCCTAGTAGCCTGAACTGATTTTGCACAAACTGTCTCATCAACCGCTCGAAACATCCCAATGATCTCAAAGATTTAGCCATACCTTCCAGACACTGTTCTGCAAAGTCGTTACATCAACTCAAAATGTCTAAACATTAATGCAAAGAAAACTCTTGACAGCTCAGCTCAGATTTGGGCTTGCAGCGTCTCTGTATAACTTACTGATTATTACATGCATCTTCAATGTATTCAAAGGGGTCTGAGGAAGGTAGGGCCCTAAATTTTTATCTATCAACAGAAAAATATTTTAAATACATCAGTCTGCAAAGAAAACCCTATATGTATTTGGGTAAGTTGTCGATAGATACAAATACAAAAAAAGTTCGATTACTATTTTAAACAGAACATAGGGCTTTTCCTCATCTTCTTGATTTGACAAAAAACATATTTGTTCATGCATTTGTAGATACATGCATATTTCAATTTCGCACTTTTCCCTTTGAAACATAATCCAGAGCTACAAAACAGTAAAGGAAAACAAACAAGAGCTATACTATGTCTGTTTTCAACAAAACACAGGGCTTTATCTGAACTTTGAGAAAAAAAATCACTTGCCATATAAGCATAATTAATGTGTTATGAGACATGTAAACTAAGAACAAAACGCGTACAAGACTGAGATTCGACTGAGATTGAGACGTCATCATAAGATTCACCTATAACACATCCCTGTCTACTAACATACAAAGAGTGAACCCAATCGGACCTGCTGTTCCAACTAAATTTTCATGACACCCGTTTTCTTTTGTAGTACGCGAGCTTCAGAATTGTGTTGTTGTATGAAATGACGTTGTGCATTTTCAGCGGGTCAACCTCAAACACCTATTTCCTCTTCCCGCAGCTCGAGAAAAGAACATCGAAAAACTGGGAAAGGTTTCTAAATGGACATCTTTCTTTCATGGCCGCAAACTGGGCTTTCAAATTGCCTCCCTGGTGTGCCTTATAGGGATCTTTAATGCATATATTTGGTGACGGGGAAGGGGTCTTTCGAGACCCAGTTTGCACCTATCCACTTCACTGCTGTAGCGTTTGTGCACCGAAATTACATACACATTGTACTTTGACGATACACAGGCTTCATGGGAGATGCTGGGATGTCCTTATCTCAACTTGTCACTACTTTTTACCTTTGACAGAGTTAAACCTTGGCTCTATTTTGGTCTATTCAGTCAGTTGACTCGGACCTGCATCTGCTCCATTTTTAATTAATTTATTTTTTACGATTTGAGGTGCCGCGAACGAAATGAAAAGAGCAGTTGAGATTCAACTTATATAACTAAGCAGCGTGGTGTTTAAATTCCTCTTACAAAATTAAGTAAATCAAAGTAAACATTGATTTCTCATGAATTCTGTTATTGAAGTTATTTCGACATACATTGGACAGGCCTGAGTTGAATCTCTGAAAATTTCCTCACCTTCGGCAAACAGCCGCGAACCGTTAAAAAAGACGAGTCACAATATTCTTCCTTTTCAGCAGCGCGCGAATTCGCTTTCTTCATCGACACAAGGAAAGGGCCCTTTAAATAAAGAGAGAAAATTCCAGAGAGAATCTATCAGTTATACCAGGTCAATTATCACAACCATCACAAGACGGACGGACGCGCGCGATGGAAAACGCATCGGGTAGGAGGAGGTTATTCTTAGACCTACGTGAAAGTATTGTACTTCATCTTCTCGCTCCCCCTTTTTTCCGTCAAGTTATAGGAAGTTCGATCGAAGCAACAACCCTTACCGCGGAGCAAGAAAAAGACGAAAAGAAAATACTAACTAACCGCTATTTAACAGATGATCGATCTCGTAGCAGTATGCATAATGTAAGGCGAAACTACCGGTTCGGCAATATCCATAAAGTGCAAGAGAAGCCGAAACGAAAAGAGAGAGGGAGAGAAGGGGGAGGGTAGGCCAAAACGCCTCTAGAAGGGGGGGGTGGGGAAACTTCAACATCTTTCCTCAGTTTTAACAATCATCCAGCAAGCCTTAGCGTAAGAGAGTACAAAGAGGGTAAAAGGCGGGGAAAGAAGCAACACGTGAACTAGAAAAGCCATAGTTGTACAAGCACACAGCCACAATTATTAGTTACCGATTTTACGGCACTACACTGTATTCGCCAGAGGACTGCTTAAAAGCAATGCGCATCACATTGCGTTTCAGCCACTTTGTTTTGTGTGCTAAGTATATTTTCTGTGCTCCATGAAACTGGCCCTTGACAAGCAAGAACTCAGGGCTACTACAAGTGGTTTCTACAGACTAAATGGGCAATAAGCTCTTCCTTCTCTGTAGTCCCACAATCGTACCCAGCTTATCGTGTAGCGCGCGTAGCACACATTTTATAAACCTCATTGAAGCACACGCAAATTACCTTGCTTGGCTATACACACCAAACACATTCACCTGGGGAGAAGTCAGTGGTCTGGTACAGTGGTCTGGTACATCTTTTGCAACCCCCAAAGTCATTTCTCAAACCGAACTGAACCTCTTTGGAACACGGCCGGTGAACTCCTGAAATCACACTGTAAAACAATGAGTACGCGTTATTCCTCGGTGATATTAAGAAAGGACTTGCGTTATAAGGCCGCACTATGGCGATTTGTGCTGATGATTCGCCCATGACAATATGAAACGCAATATGGCCCCGGCAACCGGTCCGAGCCAGCCTGTATTGATGCCGAGTGTTCTTATTAAATTTGAAGCCCTAAAAAATTAGATTTTCCTGGCTAATGAGAATACGGCGGGTATTAGGGAGGTCGGGCTGCCGACCCACCCGTTTAACGGCCCGCGCGCTAACGGGTCCCCTAGCGTATATTTGATTGCATCAAATCTGGCCTAGATATGTGCAATCAAATTCAACCCCGTCTATCATATGTGTGCGCATAACTTGGTTACAGGGTCGGATAATGTATGTGCCAATGTTGCCGTTACTCAGATCCCACCTGCCCTTCATTAGAATCCGATTTCCTGGGGAAAGAGACGGGGGAGGGGGCTGGAAATGGTTGTCATGCACTGCAGCAGCAGCAGCCCCCCCAAAAAAGCCCTCAGTCTCGTTCTCAGAGTTTGGGCTATAAGAGGCAATATCAGCAACATCACTGTCATCAATGATATTCATCATCGTCATCATCAATAGAGTGACTCAACTTTAAAGATATCGGCCGCTGCAAGCCAAACATTGTGATGCGAGAAGACAGTGTGGGTACCAGTGAATATGGTTACATTCTCTCCTGAGCAAATACCATCATGTTGGTGACAACTGCATCACTTTAAAACCAATCCAAAACCATCTTCGGCTATACAACTTTTATTGTTGAACACAAAATGGTCATTCAAATCAAGGCTTATTCCTAATTCTAGTTTTTTTAACTCAACATTTTCTTTGAAAGGTGCATGGAGCAAAAGCCATAAAATACTATGACGCCGTTGAGCTGACTAAAGTCCCCACCAGAACCAGCTTGACTGAGTAAGGCCGGGAAGGGAAAATTCAACTGTAGGTATCAGAACATGGGATTGCTCCTAACCATCTTCAAAAAGTTACATTCCTTACAACAACTGTTCTTAAATTTACCAGCGCTAGAACAAAAACCAGGTTTACTTGCTATGGTTTGCATCTTGTGAACGCGTCTTCCCTCCACTAAACTGGTGACGTTTCTTTTAGCATACCGTGGACGTGATCGCAAACTTTACCCGGGAAAATCAAATTACCACGCGATTCTGCCACGCGTTCCGTACCGTCGCTCTGCAAAACCCTGATGTTACTCTGTGCTTTAACAAAGAGTTTTCTGAAACAGTTCTGACTTAACTTTAAGCTGAACTATTTCCGACCCTATGACGGATCCTACAATTCAATGGAAGGTTGTTGCGATGTTTATGTATAGGAATATAAATTTATGTACAGTACCATAAGGGCAACATTGGCAGCTTTTCGGTTTGAATTGGAATATGAAAGGGCTTAACATTTTTTAGTTGGAAACGAATGTTCCAAAACTGGCGCTTTCCACGAATCTATAAAAAAAAATGTACAGCTGGATATTGGATGCAAAGAACAGTAAACCCCCCACGAGAAAAAAAAAGCTACTGCCCAAGAAAATGTCTTTACTTTTCTTCCCGCAGCAAAGAAACTCTTTAATTTTTTCAACAACAAGTGGGAAGGATCCTTACCACAGATGGGTTGAATGCGAGGCTGAACTGGTGAGCTTCGATCCCCTGACTCTTTGGAACATGGGCTTCGTTTTCATCTTAAAACATGTTAAGCCCCCCCTTCATATTCAAATTCAAACTGAAAATCTGTCAATGTTGGCCTGTTTTGAAAGTAATTTTAGTAGTACATCTTTGGGTTGCGCTATTATGGAGACTGCGCAATACAATTTTTTTAGTGACCGGATCCGTGAGCTATATGTGAGCTGACCGACGTAATACGTTTTGTTTGCTGATCACACCTGGTTTTCATCTCATGCACATGCAATTTCAGTTGCAGCTGTATTTCGCAGTAAAGCGAATTTTGGCGGTTTTGCAATGTCATTGTTAATGATATTTTTGGTACTGTTGTTGTTGTTGTTGTTGTTGTTGTTGTTGTTGTTGTTGTTGTTGTTGTTGTTGTTGTTGTTGTTGTTTTCAGAAAAGCGCACGGGGAAACAAAACAACACACATGGTCTCATGGGGCTGTTGCCACGCTGTTGGCGTTTTCGACCATTAAATGAGTACAGAATGTTTCTCTTGGGAGACAAATATGTGGGTTACTCTTGGAAACTTCTTTCGCCTTAAGGGCTTCTATACACGACCGCCTCTGTGTGAAAAATTCGGCTGACTAATTGCTTGCCATTTTCACCCCAGTATATCCGCCACCATCGTCTCTTTTTAATCATCTTTGGCCGTATGGAAGCACTCGGTCCTCTGCCATCCCCGAATTAACAATCATCAATAACTCTCGAAGTTTTACTTCGCCAACAAGACATATACCCCCTCATCCATTTGCGGTCCGGGACATCGTTTTCTGAAGAAGGGGCTAAGTTAATAATACCGCGACGGTGAAGGAGAGAGGAAAAAATGTTGACGCACGAGAGACCTGGCGCGCGCTGAGCTCTCTTGGTAATGCGGCGAGCAACTTAAGGCACATGCCTGTGCCCCCGGTCTGCCGCGGTCGCGCCGGCGTTCATAAGTTCTTGATGGATCGAGGACATCTCGCGATCTCGTGTATCAAAAACCGCCTAATTTCGCAAGACATTGGAGTTAACTCACCACTAAGTGAATTCTGGACTATTTAATTATCCGATCCATCTTTTTGGTAGGGGTTCATAAATGCACATCCGCTTGGATAGTGAAGTGATGGCGGAGATAGGCCAGAATATGTGTCGCTAGATCAGCAAAACTGGGTAATACAAATTCGTTTTGTCTTAGCGCTGCCGCCTCCCCTCTTGAAAGTAGTGACGCAAGCAAGCTTTGCTTCGGTAGTGAGTATACAGTAAGGGATAGAGATCCATGATGGCGACGCGACCTCCTGCAACACACATCAGCACACACAAGACTCACGTCAACTGTTATATCAAATCAGGATCCTTAACTGTTTTACAATTAAGCCAGCAAACATAGCAACCAAGCATTAGTCTTACACTCCATACTGCACTGCCGTTTGTGTGCATGCATGTTTCAAGATAATGCTCCTATACCAATGAAACTCGCTCCTTACGGCTCAGCGTCAAAACTTTAACCCCCCTTGTTTGATCACTGAAAAAACGCAGAGTTATCAGAGGACCATGCTAACACTCTTTACTGGTGTTAAAATTTCGGGTGTTATTTCAAAACTGTTTAACCCCCCCAGTGCATTGCAACACTTGTAGGTGTATAAAGTAACACCAGCGGTGTTAAATTAAAGGAACACATTTTGGTGTAGTTATCTGATAACACCCAAAAGTGTTGTTTTTAACATTAGAGTTCTTGTAGTGTTGTTGATTTATGAATGACTAATCTTTAAGTATGTGATCCTTGGCAAAAACAATGAATGTGGCATACAAAACTCTATTATGGACGGCAGCAAAAGTTCAGTACAATCAAAGCAGAATCCTTTCTTGGAATATTTCCCTGTAAACCTTTGACATTCGCGTCAAACGTACTCGCGGCTAATCGCTCTGCACTTCCATTAACACCACATGAAATGGCGTATTAATCCTCCTAAGCCGCACACCAGAAAACAGACCGAAGCAAGAACATGTAAGCCTATGTCAGAAAGAGACCAATTTGGTTTCGCCGCATGCCGCTTCGATTAGCGCACCACGTACGGGGGAGAACACATTTTCACTGTATTTTCATTCTTCCGTTATCGGGCTGGGAGGCCCGTGGGGACCAAATCCATTAAACCTTAATTTCCGAACAATTTCGTGCCCGGAACCTTGCATCATGAAAAATAATGATTCAGCGGAACACAAAAAAGGGAGCTTGAATCCTTGAAAATTTCATACCTGAAAAAAATTATTCTTATTGATACGTACGGATATTTGAACAGAAATAATCGGGAGTTGGAGAGAGGAAGGAAAGGTCTTGGTGGTTAAGAAATGATTAGCATGACTCACATATCAAATCCAAACTTCCATACAATCACACGTTCCCCCGAACGATAGTCGACATATCTTACCAGCAAAATAGGGTCCCCTGGGACGTTTGCCAAATACTGTGTTGAATGAAAGGCTTTTTCGTGTACGTAGTGAGCACTATCAGTTTTTACCAGGCAAATCTCCCGTTGTTCTTTGGGGCATTGTGGACTTTTGCGACCGAACTGGGAATAAGAAGGCTCGTCCAATCGCAGAGCCAAGATACACGTGGGGCACTTATAGCAACTTAACGGTGTGTTGAATTGCGATCACGCATATGGACAACTTTCTACCAATCGGACGATAAAAATAACGTACGCGGAGACGGTAGCGTGAAGCAGTACGTGCTGCGCGTGGGACTTCATGGGACAGGAGATGACGACTTGAATGGTATTCTATGGGCAACAATCATCGGATTTACGCGTGAAAAACTGAATGGAAACTGGAAATAATTATGTCCGCAGAAGCCACTACTGTCAGACTCGGAGTACCAACATCTATACCTTCCAGGTCACAGCGTGAAGATGGCGGTCGAAATACCCAGTTTCACTTTAGCCACTTATTTTGAAGAATGCGACCTGTCGCTTATGATACAGGGCCTGACCGCGCGCAGACACTGCACTGAATTCGCAATACTTGCTACGTTCCATCAATGTCCGGCTGCAGAGTGCTCGTACACAAAATTGCCATTTGGCCGTGACAGCTCCATTATATTTTAACAAAACCTCGTGATTTTGGTTTTTAATACATTTAACACTTTGGGTGAAAGTCGTGCTCGGCCGTCGAGAGCGGAAGTTTTCTGAGTGAACCGGGGATGGATCGAAGGCATTAGAATGATATTCTTGACGCTTTTTTTTACAAACACAAGGAGCGAGGTGAGATGAAGAAGTTGAGGTTATTCAAGCTCGTGTGCGCATATCTGACGGCCCAGCACGATCTTGTCAATGTTATGAACTTTGAATGGCAGTATTTGTCGACGACTCAAAACAAGCCGACCATCCTTGAGTGTGTTGCAAGCCGAGTTGACGGCTAGCTGATTCCGAGATTTCGCGCGAAGCATGCACGGCGCAAACTGACACTCGGACAACTGTTTAAAATTTATATTGGGATGAATGACCAAACCAATTCCCCCACTTCTAGACCTTCCCTATTAAACTCCTGTCAACTGCTGGAATACCCCGACCAGATGAGCCCGGAAAATGAAATATTTAAAAGGTACAGGAGCTGTAAAGCAATGGGTAAAAATCCCCTCATTACAACATAGAAAGTGAAAAAAAATCGTACACAGTAAACCTCAAGCCTGTAAGACAAGGAATCTCACCCTGAAATCAAACCACAATCCTCGAGCGAGGCAAGTGGAAATAAAACTTTCAATGCTCAACGAGTAACAAATAGAACATCCCACTTTCGATGCGGTTGGACGGGGCAAAATTATTTGCAGGACGCAACTGCAGTGATGTATGAAACGTATTTAACTCAACGATTTTAGACCTGCTCCCAACACATCCAAGAGGTCTATCTACCGAGGCTGCGGGATCGTAGCGACATGCACACTTTGTGTTTAACAGTTTTAGGTCAAATGATTCAAAATACGAAGCGAGAATTCAAGCCCCGGGCAGCCTTTTCAAGAATCCATGTTTTTGATGTGAGACTCGATGTTTGTGGGTTAAGTCTGCAAACAGAGTTATTTTCCGGCCCTAGTCCCTTCGTCAAATCTTCGCTATGCACGTGTGCGCGCCATGGATGAGTCCCCTCCTGAGGCATTTTTACCCTTCCCGTCTTTTTTGTCTCCCTTTCTGACTTTGCCATCTGTAGTACGTCTCTCTTTCCCCTTCGAAATCTGACCAGCTCAGCGCATTATAAGCTCCGAGAAAAATTTGAAGAATTGTATGAACGGTTAGTCTAATTCTTGTGGCGGTATTTCGGGTCGGAACGTAGGTACGGTAATCCGCTGCCGCGCGCGCAGGGAAGGCCAATCAACAAGCAAAACGCTTGCTCATAGGTGCCAGCGTTGTTTCGGCTCATGTGCCGATGGCATCCAGTTATACCGGGGATTAATTAACAGTCATGACATTATGCTAAAGCCCATTTTTTTATATTGGTGGATTGCTTCGTTGTTTATTTTTCTTTGAATGGCATTTTTTTCTTCATGATTGATAACCGGACTACAAGACTTTGCCAGTAGCAGTGCATTTGTTGGATTCTGACCGAACGATTTGCTAACAGAAAACACCGTGCCAGAAGTTTTACGGTGTCTGTTTTTCATAATTCAAAATTAAGATAAAAGCAAATAAAAGAAGCTGCATTATCACAAGCAACGCTCCAGTTTGTGTGCATAATTGCAAGAGGTTTTCCCAAGATATACAAATTAGAGCACAAAAGATCCTATTGTTAGTCGTATGAAATAAACAATTCAGCGACAAGGATACTGACAAAGGTACAATGTCTTACGTGTCCGCATGTTCGTTTGCAAATTATGTTTGTTTCAAGTCCAGTTCCAAAAAAAATCAACCACACTGGCTGCACAAGAAAGACCCACATTCTCAACTCCGCCCTGGAGAAAAAAAGCAGACTGGTAGAAAAAGAGCAGTCGAGAGAAGCTCGATAAAGTAAATGACTTTGTTGAGTACTGTCTAAAATTACACTTACTTTGTTGAATACCGTTGCCACATCTGACACGAACCCAAAAAGTTAAAGCGTGTTCGAGTATGTAAGATATTACTAAGTACTCATAAAAAGGAGTTCGAAGGTTCAAGTCCCAGACGAATAGTGTGTGGTTCTTCCCCATATTCAAAACCCATATCTTTCGATACAAAATAGTATCAAAGGTTAATATTTGTGAATACTATAGCTGTGATACAAATTCTTTTCTGCGCTAATTTAAACCAAAACTGATCACTGAATTCACGTTTCTTTACAGAGTCAAGCCCCATTTAATGCATACATGGGGGTTTTATCGCCTCGAGATACTGACATTCATATTCGGAAAGGTTATAAGCCAAATAACTGGGGCAATTTCATCCCGGGGACCGGGCGCCTAAAAATCCGCGGGATTTGTGTAACAAATTCTTCATCAAGTTCGGCTGATACCTCCAACCCCTTGCTCCAGCTTCACGATGGCATCCAAGCTAGTATGCCTACAAGGCCCCGGGCAACTTTAGGCATCCATACAAACACAGGCACACGGAGGAAAAAATTAAGAGAGAGACATAGAGAGAGAAGGGGAAAAGGGTTAAAAACAATAATAATTGAAACTGTTTTTGTCGAAGCCCGCTGCCCATTCCGCGGGATTTTACCTTCATGCATGCAAACAGGGCGAGATGGATCAGTGTGCAAAGCGAAGCTGTCACCGATCGTCCGTTTCGTCATGTCTTCCCATTTATGAAATCAATTTTACATACACTCCCCGGTTCGTGCGCAGCGTTTGATATACACCCAATCTTGGCTGTTACATATAATAAAGTGACCTGATTTTTTCCTTTTCTTATTTCATAGGAATTCTATACGGTTCCCCTCCTCCTCTCTTTCCTTCCGTTTTCGATGATGGATGACACGGGAGGATATCTGGACGCGTTATGAAAAATACATGCGCGGTCGGGGGAAAAAGAGTTTGCCATTCATTACCAGCAAGCTTCGATGAAATCAGATCGCCTCGCTCCAGCGGAAAAGACGTGTGTGTGCACGGGTTGGCAACCCGCTCACTACGGCTGGCGAGGGAACGTACGCGGTGGAATTGTCCGGGGAGGGAAAAATGACTTTGCCTCCGATGGTGAGCGGAAGCCTACAGAGTTAGCTGCGACTGTCAAAAAGATGATGACCGATCGTGTCTGTGTAGATGGAAACCACACCTAACGCAGTAAAAATCAATCTTATAAAACAAAAAACAAACAGAAAACAAACAAACAAACAAAAACGTGCGATATTATTGAGACAGACCAAGTAACGGACAGTGCAATTGAGATATAAATTGGAAAATATCCAGAAATAAAAAATCAAGCAGAAGACTGTGTTGAAGAGGAAAGCTGTCAATGTTTTCCAATCTAAATCGACATTAATCTCAGCCAATTTAAGCGAATCAACCCTTTTTCACTTGGTTTCAGGAACAAGAAGTTTTCCAATCTAAATCGACATTAATCTCAGCCAATTCAAGCGAATCAACTCTTTTTCACTTGGTTTCAGGAACAAGAAGTTTTCCAATCTAAATCGACATTAATCTCAGCCAATTTAAGCGAATCAACTCTTTTTCACTTGGTTTCAGGAACAAGAAGTTAGTTGAAATGCAGCCAGCGGGCATTGCTTTCCATAAAATTCGCATCACCTTGGTTAGGTTCCTGTCGGTGCATTCCCTTTAAAATGATATCACTAATGACACGCAAGTGAGCATGAAGAAGGATTCATTCCACGTCGCGGAACTATCTTGCAATGTTTATGCCAGTCAGATTTTCAATGTGAAATTTCACACTGGCTAATATGAAATACACAACAAACACAACTCATCCTGCTCTTCCCAGAAAAACCACAGTGACGCCTTCTGCTATACGTTCCACACAAACACACACTTCAGTTGCAAAAGCAGTTCAAAACCGCAGCTTGTCTCTGAACGCCCTTGAGCGAAAACCCCAACCACGTGCTAGCTTGATCAGTTTAAAATCTAACCGCCTTAACCGCTGCCTCGAGCCCATGCGGTCTAAGAATACAAAAGACTCGAGAGACAGGGCCTGTACCACAGGGGACAGACTACAATTCATGCTCGAAAAGCGTCTAGCTCTCTTGCGTATTGATACAGACCTAATCGCTGTTATTACTGCGCCAATACCAATTCGACTACTGTGTCGATGTGTATGTAAGAGCATGTCCGCTGTCATTAGTCTGGGAAACTGCGTAACGCGTCAAGTGCCGGACCCAATGGTTGACCTATATCCCCAACGGGTAGAAAATTATACTCTCGTGTTTTTCTTAAGGGGTACAAAGGGCTACAAAGACGAAGAGAAAATAACTTCAGCGAGGGTTGCTTGTCCAAGGAACTTTAGAGCAAAGAGGGTATAGCTGGATCACTGAGTGCCGGACCAAATGGACGCGGGTCGGGGTGGTCTCTTCATTACGGGTCAAGGATGATTTTAGTTTCCCTTCAGTTTCAGAAATGACAACCGTTCTTGAGGAGAGACGAGTATCTTCGGGAGAAACCCAGCGAGCACTTTGCAGTCGCTCAATCGGCAGGTATTGAATTCTAATGGGGCTATCGGGGGTTTCGATTCACCAGCCCGCTCATAGATACATGCATGGATATATATATATTTTCCCCCGAGTTAGCATGGATACACTGCGATGTTTCTGTTTATGTCAGGGAGGAGGGAAAATTTAAGACTCGCGGTCAATGGTGCGCGGGACCTCACCGTGGCTCCTCTTTCACGTATACGGCACAATTATTATTGATAGAGGCTCCTATGCAACGGGTTAATTAGATCTGTCAGCGACCATCGCGGATAGGCATGGCCGAGTCCTGGCCACGTTGATACCCCGGGCTCGGGCTAACATTTGATGAGCCGCCTCGAGTTTCCAGTCAATTGTCCGGGATTAGCTTTCTCTTTAAAGATCGCTCGTTTGGTGCTTGGCTGTGGCCGGGGATATGTGCTTACAAGCGGGGGCATTTGCTTCTGGAAATCAAAATTATGCATTTTATAAGGGAGGGGTATTTTAGTGGTGGTGCTGCTGTTGGTGGTGGTAAGCGGGCCGATGGTTGAGGGTTTGTAGTTCGATCTCCGGGCCTGGGCTTGTCGCCATGATCGTGTAGAGTAAACCCAGTAGCAGATGTCCAACTCGCGTTTCATGCAAGAGGTAAGTGTGGAAGTGTGTATGATTATTAGCCTGCATACATGCATAAGCCAAGGGCTTGGAAAGTTTTAATTGGCGAGTTCACTGAACAGTCCAGGACCTCCATGTTAATGTCATTTTGATGATGGGAATATTCAAGTAGGTGCAAACGTCAGCTCCATGCGGTACAGAGCACAGCATCGACTGCAGAGGAGGACTCCGGGTTCGGCTGAAGGGAAGGGGAGGGTTAGCAAATGACTGTTTTGCTTTTTCCCCCGCCTATTTCTGTAAAGATGGAAGGCTGTCAAATCTCCTATTTAATGATCTGCCATTATAGATGCCGGCCGATATTTACATAATTCGAATATATCGAGATGTCTAATCACAATACGGCAGTGGTTTTAAGTCGACGATTTCAGTCATATCAACCGAACAACTCAAGGAATCAGTGACTCTTGAAATAATATCAAACCTTTAAGTTCCTCTGAAACTACAGTACCGTAAGCTTCTTGTAACATCCACCCAGCCTATACTTACTACACATTGGTCCAGTCAATACCTCCTGCACACAAACACTGTCATAAATTATGCGACTTAGACAAGATTAAATCTGACGATATTACAATTTTCAAGCTGCTTCCATGAAAATACATTAAACGAAGATTTTCTCCCTACGCCAAAGCAGTATCCTCATTGCCTTGGGTACGCATATTGTACGTAAATCAACAGCTTCCCCTTTCGTCTGTAGTGTAAGAACCACCCCTTATGTTACCGTAAAACTGTATGGTTTAACTTAAGAAATTTAGAGTATCTTTTTTTCGTAATTCCTTTCACCTAACGCGGAATATTTAATGAATGTTACTTTCGTACAACTGATACACATATTTCCTCGCAAATGTCTGGATTATCAAAGGTACGGACCCGTATTGTTAAAAACGAAATGTTTCACTTTTTGCGCTCGTTTCCAATAACCTGCCAAAGTTGCCTCCCAGCACAAAGACACTCCAGCAAATAGTCCAAGAGAGGAATCTGATCTTTGTTACAACTAAGCTACGATTTAGGCTGGTAAAAAAAAGTGGCAAAAAATCAAGCTTGTTATATATTAGTTATTCTTGATACGCAGTAACGATAAATGAGAAAACTATTAAAAACAAAATAAAACAAAAAAAAAATTACAAAAACTGTTGATGAGTGCTTTTGCGCACCGGTATGACTGTGCACGTCGTCCACCGGGAGATTCTTTGAATTTTCGGATTCAAAAAGAAAAACATCCAAAAACAATGGAACTGCACAAATACCCACGACCCCTAAAATACCGATCCAAATCACTAAAGCATTCTTAAGACACAACAGCTGTCACCTTGCCCGTTATTTCAAGTTAAAAGCGTTTTGAGGTCGACTGATGGGGAGGTTTTCCTTGACAACAGCATGAAGATTTCAAGTTTGATGTAGATTAAATTATTCTGGGTCTGACAATGGTCCAAATAAAAATTTAACTTTGCAAGGTGTCCTTTTAGTCGACAAAGTCAGTCAACTGGTCGTGCCTGTTTTATTTCACAAGACAAAGCAATCACAGTTCTTCACAACTCCAGTCAAGATGAGGGTCGGGCCCGGGGCAAATGCCCGCTCCAAAAACTGACAATGTGATTAATTTTGTAGATAGAGTGGAAGCCTTTCTGGCGACTCATGAAACAATGTTTCTGAGGGCTTGCTTCACCAGGTTGACATATCAGAGTATACGTTCGGTATGCTTTGAAAAGACACGTGATAGGCCTTCAGTGAAGAAAGTGGATGAAAAACGTGCAATCGACTTCAAGCAAGTAATAAATCACAAAATAAATCTCTGAAATTACTCCCAAAAATCAAAACGGAAAAGTTAGAAAATGGATGACGACATCAAAACTTCAAGTTCCTGTGTCGTCAACGATGAAAACATTACACATTAAACCGAACAAACCATTAACATCCAAACTAGCGTTGGACTTTAGTGATTTGTGCTTCGGTGAAAGGGTGGGGTTTAAAAAGAACTGCCAAATACGTTTTCTGAAATCATCGTTAAAGCTAGTCACGCCGAACAGACTGTTGAGTCCACGCTGCTGTACCATGTGCTCCGTTTTGTCATTTGCAAGCCTGACGCGCGCTCAGATTATTGTCGAACAGGTGTAGCATCACACTAGTCGTACCCTCTTCCGATAGTTTATGACTTCCTAGAAGCCAAGATATCATAAACACCGCACATGAAAATGTCACGACCCCTGTCACCCGGGCGGCCTTTATTTAAGCTGGGAGAAGATGGCACGGGCAATGTGCAACATACGTCCTATAGTGCCCTCTGAAAAAGTTGCAATCACAGTGCTGGCTCAACCACAAAGCACTGCTATACAGTTTAACGCATCAAATAAGTATCAGTTTGTTTGTGTAAGTCTTCAATGTAAAGTGACCATATTTTTCTAGGACTCAGTGGTCATTTTGCTTTTTGTCTCCTGTAAAAACTTTCACTGAATGTTGTTCACAGGCCATGATAAAAACTGGGGGTTTTTTGTTTAGCACGGCTAAGTTTTCGGCGCACAAGAGAAAACAGCTAGATCAACACACAATATGCAGAAATTCATAACGACATGCTGCAGAAACACAATTGGGGAAAAAACAAAACAGTGCGTCCGTTCCTTTTTTTTCTCCAAAGCAGAGACTAGTACACTTGACGGAGAATTCACGCGCAGAATCAAGACAAGAAACTGCTGACGTGATTTGTTGAGGATGTATCACCAAGAAACAGGAGCGTCACAGGAAACCGAATGCACACACCTGAAGCAAATATGTCCAAACGCAGTTTGGAATGCAAACCAAAAGAAATTCGTCGTGTTAAGAGCACAAAACTAAGATAGACCACGATAAAATGGCAGATTCTTGATTAAGCATGGTCTGACGTGTAGTCGAAAACCGGCCTGATTTCAATATTTTCAGCATCACAACCCAGCCACACTCAAGGGAAGAAGAGAGAGAAAAGTTGCTCCAAAAATGATTGAGCCCCAATTGGCCTGCAGACGACTGCGACAGATTGACGTTAATCAACACAATTACCGCCCACGATTCGGTAAGAGAAGAAACTAGCTGACTCGCCCGCTGCCCGCCGCACGCACGTGCGCCACGACCCGGGACAAATCAAGAACCTCGCGTCCACAGCCGGTCGCGACAACGACAGCTCATTGAGTTATTGTGTGTTGACAATGTATGATATACCCCATGTTTGCCCAATTTCGGCAAATTATATTTGTTCGATGCCTTTACGCTCAATCTTACCACAGGCTGGAAATGTACGATGGGCGAGCACGAAGGAGCGATTGAAAGGGGGGGGGGCGAAGGGTGAACACTGGACTTTGTTCGGCAGCAAGCCCAGAGAGCTTGAGCGAAGCGCGGATGATAACGGCCGAGGAACCCATTGATTTAATCAGGCTGGTAAACACATGAACGATGATTGCGTATTATGATCGACTATGTACGCTTACATTTTTTAATTTTGTAAATGGACTTGCAGTGTTGACATTTATGAAACCAAACTCGTGCGGTTAATTTGTGGTGTTTCGTGGGGGCCTCGTGGCTTGGGTTATTGGTCATAAACAAAGGCGATCTGTCACACTCGACTGGCGAGACGATCCGTGAAACCCAAAGGCTCGTCTGCTAAAAGAAATTCTGAAGGACACTTATCATACGCACCCAAGACGATTTCACGGACAAAATCTCAACATACTTACATGCAGGAAAGCCTGAGGTCCTGACCCGCAGCAATCAAACATACCACAACAAAACATCACAGAAAAGGGTCGATAAAGTATTTGATCTTGTCACATCACGCTGAATCAACATCGTGCGTAAAGTTGGCATGAATGACAAAATTCATATCATACACTGATAGTATTGTCTAAACGAATGGCTATAGATGGACTGCGAACAATTTTGTCAAATATTTGCCCCTTCTCGAGTCTAAACACTGTGCAACTCCCAATCTATGTACCATGTCATTATACCAAGTAGATGAGACTTCAGCACTGACAGCGGGGAGTAGATGATCTGAAATCCAAGTGATCTTGTGTGTAATCTATTCCCCTCGCGCTCTTTTGGAGTACTTAAAATGCAGTGCAGTACATACTAACATATTTTGACCCGAATGCAGGGGAATCAAGGTGCATTCAGTCAACATGACCCATCAAAAACGTGCAGAATTAGTTCAGGAGGAATCAAGCTCGTTTGATCCGGATCAATCCCGGGTAGCGACTGGCTATCAGTTTCATACATGTCGCAGGATTACGTTCAATTCACAAGTAATAACCGTGCAACACCTGGTAACAAGGTTGAATGCCCCGGCATTTAGCCATTTGTGTGAATCTCCAAACGCCATCGATTTAAATACCAAGTAGAATATACATACATGGAAACTTTTAAAAACCACTAGGAACAGACTCAAAAATGATTAATCATCCCGACAAAGAAAAACTTCAATGTCACTGAATGATCCAGAAGTTCACAATCGACAACAGAAAACAGATTTTGCAGCGAATCATTTCTGACGTTGGTGAGTCACGCGTGGCACGGATTAAATGCGGATGACGGAGGTGAACTTGAGACATGGATCTCGTTATTGTAAGAAACAGGCCAAGAATGTCTGTTCATTGTAGAAGCAATTCAACCAAGAGCTGACGAGGGAGCACGTTTGCAGTTACAACTTCCCGGCCCAAAAGTCAGTTTGGTCTGCTGAAGTTTTAGCGGCCAGTAAAATGATGCCTGAACGTTCTACCCCCACTATGGCCCCGTCTCACATCATTCCTTTGCACCTTCATTTCGATAACTGCGTAGAAATGATAAGCCTACATGAATGATCGATGGGATGAATGGGAAAACTGAAGTGCCCTGCAGTAATTGCAGTGTTAATGTATACCATACAGGCGCGGATCCCGGGGGAGGTGACCATTTTTTTAAGGGATGTAAGGTCGTGTCCGTAACGGGCTTCCAGAGCTACTGCTAGGTCTATTGTCTGTGCGTCGCCACGCATTTCCAATGGAGTGAAGACCAAGAACTAGCTCTAGAAAAGAGATTCGGATGCAGTCCGCAAGATCTCCTAAAAATAAACCATGGAATGGTCTTATTTTGGGTGCAAGGTTAAAGACAAAACAAATAGACGGCGTAACCAACGGCGACAAGATAATACCAAGCCCCCCCCCCGAACAAAAATTTCCTGAAACCTGGTCAAACATCCTGTGTTCCCTCCTGTCCTTGGTGTCAACACAGGGCAAGACTTCTACATCGCAGTTTTCGCCGAAAAGCACTAATAAAAACGAAATGCGCAGTGATGTGTGTTTGAGGGTATACAACGCATTCAGTAGGCCTATTCGAAAAAGGTGACACAAGTTTTTTAGACATTGCACAAAATATGGCAAAATATACATTGCAAATATCCACACTGTTTGGTATCTGAATTTCCTGTAATCAGTTGCCCGATCGGGTACCGTAATGTTGACTGAACACCGCAGATTTCAAAGTGAATAGTTTCAATGCTATTTATAATACACTGAAAAGAAGTTCCACTCCACGGGACTTGATCCTACCTCTGCTTTAGCCCCTCGTCTCAGAGGGAGCATACATTTTTGATGAACTGAAGCACAAGGGTCAAAGTTCGTCGCAGTACATACGCAGCGTGACTGACACGACATTGGAAGTATGGTCAATTCGTGACTCTGTCGAATTACCTGGTTTCCGAGTTGGGAGCCTCACTGGGCGGGGTATAAGCGGAGGTGGGAGCACAGACACAGGGGATTCCCCCGCCTTCTAACGGTCGACTACATTATGATGAATGGAATCGGTATTCTCCATATAATTACAGCGTATCTGCGGATAGTAGGGCTCTAGCTTGTTGATTACAGGAAAACATCAAACATTTAGTCACAAGCACTATACACTTCTTGGCTAACCCGCTTTGTGCAGCAGATTATGTCCAGCTTAAATGCCTTAAACCCATGGAAAAACATTAATACACAAAACTATGGCCAGTCCAAAACACTGCTGAACTAAATGGTTTTGCTTTTAACCCCTTTTCATAACCTATCCAAGGATTTATTGTTGAGAGTGACATCTTGCAAGTACGGATATGACGATTTCTGACCACATAGCTTAAAATGAGATCGCGCTAACCGTCATGTGACGATGATACCACATCACTGTATCGTGTATGAGTATGACAAAATTGCTATTGAGGAATGATACCATCCCTAATTCCGGTTCAGAAGTTCTCAGCAAGAGAGCGATAACATGATGTGAGGCAGATTTTGTGACTTTTTTTTCTTTCTATTGAAGAGCAGAAATAAAAGTTTGTCCAAGTTGCAGTTCTGGGACGTCATGTGTAATTTCCTGGCTCCTTTTTCCTATTAAACAGGCGGCTCGAGTTAGAGTAACTCCCCCCGTCAGAAACCCATCAACCACCGGCGCTCAGTCACCGTGTGCAGGTGTTACTTCTATGATTTTTTTTTTGTGAGACTCTGTGTTGATGATGTATGGGGCAGACCAGCAGTTCTTTTTAAAACATGTTCCTATGGAGTCGTCAAAGCCAATTGCTGAGCTGCAGTCATGTAAGCCGTTTGGCAACGTGACATTTTAGGGTTATATGATTAAACATCGGGGGGTCTTAGCAAAGGGCAGAAAATGATTCGTCACGGGGGAAGCGTAAAATTTAGGGGGGCTGCCGCCTTAATCTCGGTAATGCGGGCCCGGTTTGGGGACTTGTAGGGTCGCGACAGATAAGCGGTAGTTTGTAAGGGTCTGTCGATTCAATGGGCAACCAATCTGCTTATCCATGAGTTGATCTTGAGGTGCAAAAAGATGTAGTCAAGAGCACGGTGTGCTTTTTGTGAACCACTGGAACCAATTTAGTCTCATAATACAGAATATCTCTGTCGAGCGACAGCGAATACAATGTCCACCAGACGACAATTCAGACCAGTTCCTTTTGGCGACTGCGAAAGGTAAACTTGACATTCTAAACACGAGACACTGCCCAACGAATTATGAACAAGCACGCTTCCGTTGCAACCGGCACTGGTGCAAAATGAGGTAAAAATAGAAATCTCGATTACCAGTTGTTACCTAAGAAAATGAGATATGCCTGTGGGGCATTTCCCATTGCAGACAGTGTTCGTTAAATTTCAGTGTTAGCGTACAGGTTAGCAAATTTGCCACACCACGTGACACCCGACTGTGAAGTTCACGGCGAACGCACAAACGTAATGGTAAAACATTTACATTTAAAACCACGTGTGTTGTGCTACTTAGGAATAATGACGTAACAAAGTCGCTCTGCACTGATTGCCTTTAACCGCTCTCGGGGGCATTTCAGGCCCTAACCCGCAGGCGAAAGTTATTCTTAATGAGTCCATGACACTTAGATTACAACTTTGGGAGGGCGAGCGATAGGCATGCACACCCCTTTTATTCATTATTTCTTCCATTTAATTGATTACGAATACTCGTCTCTCAGTGTGGTTAAAAGATCTTATATGTCGTTGGATCTTACTGACTGGTACCATTTACTGTCCCTGCAATCCATACATTACAGTGTAACATTACGATTGATTACGAAGGAATCCGTGCAAACATTGTCATTTTAATACTACATGTATACCTACACCAAAGTGTACACGATATGGTTCATGACAAGTAAATAAATTGAAAGCATGTGATAAATAATTGTCGTATTAAAATACGATGACGATTTCCATCATCACCGCAACTTCATTCGTATTATTTGTAGGTTGGAAAAACCCAGTGGGAAAAACCTGAGGGGGTAAAACCCATGGGAAAAAAGCATTGCAAATAATAATAAGTTGCTATGATGAAGTAGCGTTTGCCTCTCGGACCGTAGATGGACATTCTTGCCACACCCCGATTCATGTACCAGAGACTCATAGCTCAAGCACCTCCGCGACGCGGAGTGATACATTCCACAGTAAGAACTTAATTTCGTTCTGATTCGCTACCCCGCTCAACCGAAAGAAATTACATTTTTTTTACACAACACGCTGGGGAAGACGACTTGACTAAAGGCTTTAATCGTGGCTAGTGGATTTTTTTTTCAGAGGGAAGTTCGACTTTTCAACAAAAAGGAAGTTTCCACGACACGTGAAGACGAGTGTCCTCTTAAGACTGGTAATAAAACCATTTTGCAATAGGAAAGTACATGGTGCATCCCAAGACAGTCATGTAATTAAAAAAATGCATCCAGGAGGACTCACGTCTAAAAAAGAACCCAATTAACACATGAACTAATTGGCTTATAATGATACTGAGTTTTTCACAGTAAGAACTTTGCACGGTTCAACTCTAAGATTCTGGCTGACAGCCGAGGGGAACTCGCTTGTGCCCACTTGCTATCTATTACAATATCTGTGGATACTGTGGATACCAGTGAACGTGGCCTTCTCCACAGCTACTCCCTGTGGCTGTTGGTGGCCAGTAACAACAGGATGCCTCTTGTACGCCCTACATATATATACTCATCGTCACCTTTAGATAGTGGCCGTAGCCGTAAGCAAGCCATGAGACGGAGAGAGCCCCCTGCTTTGTGTTGGTCATTGTCTCACTGGAATCTGAAGAATTTTCTTCAGACATCTAGGGGGATGTGTTAGGTAACAATAGTCTAGAATGTGTACAGCAATTGGACATGTTAGGGGTACCCCTTGGTCTCATTTCTTGCTGGATATATGACCGTGTCTTGAGCCTTTTTTTCTGGGGTTCAACCGGTGACTTCAATCGTTGCACCAATCATACAGAAAGGTTGTATCTTCTCATCACTCTCTCAAAGGCCACCTGTCAGGCCTACATATACCATACTGGCCACCTGCTAATGTTGGGTTTCTAAAGGCCAGTGGCTGGTGTTGCTTATCATCCTTCTACGTTGCAAAAACGTGGCCTGTCATCTTTCCATAGCGGCCACCTGATGTTGCGATCATCCACAGCGGCCACCTGTTGATTTTGCCGCCTTTTCAAACAGTTACACACCTGTTGACGTAAGCAACTCCCCGTAGCGCCAAAAGCAAATGTTGGCAACTTGCCAACACTGTCAATGGCCCACTGATCCTACATACCATAAATAACAATTAACCTTAAGACAATCCTCTGGACCACAAAATAAACTCCTTCAGAAACTGTTGCTCTAGAACTTGCTCTATGCTCTACCACTAACCCTGAGGAGACAACCACTTTTAAAGTGTCCCCAAGAAGGCCATCTTACTTAAATTCTAAGGATCAACCCAGCCCGGCTACAGTTAGGGAAGAGCAAAGTCACTCAATTTGACATAATTAAACAAAGGAGATCATTTTAGAAAAAAACCATCTCTAACCATTAGGCCTAGACGTGACAATGTGGCCCCTAACACGATGAGGTCGACCGCATCAAAATCTGCCTCCAGAGATCTTGAAGAGACAAGGAGGCTCCCGGAAAACTAACAACAATCACGATCCACTTTCCTCTATCAAAAAACGTCATCTCCGTCTTTCAAATTCAGGAAATGGGAAAAAAATCGGACCAACGCATGTCATCTGGAAGTGAAAACCGACCTTGACAGGCTCAAAGTTTTTCTTCCTTTCGTTTTTTTCTTCTTTTCATTTTAATTTTAGCCAAAAGGGAGGTACCTATGATATACCTCTCCTCGCGCAACACCTGGTCCTGCCCGTGGACCTGTTATCATGGCCCACATTGCAATCAGAGAGTTCTCCGTGCCTTACGGGTGCCGGCAGGTGTCGTCGACGGGGCGGGCTGTAGGATGCTCTTCTCCAGCTGCCTTGCTCGTCCAGCCGGGGTTATGAACCACTGGTAATTCTAGCATGACATCCCCTCCTCTGTCGTCCGTGTAATCCGAACACAAGTCGAAACCGGCCCCTCTCCTGCCTCTCCTGTCCACTGCCTGCCATATTGACCCAGATATGTTCTCCTGTATTAAAACTGAAAACGACAGGGCCCACTCATTCGCGGCCCCTAGCGGGAGGGTTCGGATTAAGGGGCCGTCCGGTTGAAAATATAGTAAGCCAAGGTCACAGCTCAACAACAGTTTAACATCTTTGACCGTCATTACAGATCGTAGCACGACTGTCCCTCTATGCCATGCAAGGGGCTATACATTATAGATGAAACTGGAACTCAAACGCGTCTAGAGTCATGCAAACATGTCCTCTCTAAAAATTTTAAGAAAAAAATAATACAAATCGTCAAGTATTATTGTTGTACAGTACATCAATATTTTACGAGGTGATTGGTCTTTTAACGGGAAGAAAACCGTTTCAAGTGATATGTCAATCAACATCTTCTTTCAAACTGGGTAACATTTTCAAGCTGTCACTTGTATAGACAATAGGTTCACGGGTTGTCGAACTAGAACATCCCCGGGCGCCTATTATTGAAAAATGGCCTTCCAGTGGAGAACAATATCGCAAGACTTTCATGTATATTTCTAGTACAAGTACTTGAAATAATTTCACACGTTGTAGATCTGTATTGGACGTTTAATATAATTAAAAATGAGCAAAAATGCCTCTTTCTGGAGGGATTGGAAACAAGTTGCGAGTGGAAGGACAAATTGAGCTAAAACTCAATTTATACACTACGGGTATTTCAACTGTCTAACCATAGCTCTATGGTCCAACAAGCAACAAATGAGCCCAGAAAAAGTGGCGAGCCAAGGAGGCCTGTAGGAGGCTTGAGCCCCCGTTTTTGTTTTGTCTGAAAGCGAAGATACAGTATATATCTACATCTTAAAACCTACTAAGCTCTGACATAGCCGTAAATCCAAGTCCCCTGTGGCGCAACAGGGGAGGGTGGGTGGGGTGGGGAACGTGGGCTTGGGCATCATGATGGGGGGGGGTTAAATTCCTGTCAAAACCCCAATGACAAATTGTGGGTGGCCACTGCCCGTACAAATTTTGAAAAATCGCCATGCAGTTTCAACAGTCACCCACGGAGAACCGTTGAGGTTCCAGGTATTTGCGATTGTACATGATGCAGTTTGTACCAATCGGAAAAAGACAATCGGGCGTTTCTGATTACATGTTAAGAAAAGCAATAAATTGGGGGACATGCCGAAATCACGACGGTATTACACATCAGGTTTATTCGAATGAATCAGAGGCTACGAGATAAAACTTCCACTCAAGTTTCACTATATCGTCAAAATGACCTTCTAACCCGAATCTCTCGCCGATAACGATCCTTTTTCCGAAAACAAAGTCATTTCCGTCACAGAAAAAACTCTGTTCTAGGTTCTTTTTGTCATCGCTGTCGAGCGGCGTCTGATGACATAAGCCCTTGTTGGGCCGCTAACAATGATTCACCCCACACCTATACTTTCCTTCATTCATCTAGCATTATCTGCGTCCTGTTCAGTATTTTTCTTTTAGCTAGTTTGCACATTTCAACCTTGGATGGGCTTAATACGCAAAGTGAAGTGCAAACACCCCCAGAGCTCGGGGCCCCCTCGGCGATAGATAATTCGGCTTGCGAGCGGGATGGACGAAATGGTGTCATTTCGATATTTCTGAGTGACGGGCGCTGACGGCTGGCTTAGCGCGAAAACTGAACAGCGGAAATGTACTTGAGCCAGAGCAGTCAGCTGACTGCTGAAAGATCCGTGTTTTATCTCCTCGTTGTTTATGCTATACAGCGAAGATGATTTTTTTTTCTCTTGAGAGGTGGATGGAGCGTTAATGGGTTTGGAAGCATGGAGGTACAATGTGGTTGAAATTGACAAAGAAAAACCACCATGCCTGAGGAATCATATTGTCTTTTTTTACACGCATTCTAATTCCATGGAGCAATGACATCCATTTGAAATGCTGTAGGACCTGTGCAGGTGGCAGAGTGGCACATTAGCAGTGGATGGGTGAGGCAAAGGTGACAATGACAAAAATTGGCTGTGATAATGACGAAGTGGATACGTGAGGGCACGATTCAAGCATCATGCATGGTGGTAGAACTGACCAATGCTATATCGAGAGGATTTACGGTGATGAACAAGTGGTTCGATGTTCTCAAAAATGGTTTTGAGGGAGGTGATGACGGGGAAGGTGGTGACAAGTGTGGATGGTGACGATCCCAGCTATCACCATAACAACAGCAACGTCGAGGAGGAAATATCAACAGCGACACTAATGCCAAGTACAAGCACCTCTGACAGTCCTTGGGAAAAAAGGCCAACACACCGAGAGAAGGATCTCTTGTCGACCCCATGCACCGATAGCTACTTGCCAACGATCTTCCCATCTCATCACTACCCGTCATCACTCGCAACCTTTGCTTCACACTCTTTTCCTCCTTCCAAAAGCCTCTTATTATTAAAACCGAAAGGCGCTGAAAAGATAAGACGGAGCATTATATTCCCATTTTCTGATCATAATCAATTACTCCTGTGAGTCACAGGCGGGACAGCCTCGCCAAAGAAACTTACCAGACAACACATTTTTCTCTCATCCCTAAGTGGTTGGACCTTGAAAAGCTTTCTCATAAAGAAAAAAGGACAGAGAGGGACCGAGAGAGCAATTTTAATAGGCACATGCTGCATATTTCAGGTATTAATAACTCGAGGGTGGAAGGCGCCTGGGTGACAACCAAATGCCACATTTAGTGTCAACAAAAGCCCCGTGAGTGATGACACAAGACAGCCAGAGTGGGCCTGGAGGGGTTCTTTATCTTTTTCGGGGAGGGGAAGAAACTCGCTATGAAGTGATGTACTTTCTCCGCTTTATTATCAAGCTTTGGAATCAATCATGCATATTTAATGTGCATACCGCACAACAGGCGACTCACGACAGGACAAATAATATGTTTTTCCCCTGTGGGATTGTACATTACATTCCAAAGACCGTTGACAGATATTACATAACAGATCAATGGGGGACTTCCAATGAAGTAAGAAGACGATACTGGTGCTGGGTTCAGGTCTAAAATTTATCACTCGCAACAGAAATCGAGGCTTCAGTTTGGGAAAAAGTTGACAGCGTGGGTTGAAGCATGGAGGAATAAGAACGGCTGAGGTGAATGGACAAGACACTTCTAGGGATTAGTCCCTAAATATGCACTTATAATGGGAACTGATTTGGCAAACAACCGGTTCTCAACACAAGAAAAGACAGCCTATCGAGTCACTTGTGAAGTCTACTCTTCTGGCATTCACACTTGTTGAATCGTGCACACTGTGTTCAATGATTTCCCATAACTTAGCAAACGTTGGGTATTCTATCGTGTTACGAGTATGCATAAACCGATAAACCACATTACTCGACTTGAGGTACTTTTAGAGTGGGCTGTAGTTGTCGAGTGAGTACTTTTAGTTCTCTTGGTAGAGATGGGTAGTAAAGATGCCAAGACAAGACGTTCTCACCCCCCCCCCATAAAAACAAGCGTGAACAATCTGGTCTTCGTGCAGAACATTATTGTGGTTAGGTATGGCATTGCACGAGAGACTCAGAGAAAGCGTAATAGGGGACTATCAACCAACCTGATTCATCAACTTCGCCTTGAGATTCCAACGTGTGACCACGCTGACACCAGTATAGGCAATAATCATGTTTTAATCTGACAGAATCCTCCATTTGCCTAGGGGGCCTGATACCCACCATTGTTTGTTTTAAAACATTCCACTTTTGTTTTCTCGTACCGGACGGGAGCCTTAGGCGCGGGACACCGACCAACAGTATTTGAACATGGAGCGCGCTAGCGCCGACGACGGACTACAACACGATGTGTCAAGGTTAACTGGAACACGAGACAAAGAGTTGATCAGAACGTCGATATTAACAAGACGATAAAGCCGCCATTTTCGGAAGGGGCTCCCCGCACCTTGGCCAAAAATCATGTCAGCACCTGGGTCCCACATGATATAATTATGTAATAAGGCTACCGGGTACAGAAAAACCACCACTCATATCACCTGGCCATGGTGGTCGAAACGACAATGCCACCATGCGATAGTAGGCCTATAGCATGCAAACAAAACATTGCTCACTGAATAGTGGTAACGATTGCCCTCTCTCCCCATTGTTTACTCACGTTTTCTTACCCACAACTGGATCAGCGAGTAATTTTGAAGGATGGCTGCCCCCGAAAAGCCCCTGGGTAATCTTCCAATGCAACATATCAAAAAGATGGCAATATCTCCATAACAATAGGATGAACGCGCTACCACGATGCAGTGATTTCACTCGGAAGGTTGTTTCACCATGGATAAAAAAGGATGGTTTCACCGACTCGACAATTGAATGATAATGCGCCTACTCTATGTTATTGGTCACCAACAATCGGATGAACCGGGACAGATCAACTCTTAAGATCTCTTCGTGGAATTAGCTCATTAAAACCTGTTGATTGTTCAATGGCATTTCGGTAATTGGAACTAGGTTGTTTTTCTTCAGACTCGATTTTAAGATCGTGAAATGGCAAGAAATCGTTGGAGGAGACGGGAGATTGCAAATTGCCTTGACATTATTATTGTGAACAATCGATTCTAGGGACAGTACTCTGCTCGGGTGGCATCTTTTGTATTGTTACAAAAGCAACAGCCAGTTAGGTAAGAGTGGAAATATAGTTTTGCCAGGATGCAAACTGTAAGTTTTGTTATAGCTAATGGTCTTCCTGTCGCCAGTTGTCGGAGGGTTGGAGCCTGATGTCGCCTCCTCACGATTCATAATAAACAAAAACATTTTGAGCACCGCACTCAACTGAAAGTGACTTTCTACGACTGTGCAAACAGGAAATTTTGGAAAACGTTTATTGAAGGTTTCCCAAAAATAAAATTTCCCCGAACATTTACATAGGGCATATTATCAATTGACTGGCCGATAGACTGACTGCTTGATTTATCTGATACTGATGAATAGATATTAAAGGATTAATTGAGTCACTGACTGACTGAGTCTTTTGTTTAGGGGAGGCTAAACCTGTTTAAGAAAATAAACTGTTAACTAAGTAACAAACGACTACTAAAAACTGCTTGAATTAACTTGACTTTGAAGGCTGGAAACAGGCTACAACCCCTCAGATGCCCAAACGTTTGAATTATTGCAATGTTAATTTACAGGTTTTCAAAACCCAATCAACACTGTGTAATTATTAAAAAATTCCGGAAATATTGTTATAAATGTGAAATACAAATTATTACAACCTGCTTGCTGACAACGATGACTTGAGACCCCCATACACAAGGAAAAATCGGTCTGACGATTTGATCCACGCAGAATCTTTCTCAAAACAAAGTACACTTTTACCTCTTTAGAAAAATCTGATTCGCAAATTGGTCACCTGCTGCAATAACTCCCCCCCCCTCGTGCACACCAAAAAGGGAGAAAACTTGGCAATATTTGGAATCCACAATCCTTGTCACCAACTGCACACTCTGAGGAAAATGTGTCTCGATAGCCCGGTTCTAACCCCCCACCCCGGGAAAGGAAGAAAGAAAAATGCCAGTTGAAACCTCACTGGACAAAGCCGCAGCGTGCCGCATATGCTCTCAGAATCCCTGGCCTGAATTGTTCGGGCCGTAGAAGCATGCTTGGACTTGTGAATAAAATATTCCCCCCATGAATAAAACAATAGTTTTATATTAAAATTCAAAATTCATTACAAGGGCATCAATGCTTCAAAAGGAAAGTGTGTGCCTACGCCTGGAGGCCGAATGTTACTATTATCGTAGCTGGAGTATGAATCATAAAATCAACCTCATCGTTTATCAAACACGATATGTAACGAGACCATTAGAATCTAAATATTCCATTTCTAAGACATTCCAAGATGACAAAAAAACCTATTTGACCTGTTCGATGTGACAATTATATACACTGTATTTGAATCAAGTCTAGTTGAGCCACCTTCCCGCGTAATCCACGACCCGCGCCCAGCCACATCTTTCAGTAACCTGATATGGTTAATACAGAAAATGGGAGTATTTCTGCTCGTCTAAAAAGGAAGCAGGAAAAAATGAAATCACTTAAGACACCTTAAAAGCGCGGAGTAAGACGATTCTGTAAGTCAAGTCATCGTGGGGTCAATGTGGTAAAGTGTCATGTTGAAAGATGATATTACAGACACGGCTGTAGCTATATCACCGAGGCTAAATTTATAATTACAGATCTGGCCAAAATTACTTCGCTACTCCGAATATCCTCCTCCGGACTCTGATCTCCCCCATGTTTCTGGGGCAGCAAAGCAGCCGCGATGAGAAACAGTAAACCACAGTTTGTTTAAATTAATCAATTAACAACATTACATCAATTTCAAGAAAAGATAAGGTTTGGAAAAGAAATGAATGTGGACAAAAGCATGTACATAACACTCTAGAGGTTGGGGTTACTTGGTGGGTCAGTAGGGGAGGGGGGAGTAGGCGTTGGGGGGGGGGCTAAGCAATGACTCCCATTTTAACTCAAGAAGAAACGGACAGATACAAGGAAGCGAGTAATTACAGTTGCCAGCAATCAAGCTATACGAAACTATACTAGGGACAGTGACAAGAACATGCACGGCCGGCCAGGCCAAGTTGAAACAAACTGGTGTAATGCTATGTCGACCTCTCGGGACAATATCAGACCAGGGTGGATCAAGGCTTAGTTCCGGGGGAGGGGGTGACAGGTATCTGTTTTGGCGGTTCGAATGGGGGGGGGGGTAAATCCTTTAACCCCTAGTGCTGCTAGAGCAAGGCCAATTTCATGTCAGGTAAGTCAGCTCTTGTTAACTTAGTACACAGATTTGCAAATGTAGGCCTAACAATTCCCATCACTGAGTCTATCAAAACTCTGCTCACATCGTATTAGGGAGCCTGAACGGTGTTATCAACATCTTGGACTTCAAATAAAAACAGGTCAGATGCCAGACTTTTTCCCCTTAAGAAGCAGCATGATGAAACGAAAAGAGAAGACAAAGGGGTTTATACCATTGATTACGCAAGCTTCTACTCCAGAATTGTAGATTTTGAGTCATTTAAACGGTGGGAAATCCAAATAAAGTCATGAAAACAAACTTTGTTTCAGGCTGCGAAAAGTGAAAGGATGAAGAATTGAAGAGATCTCGAAGAAGTTGAAGGGAGAATTGTCATTAACAGCTTCTCCTCTTCCCCCAAACTTGAAGATTTGTGCTAACCAAACATTTTGGGAAGTGCAATTGAAAATGGAGACATTCAATGGAATCCTGAATGTTAGCAAGCCACTCAGGGACTGACAGCGTGCGCAACGCACTCGCCTGGCTGGCACACACACTGCCCCCTTGGATCGCTAGAGACGGACTCCAGACATCACAGCTTCATCTGTTATTTGCATCACGGGGACGAACTCCAGATGCATTCATTCGTTTTTCCCCCCTCCCCCTTCCGTTTTTTTCCATCAAGCACAAGACCAAGGAGAATAAAAGAGAAGTGGAGATGCTATTTAGACAATCTCCAAAGTGCCAGTCAGTTGTTTATTGCATTGTGATGGTGAATTAATTTGAAATTGCCCTGTCATTTCATCAACGCGTCCTTCTGAAGGACAACCAACCAGGCGAACAAGGGGAATGATTGCCGAAAGAACAAGTTGGGAGAAGTGAAGCAGTGCAGAGACAGGCGAAAGTTTTCAAATAATTTGGGGATAACATGTCCATGGCACTGAGCGCCTCTACAAGATCCTATCTGTAAACGGTTACAGGTTCATAACTTTGCAGAGGCTGAATTCAGCGTTGTGTATCCATTATCACTGGAAAGTTGGTAAAACTTTAGGCAATGCGATTTTAAACAAATAAAATTTCTAACTTAAAAAGTGTGTACGCGGGAAGGTAAGTAGGGTGATAGCATTTTATTTTGGGGATTGCCCACTCAGCCGAAGTATTACTTAGCAAATATCCTCAGCTTGATTTTTCTGTGCCAAGCAGTTTTGTGGAAAAAGGTGACAGTGTGCAGTGAAGCCAGGCAGTTTGACAGAGGAATGGGGGACGCGGGAAAGGGACAGTGGCATATCAAGGTTTTGGGTAGGAAAAAAATTAACAATTAGGAACCTCAAAAGTGTAGAACAAAAATGGGGATTTTTAAGACAAACAAAATCAGAGCTTGCGTGAGGGTCAGCTTGTCTTGGGAGAGGTTTTGACTTTGAGTCATGTGCAAGAGAAACGCTCTATTAGAATTTACATTGTCTAACAGCAGGCACATTGTAATGACTGTGTGGAATCACCTCAAGGAGCTACATCACTCTTTAAAAGTGAATATCCGGTGTCACTTCATCAGTGAACTTGGCAGACCGAAGCATGAATAATTTTATGAAAGCCTTAACTCGAAGTTGGGTCTTGTCACCAGTTAAGATGGATAGCATCTGAGATGGAAATTTCACTCCACGGAGCCAGTCTGAAGATGATCGACTGGTTCTCAGTATTCAATGAAATGTGCATAAACACAAAAAAGTCCATTTTGGAAAGGGTAATGAAAATGTCGCCCCTTAATTGCCGAAATGGGAATACAAATGGATGTATTACTGTCCATTGAGTCTGATGCTAACTGGGTTTTTTATTATTTGGTAAATAGCCAGCGAGAGAAGGGAGAAAATCATTTAGAAAAGGGTAATGAAAATTTTGGTATGGGGATAAAATATATAATTGCAATTCACTCTTGAATTCCCAGACGAAAAACAGTTTTTATTGATGCAAATTGCACATTACAAGTCATCAGTGATCCATCTTCAGAGTGTTCTTCTGTCTTTTTGGTTAAGTATAAATTGACATATGAAGGCACGCTTACGCTTGCAGATCAAGTTCCTTGCTTTTTGTACAAATGGGACTATTCAGAATTATAACCCAATCAAAGTTTTAATGTGCTGTGCTTTGAGCGAATAGCATGCTTATCTCTTCCACTGACCAAAGCTTTATATATGCTTAGCGCCAACAGTGGCTGAGGAAAACAGTTCCTGGTGTATACCAGACACACTGAATCCTGACTGGTGTGAAACAAAATAATTTATCTCTAGGTTTAACAAGTATTCATATCAAATTCAACCCCTACCCAATCCCCCAAACCCCGCCCCCATTCACTTTGTGCTGTCGATAAAAATGTTCAATTCGCACATACCTGTGAGCTGAACCAACCAGCATTCCAGAAAGATTACGTCCAGTTGGTCCCTTGGAGAATTCCCATATAGCTGAACAATCCTGATTTTTAGACTTTCTATATCCACAGCAATACAGGATAAATAATGACAAAGCCATGTTGTCTCTCTAGTCAAGTCACTAAATAAATCTATCACATGTCAGAGAAAAAAAACAACATCCCGATCATACCTTTATTGGATTGAAAAATCTCTACTTACATCCTGTTTTTGTAAACGGCAGGTCAGTCTCTAGAGCAGCCACTTCCTCCTCTCGGCTTGGGGGCCAATTCTGGCTGGGCCCGGTTAAATGGTGAATATGGTTGCTCTTTCCTCATTTCCACGGTCCAGCCTGTGCAGGTAGAAAGGTCGCCGTTGCATCCATTAGGCATTAACTTGCCAGGTGGCTGGGCTGGCTGAGGAGCTCCAAGCTCACTTTACAGCTTGTCCCTCACTCCTGCTTGCTTTCCAATCTGTGTCGCTCTTGCAGATATCTGTCTGTCTGTCAGTCGGGCTGTCTGTCAGCCTATTAGGCTGTCGGTCTTGTCTCCTAATCTGCCATTTTTTCTTCTCTGGTTGAATTTATGTTATGATTTTTCTACATGTCTGCTTACTTGGGAAAATGCTACTCATTCCAAAGCAACAAAGATCCAACCAACACTCGATACTATCAGCTATGCAATGACCAATTGAGCACTGAAACTGGTGTAAGCACGAATTAAGACTCACAAATTTGCTGTATAGGAATGTTTTGAATACTTTCGATGTCCAACACTTTACAAAATTACACCTATTTCACTGTCAAAAGCTACAGTTTATGCACCTGGGCCATTCACAAAAGTTTAATTTCACATAGCACACTGACACATCGCTGTTTAGTATCATTGAGCATTTTAATCCTGTAAAAGCCTCCGTTTTGTCAATTTATCTCGCTTGCCAAACACTGTGACAGGGATTTTTTTTTAGACATTATAGGGTGAATGCTAGTTTCATGGTGTACACATTCACTGCAAATGTGGCAAAAGCACTTGACAACACATTCTCACAATGTTTCATGGATGCTGTTAACTGTCTGCATGACAACAGAAATTGCACCTAATGCAGACTCCGTGGGTATACTTTTACATATTATCAATTTTATTGATTGCTGGTAATGAATCTGCAAAAGTACCTTGGGCACCCTTGCTTGCACATGTGAAAAGAGCCTTGGAATGATGACAATGAAGAATACAGGGTGCATTGATATCAGGCTAATTTGGTGACACCTTACAGTTTTTACATTTAGTGGATAATACTTAAACTGGAAATTTAATCTGAAGCTCATAATTTGCAGAGATTCTTTCTGTTATGTAACATAATTCATTTTTTGGTTCTGTCTAATGGAACTCTATGCAGTTTATCTTGCTAGTGTATGCAGTCACTGAATTCAATCCTAAACCACCAACCATTTAGGTTCTTTACTTATTTGAGATTTCTTGCAAATTCTTAAGTTGACAAGACTGATACTGTTTTTTTTAGAAGGCCGTCTTGTTAATTGTGCTGTTTCCAAGTTAACAGATTCAGAGTCTAATGAGTCTGTTTCAGAGAAAACAACTTCAGTTGAACCGGGGCAGTTTACCTCAGTCAATTTCTAACAAGGGTAATGATCTTATTATACACTGCATTCTAAGCTTCAGTTGGATACAAAAAACTAAAATTTCTGGCTAATATTTAAGGAGAAAACAAATGTTACTTGTGGGTTGTGTAGAGGCCTATCCAGTTTCAGGGGCAAGGGGAAACCTAACAGAACCGACCTGGCTGCTGAAGAGCTGAGGCCCCTTGTCCCAGAGGCCTCTCAAACAAAAAAAAACAATGTGTTGTTTGGTTCTTCAGATTTTATTTGATTTTCAAATGTTAGTAGAAATAAAATTTTTAATTATCTGCCAAAACAAACTCACCCCCCCCCAAAGTGAACATTCCAAAGTCTGTCAGCAGTCATTTTTCAAGTGACATCACTTGACTTTTTCAGGCTCCTCTAAAAATCTTTCAAAACATTTCTGTCTGGTTTGCCTCCAGATGGGAGCCCCTAAAGCTGTAGAGATAATCCTGGGCCATACTTACACACACAATTCCACAATATCTTGGCCCACACAGGCCCCTCTTTTAAAAAAAACTGTAGTGGTACTTTTTAGATGCCTCGGCCGGCGAAGAAGTTGCCTTGAATCGGGACACTGCACCCTCAAAGAGTCAGTTTGATGCAAGTATACTCACACTGTTTTCGTTGCCAATACAGGAATGGGTTTTCCTGTCCATACCTGCCCAGGTGAGGTTTCGCCCCCCAGATTATTTTGTCAATTTTTCCCCCTCAACCTTTAGGACCGACCACTGAATCACTGCCTTCCATCTATAGAGTGCTAAAATTGCTGCTTATGACTCAGTATCTCTTTAATAGCGTGTTTGTGAGAGTTGCTGCTGTGCCTTGCTAACATTGTTGTCGTCTGTTGATTCAGATTAGGAAGCGCATGTCTTTTTCCAAAACAACACAGTTTTAAAGTACAATAGACCTCTATGAGGTTCAGTTCTGCTTTTTTTCCTTTGTATCTCGTACAGTATATTTCATGCAACAGTTGCATTAATTCTTAGACTACATGTATAATCTTCAGATTTGGAACTGGGCACGAAGCACTTCATAACAATATGGGACTGCCTCTATCAACTCCAAGTCAAGTGAGGGCGCACTTAGTTCAGGAAAATGTCTCGGCACGCCAATATCAGCTGAAGTTTAACACACAAGACCTTCACCGTTAATTAAATATTTTCTTTCTTTTTTTTTACCTAGACCCAATTGACCTCAATATCAAAGATGAATCAACCCACCTGTCCCGGAGTTGAGGAAAATGACCCCTGCAAGGGGGTGTTTGCACTAACAGGGGGAAAATTTCCATATCCTGATCCTCATTCCTGATCGGCCTGATCTGGAACCAAAATAGTCTGCCTGTCTCATCCTTGTGTCTGCTGTTCCATATTCTTAGCAACAGGTGTGACCTATATTTCATATTACTCATTCACACTTTAAAGAAAGGAAAGGGATAAAGAGAGAGAGTAAAAGTAGCCACATAAAAGAAATTAAAAACGGATGTCGTCCTTTCTAAGATCATGTCAGGGTGACATAAAACCTTCAGCAGCAGCCAGCCAACTTTTCCTCTTTTTTCATTCATCGCAAACACTCCAGGTTGCCAATTTCACTGAGCTTTACCGGCCAGAAGATTCTACTCACAGTTGTAGGCACGCCTGGCAAGGAAATGAATGCTGACAATCAGCCAAAACCAATTAGCAGTTATTCACAGCACTCATAACAAGCCAAATAGATACACTGCAGTCTTACGCTGATCACTTCTTCTCTGTGCTAAGCATTTCTTGAAAAAGTTTGAAAGTGATGATACATGTATATGCTAATAATAATCTATCAATTCACAAAGTTGAACTGGAAACCAATTTACATTGCATAGGATAGCTCATTAAACAGTTTCTTTGAACAGCATGCTAAATGTATCTGGCTTTCTCTTTCTTAAGCTCAGGGGACTCTATTTCAAATGCAAACTAGAATAATTGCCATGTTCCAAGTTGGTGCTTTTTTTGAAAATACATTGCTGTACTACTAGTATGTATTCAAATTGAACCCAATAAAAAAAGAAGAAAAAAAAGTGCATTAAAATGCAAATTGCAATTTCCATGCCATGAACCAAGCTACTATCTAAACATTTGAAGAATATATTTCAAATGCTCTTTGAACGCTTAACCATTTTTCCTTAAGATGCAGAGGGAAACACATGTATATTCAACTGGGAAAATAGATAGCCACAGCCAGACAAACTGAGAAACCGTATTTTTTTCTCCAGTGAGAAATATGAGATGCAGAGAACTGGGTTAATTAAAGGGGGGGTTAGAGTTGGTATGTACACATACGCTTTAAATAAGGAAGAAGCTCTTAGAAACCCGCGCCTGAGACACGAAGGACTGCAATAAAGTGAAGGCCAGAGTCAACATTGGCTATAACAGCAACATCATCTTCAACCAATACACTTTATTCATCATACGTGCTTGCGAACATCAATACCCCCCTTATAATGCTTAAAATTCAAAATAACTTGTCAAATTGACCCAATTTCACCAGGTCACACTAGGGGGAGGGAGAGCAGACTCGATTTTGACATTTGCAACTAAATTTAGGCTGAGCAAAGTGGGGCAGGTTTCGGATTTCAAATATGGGTCAATTTGATGGGAAATTTTGATTTCAAATTTCATCTCCGACCGGAGAGCAGCCAGGGTCGCGCCATAACTGCATCTTAATGGGGGAACTGATACTGGGGGCTTCAAAGAATTCTTGGCTTGAATTTGCAACAGAAAAAAAAATTGCTGGAGCACAGAAGAAAAAATTACAACTGAGACAGGAAAAAATGTGGGAACATGTTCGTCATCGGGGCTTCATCTTACATGGTTATTTGATAAACATTCCCCAGAGCTATAGTCACAAAAGCAAGGCGTATTGACCGAAATCTCTGAACCAACCCTTGCTCCCAAATTGACTTTCTTCGCCAAATTAGTGACCAATTTGGAGGCGTACGGGGGTCGTATCCTATGTTGGTTAAAAAAAAAAATTAGAGAGATGAGTAAAACCCCGATGATATGAGACAACATCGAGCGAGAAAGAGGGAGAAGGGGGAAAGAAAAAGGCATCACTTGAAAATGGGTCAAGTCAATGGATCACAGTTTAAATTTCAGATGAAATTAAAGAGCGCTGTTGATGATATGAAGTGGGCTCGCGATCAACTGATATGGTTTTGCCAGGGTAGAATAAATATTGATAATTTACCATGCAGCTGTAGATCTTTGGGGCAGGTGGGGGGGCTTAAGGAGTGTCAGGATTCAAGATGATGGTGACATCCCTGACTTAATACCTCGACTCATCGTACATACTCGATACCATCAAACGCAGCTCACTTTTTTCTCTCGCTCTCCTCCCTCTTTCCAGCCCCCCCTTCCCTCTCTCCCTTCCTCTTGGCTCGGTATACTTTATGACGTGAAATTTAAAGCAGGCGGGCTATCGGATTGACCCAAATTTTATGAAAACACTAAATGAAGGAGGCTGTTCTCTAACTTGGCGCGTACGTGCGTGACATGTTGATGGGGTGGGGGGGGAAATGGTTTGGCATGGCACTGAAAGAATCGATCGGGTAAAGATAGCCGATTGGGGATTTATCAAGAGACAATTTATCATCTTGAAATACGTGGCAATTACTGCAGCCAAATGTAGCTGTTTCTCATTTTCTTACTAAAAGTGAGGATTAGGTGAAGACCTTTTTTGCGTGTTGGGGGGATGGGGTGAGGGTAGGGAGGCAGGGAAGGGAAAAGGTGAGGAAGGGGATGGCAGGGGGTGGGTATAGATAAAACTATTCCCTAAATCAAAGAATATGCTAACTGCAATCAGAAAAAAATGCACTTCCTGTTAGATGAAAAGGACTTGAAAGACCTCAAGCAATTGAAATTTCCGGCTTGGGAATACCAGTTGATGAGCATGACAACCCTTGCCAGCCATCCAACTAGCTAACATATCAAATTAGCATGCTCCTCTTAAAGTAACCTCACTAACCAGTCAGGAAGTATCTTTTGTGATTTTTAAACTATACTGGTAATTTATTATTTTGTAAAATTGTAATTGTTATTTTTTTTGGGGGGGACGTGATGTGTTATCAGTGGTGGGGTGTTTTGTACATTGTACCCTGTGATATTTTTGCCAGGGGTCTATGTGCACATACTGCCAGGCAAAACAGCTTGCCTCCACTCCATCTGCCTCACTGTGACCATCACACTACATAAAAAAGCCCCCCCCCCAAAAAAAACCCTACAACCACAAACCTGTTATATAACTTGAATTACACAGTAAATGATTAAGACTTAAGATTGGGCGGAGAATGCCTAATAAGTGCATGATGATGATATTTTAATATGATGATGATATTTTAGCATTCTTCAATTTAACAACTCTACCTCCTAATAGCTTAACATGAACATCAATTTAACTGAATCAGTTTGAATCAGCATGCCATCCAAAACAACAACCAGTTCTTCTAAGAACCACTCAACTCAAAAAAGAGAATAGCTTCTCTGGTGTGAACACAAGCCCTCCATACTTTGTTCATGTCCCCCATGCAATCGTTCATATGCTATCCAAACTTTATCCATCAAAAAGTTATTAAATGCATCTTTAAGCCCATGTGCGTCCATTGGGACTCTTCTCACACATGTGTGAAACAAACATCCCAACCTCTTACATTTCCTTGGTGTCTTGTAAACACATCTCAATTCTTATACACATATAATTGGGATTCAATGACAGTACATCAATTAGTCTTTTTTTTTTTCGGCCAAAAATCAAACAGGTCAGCAAAGTCACTGACTTTTTATTAGCATGGCACCATAACCGTGGTAACCACACTAATGACCATGGAGCCAATAGGCCGCGGGTCAATTTTAGAGATGGCAACAGAAATTGTACTTAATGAAATTGGAATTTGACAATCCGCGTGGAATGCTAAATAAGGCTGCAAATTGATTCTGACATTATCACATACAGAGATACGATATCTGATGGGTACAATTATCTCTGTGACCTACGAACGTCAGGAAAATTGTTCCTGCTTCCAAGAATCTGCCCTCTGAGTCAATACTTCCTTTCAGGATTTTGTACAACTAAACAAGTTTCTGAAAATGTTGACATGAGAAATTTCACCAACTGGTTTCCCTACCCTGTGAAGCCCCCCTCTAGGAAGAAAAAAGGGCAATATGTACAGAAATCTCCCTTTTGTACAAGTTTTAAAAAAAATCAAATTACACAGGTGCAAATCCAAGGAGATGGGGTTGAATCAACCCCCCCGCCGAGAGACCCCCCAAAAATAAACAAAAAAGGGGAAATAATAAAAAACAACTAAAGTAAGTAAATTCCTGGATCCACCCCTGTTACCTCATGACAGAATTCTATACCCCTCGCCTCCATCAGCATCCTTCCTGCCTGCTTCCTTGAGACATGTATTACAGAGGCAGAAAATCTGTCCTCCCACCCTAAATTTTGTTTGAGTTTCATTGTTACATCCAGCATAAAGCTGGGGAAACAACTTCCAAGAGAACAGAAAGTACCACTGAAGTACCTGATTACAGAACTAGATTGGGAGTCAAAGGTCAGAACTCAATAAGACAATTTCCACTTTTGTTGATACTGCATTTTAATAGGTAACCACAAAAGACACAGTTGTGATTTTTTTTTTACATTTTAGACTTTATGACATCAGTGTGACTTTTAATGGGGCTGTGTATTTCATGCTACTATTGAGTAACACATTTACATGTGGAAGGAAACAGGAAAGATGGAATACTGCAGATAAGCAAGAGCAAAATAACAGGTGTTCACTGCTCCAGCTCTTGTTCAGAATTCAACGGACTGAACTTGCCAAATGGCCAAAAAACACCCAATGGGCATGTATCTTGGCAACAGTATTGCCATAGAAATAACACACTGGAAAATATGTCACTGATCCATCGGGTGAGGCTGACATGATAATGATGTGACAGCATGCGTACAAGAAGAAAACGGAGGAGAGAAAAAAAAGAGCAATAACGAGTTAGATATAATCCTGCAAAACGGCTGTGAAGCACCTAGTGTCAAATTGACAGCACCTTCTTCAACTGCAGAGCCTCATCGTATTTTATATCATCAATACTCCTTGCCCGCGTGACTCACTATACAGGGACTTGAATACCTGGCCTAGTTTCGGCCTCTCCAACATTCTGACATGGGACTTTAATAGCACGGGTCTCCTCGTACTCTTTACTTACTCTACCTTTTTTCTCTTCTTTTTTTCTCTCTCCATCTCTCTTCTTCTTTTTTTTCAACCCTGGCTCTTCGTTCCTGATTTTCTTCAGGGAAGTGGGCTGTGTTTTAAACATCACTGGTGGAGTGTAAGGGGAGAGATGTGGACAGCTAACAGAATAATTACAGCTGTCAATGAGGCCAATTTGTTTTACAGGTAGCAAATATCGCAGGCCCCATATTAAGGAATGCTAACGTTCATCTTATGCACTCACTGTACACATCCACTGCAAGGCTGAAAGCCCCCATTTGGTCAGATTATTTAATCTAAACAATCGCTTTGTTACGGATACAAATGAGCAGATCATTAAATCAAAATCTGGACACTGTTTGAGACTCTCGCTGCATTAATTGGGAACTTGCAATAAAAATTAATTAATGGGACAGTGCTGATTAGCATTTGAAAGCACGAACCCAATCAAATATTATTTAACTTTGTCTTATTAGTGTGTGCTGCACGTCAGCAGCTGGCCTGACACTGACAGTATTAATTTCTCTTTTATTAATGAAGAAATATTGAAATTGCCCCAGGCTGACTCTACAAGAATGATTATGAAAGAGAGAGGGAGAGAGGAAGAAGGAAAAATAGGTGACACATCTCATGATGTGGCCCACCATCTATGAGTGGTAATCAGAAAGTTGTATCAGCTACAGAAATGGGCATAAATTATGCTTTGGAAGTATTAAGAATTTCTTCCTTTGAAGGAGGAGGAGCCAAACCAACTTCCCAAAAAGAGAAAACAAAACCCCGTCAAAAACAAAAACATTAGGAGAAAACCCCAATGTGTGCCTCCACTGGCAACCTCAGAATTTCATTTCGAGTCTTCATCGCCGCAGTGATCAAAATTCTGTCAAGGTGCGTTCTGGCGGCTGAGCCCGCAGAAAATAAGGACGTCGCTGCCGGCGACAAGGTCCACTGATATCCCTCCACCCTTCTTCATGGTCAGGTTGCAGAAATGAGAGCCTCCGATTCAAAACCAGCCAAGGCGCTGTGTTGAGGGGAAGGGAAAAAAGAAAGAAAGAAAAAAAGACAGCGAGAGAAGGGTGGGATCGGCTCGCTCCTTGTAACGAAGACGCACCTTTCTGGGTGACCTTTATCTGTCAGCGCAATTGATGATTGCATCTGTCCTGTTTCAATTTCATAAAGTGAAATTCCAGGAGAGATCAATAAGGCAAGCTGCGGCGATAAGATGTTTAATGTTCTGCTGTGGCTCAGTTTACACCATTCCTCTCCCATCCCGTCCATCCGTCCGCTTACTCTGATATGACAGAATACATGAATACATTCAAAAGGCCCCCCCTTTTCTGCCTTATTCTCTTCCCCTTGAACCTTAACGCACATGTTGACTGGAGATGAAATGACAGAGAAGAATCCTGCTATTTACTTAGCATCCTAACATTTTTCCATCGCCAAGCCCGGAAATATTGATAATTGCTGGGACGCCAATTTCAATTTCTGAATTAATTGCTCATTCTCCGTCAGCCACTGCTGTTAATGAAAATGGAAGAAACAAAAGAGAGATACCAGAACATAGGAGAGATGGCTGATGACCACGGCCTGCGTCTGATTATAGGCCACGAATTCTGGGATCACCCCGAGTGGGAGAAATTACAGACAGATCCTTGAGCTGAATGTACACAGGAAAGGAAACCCGCATATTGGTGCTGATATTTCTGGGAGCCCGAGGCATGGCCTAGTTCTTGTTCGGCCTGACATTTTGGCCGGGGCAGGGCAATAGATTGATGCCCACAAAATGAATATTTATGCATCATGAAAAGAGAGCGTGCGGGTGATACAAGTATGCAAATAGGAAATATTTGCACCCACAATTTAATAATCTTTGCCAGAATGTGCCTGCAATGGCAGACGTACTGGGAAAATGGATATCCTCTCAGGTAGGGGAAATATCCGCAACAGTGTGACAGTGGCAGGAGGAAGAATGACAAGCCAAGCAGAAAATTGGCCTAGACGGAAACCCTGTCATTCCATACAAAGACAACCTTCAGAAGGGAATAAAAAGACAAACATTCAAATCGGAAATGGCTCATTAAATTACCCTTATTGTTTCTCTGATAGTGCTATTTAGGGGGTTGGACATGGCCTGATTGAGGGACAGCATCAGCAACCGAATTGGTTTCTTTTAAAACAGTTATGAAGGGTGTGGATTTGTTTTCTTAAACGAATTAATTGGATGGCAGCCGTGACGTCTGGAGAGAGACAATGACCGTAGTGAGAGTGCATCTTGGCACGACCGACGCAAAGTGAAGCTAGAAAATGCATCAATTTCATGCATTTATGGATACACAATCCATCACCTATGTTTGCCCAGCGAACCCGAAGACATTGACATGTCATAACGTGATTAAGTGCAACATCAGGACCGTGAAGGTAAAGCTTCTAACCAACCAACCACCCGACCAACTCCCCCCCCCCATCATCAAGAGACTGTTAGGGCTCCTGTTTTCAGACCTGGGTCTTCAGCCAAACTGACGCGATTTGCGCTCCACTTGGCACAAATTGGAGGGCTGGGGCAGAGATGTAGGAATGCAAGAAAAAAAAAAGGGGGTGGGGAGAAAGATTGGCTTAATTTAATTGTTCTGTCACGAAGCTGGTGGTGGGGAAAAGGGAAGAGTTTTGTCACTGACTGCAATGGGGCTTGAACAGCAGGGTGCAAAAGGTGGCAAATTATTATTCTCGAGGTGCTGCTTTTTGTGTTGTGTGCCTGTTCCGGGGACTGGCTGCTGGCAGTACGTGTGTCCGAGCTGTGTTAAGTGCTGTGTGGGAACAAGTCCACACTTAGGGAATTGGCTGTGGTGAGGACGGGGCAAGGCCCACGGCACACTAGTGATTGCAGTGTTAGTTGTGCTAACCGTCGGCTGGGATGGTCGTCATCCTTGTGCGCAGCGAGAGCTCCATGCGTTGAGGTGTGTGTGAGAGGGAGAGTAGTAGGCTGTCCATGGCAGATAGGCAAGTGGAGAACAGGCTTTCGGAGGAAGGAGGGAGGGCATTATATTTGTATGGGATGTGAAGAAAGTGGCACAAGACGGTGCTCTCTTAATCATTCCATCAACATGCATGCAGAGTGCCTGCCAACAGTTGAGCTCTGAGGGGACAGGTTAGGCTGATTTTTATCATGGCCACAAGGCAGCAAATGAAACCTCATGTACTGTGCCCTTTTCACAATTTAGCAAATTCCCAAACAACCACCATGTTTTGATATCTGACACACAGTGAACAGTCAGTGACAATGGGAAAATACTGCAGCAAACTTTAAACATACCTGAAGTCTCCTACAGTAACTGGAGCCAATAGAAAGAATCTCATGTAATAGGAAGACCCTTTTACCAAGAGAAGAACCCTCTCCCATGAGAAAATTCTATCCTGACAAAAACTCTCAACCACAAAAGACTATGGAGACATGACTGGAACCCTCTATCATGTTCAACTTTCTACCAAAAAAAGAACTGAAATTAGAAAGGAACCTTCTAACACAAGAGGAACCCCCCACTCCATGTACAGGGAACCTCAGGAACCGTCAATGCCTCCAGAGGAACCATGTACACGTTCCATAAATGGGAATATCCTACAATGGCAGAACCTCTACCTCTAAAAAAAAGGATGCTTGTCAATGAATGTAACTAACAAAAAGTAATACATTCAGCATGTGGCATTGGACATGTCTGCTAAATATGTACATGTAATTATATTTCTTAAGAAGAAACAGAGGGGAAAGTGATGCCAGATGAACAGGCCGAACTGACAATACAGTAAAGCTGAGCTAGGGAAAACAAAATTGCAACCAGATGTCAGATAAAAATGCCAAGGGCAGCTGTGAAAAGTGAAACAAACTATGAAGAATTAAACAATCACACGATTGTACTTGTAGACAAGGACTGGAAGAAAGGGGTGCAGCACAGACAAGCATTTTTTTTAAGCAGAGTGCTAATTTCCTCAAAAAGAGGAAAGACAGGGAGCTCTGTATGATAGGAGTGGAGTGACACAACGACACTGCCAATGGAAGAGGAAAAAAAAAAAAGAAAAGAAAGGAGACAGTCTCATTTTGATTACAAAGTGCCAATTTCCTTTGCAAAGCGCAGGAGGACAAGTGCAAGGAGGCGAGTGTCTAAAAGGAAGAAGCACACACAGGGAAGGTATCACTGTGTGGTTACATTCTCGGCGGAAGTCATCTTCGGTAACACTTGTCCAAGCCGATTCTTAATCAAAAGACGCCCATTCGGGCATCCATCATACGCAAAAAAGGGGGTTGAGTAGCAAATGCACGGGAATTTAAGTAATAAAGGTTATAAGTAACGAATGATGTGGTTGACATGGGGCCACTGCTTCTACACTTTCCACAGGAGAAGAGGGGAAAAATTAGAATGCATGTTTGAATAGTGTTAGAGCAGGGGTTATTTGTTTGGGATATTTTGGAAAGAAAATGCAATCACACATTCATGCAGAATTTAAATGATGGATGGAAATTGGCAAAATGTGTACATGCAATTGTAAATTGTCACAGAGCTTGAAAAAAAATCACCCACAAAAATAGCCATGACCTTACTTCAGAACAGTCCCACTGAAAAAGCTGAAATGTCTTTCACTTCAGGCGAACGAGAAATTACTGATGGCATGTCGTGCAAGACGGCTTACATCTGCAATGGCACAAAATTAATGTTTCTTGGCACACCAAGAGGAAATGCCTGTACTGTTCCCGAGTGGAAATGTCAGGATAATAAGAACCAGCCAATTAGCAGACTAAAATTGGAACATCTGTGATTTTTAATTCCTCTTTCCCTCCTCCCCCCCTCATCAACTCTCTCTTTTTTAGGGGGCCCGACTGGCTTGTCACAAGCAATATCTCACCTCCCCAACCTTCACAGATCAGACTCAATCAAATCAAATGACATTTCAGATTCGCCCCATTTTTCCCCCTTTCTTCTCTCTCCCATCCCCTTTTTCCCTACTCTCATTCAGTTTCCGCAGGTGTAATTTTTATTGTACACAGCCTGCAACCCCAGCCGAGACTAAACTAACAGATGGTGCGTGCTCCCTTAATGAAGACTGACCAGAAATTACCAAGGCTTTGTTGGTTTAAATACAGGTCAATGTGTGAAAGAAGATATGATAACCCGGAGGGAACGTGTTTGTGCACTGGGTTGTTTTTTGGGTTTTTAAATTTTTTTTGCATGACAAAGAGATCCCAGGACCATCGTCTGGGATGGTGGAGTCCCGGAAATTATTATTTAATTAATAAATATGACACTATGAATCTCCGCGCCACAGGCCCCGTGGCCGTTGAGAGTTGCATAAAAACGGAATGCATATTAAAATTGTATCTTGTTACACAGTCACTGTTATTTGCTAGGTGTTACAGCCAGCAGGCATGAAATATTAGGATTTTAAGTGACTTCATTAAATTGTCAAAGGAGGTGACCCAAAGTTGTGGAAGAAAAGGACTCTGGGAAGTACGACTTGGTACCATGGCAACAGGGGCAATGGGACACTTAACCTCAGATTCAAATGACCTAGTCACAGAAGATTCGACCTTGCACTTACACTTGTAACAACTACATGCCGTACTCTGAGTAAATCACCCTTTCAACAGATTTTGGAGGTACGCGTAGATCTCCCCAAAACGTCTTTAATAAAGTTACATGTATGTCAACATCAAAACAATGTTAATAAAAATATATCTACGTTAACATTACTTTTTGCATGCAGGTCAGTTTGGATTAGCCTGCCATTACCGAACCACAAAATGTGATCGGTTTGATGAAAGGACCTATTAAACTAGTCTGCATTTATATTGAGAATCCATTCAGGAGTGGAATGGAGTACAGGGCATTGGGAGGGGAACAAACTCACAAGCTTGCTTGGGTGGGACTCGAACCATGAAGCTCCATGTTCAAACCCATGACCATCTAATGAAGAGCTAACTTCCTAAATGTGATAAGCATCATTTTGGTACCATGCCTCCTAGAGTCCTACTCTGTCTTGGCTGCCCAGAGATGGTTTTGATGGGTTCTGTATACAAAACGCGACATAATTGACCAATACACTGAAAACTGAGTAAAAGTACACCCGGTTTCCTGATTTTTTTCTTAAATATTTCAGTATTGTTGACAAATTTCATATTCTTCCAATGGCCACATCATATGTTGAAAATAAACTTTTCAAGTACCACTTGTCAGATGAGCTTTACAACAAGGTCAACTCCATGCTTCTGAATCTTGTAAGGCAGCAGGTACTTGTGACAAGACTGGGAACTTTCTATTAGAAGCTCCCGGGCAGGATGAAGCTGTACAGGCAATACAAAATTTCACCAACACTCTAATGAACAATTCTCTCCCAAATGTTAAGTCGTTACGGTCACCTTCCCTCTTTCATTACTGTGCCAGTTCTGCCTTGCCTCAAAAGAGGTGCTACTGCAAATACAGCTTGGAGACATGGCAGCAGTATGAAATTCACCTGACAGCTCACTCACATGGCTGGTGGCACAGAAGCCTCCACTGACATGCATGCAAAGCACACATGCAAAATAAACAATGTAACATGTTGGCTTCATTGTTCTGGAGAAAAAGCTTTTGGAGGGGGAAAAAAATTATGTCAACAACACTCCCTCCTGTGCACACAGACACTTTTAAAGGAAAATTGTTGTCTATACAGCTTTTCATATCAAGGGGACCCCAAGGATGCAGACTCAAGCAGTATAGTTATGTGTTTTTCTCACATGTCTGATGTGATGTGGGGTTGTTCTTTTCAATGAACGCATTTATTAGTGGGAAAATTTTTGACTCTTGTTACTGTTTATGCAGGTCTCAAAACTTAGGGCACTAAACACAACAATATGAAAACACCAAAACCAAAACAGATTGGTGCACATTATAACTGGTGCACAATACAGTACAACAGTATTTGAGTTAAGTGGGTGAAAGGAAACATGTGGTTCTGCATGCTCTCACAGTCATGCCATCAGGCTATTGAGCTTTTTCACATGATGTCCCTTGACCTGCAAAGGCAGTTCAAGAAGTGTTCCAAGTCTACGAAGGCGAGTGCATTTCCATGCACATCTGCGTATATTGAACACTGACCATGTGACTGAAAACTCTCTATTGAATGATCTATTTTTTAAGAAGTTGGACATGTATAAACCCTGCCCAAGGCTCTATTATTGAAATCACTTGGTTTTACACAGGCTTAAAACTGAAGAACAGTATCCTTATTTGAATTGAGACCTCTAAGTTAGTTGGGGGAATACTGCATGAGGACCTTGTTTTTGACTTTCAATGGAAACGTTAAGGCATTTTGAAAGTTAACGGGTGAGAAGTCGGTCTGATTTTTGTGTTGCATATTTTTGTCAGGACTGAGATTCACAATGTAGGGATGGCAAGCCATTCACGGTTTGCCCAACTCAAACTCTATCATCAAATCATCACAGCTACATGAATTTACTTGAAAGGACATGCTGTAATGTGTCTGGCCACTGTTGTTACTGCACAGGGTTATGATTGATACTTGACATTTAATAACTGACAGCTTTTATCAAATTTCAAAGTAATTTGCACAAAAGTTTTTATCAAAATCAGACAACTTAATGACACATCAGTCACTGGAGCCAAACATCTTTCAGATTAAAAAAATCCTTTTTATTGCAGTTTCAAAACTATTGTACAAGTAAATGTATACGGAAGACAAACAGGTTTAAAACTAGCTGTGTGTCACATTTGTTAAACTGATTTAAAAAATAGGAAATAGATTTATCCAAGAAACCTAAAATTTTTTATTCACAGAAGCAATTGCTAACAGTCAAAACATGAATATATTTCTAAAGGTACATATATGTACACTGTAAGCATGATTAGGCTTTGAAATTAAATGTATGGCATGACACAGAAAGTATTTAAAAAAAAGCAGAAACAAAAATAACCCCCCACCCAAATCAAAACCCAAAGGTCCCTTATGCTTTACAGCCCAATCCTGTAAGCAATGATAGTGCCTCGGATATCAGCGGGGGCAAGAAAGATATACGAAATATGATGCCATATCAAATCCTCCCCTTGGTCGCGCTGCCACTTAACGTATGTGGGCTACAATGGCGCTACCACCAATCCTTTGTATATTTCCCTGTGACTGTCCGTAGCAAAATGATTGATGCACGTTTGCTGCGTTAAGACTTGGACGAGCCAAACTAAGCAATTACGATGCAAATGTTCCGATGATCACTCAATTTTTGGGGGGGCTGTCTCTTTTTTTTCTCCATCCTCCTTCCTTCACCCCCCCGACCTGAAAGAGCCAGGTTGAATAGACAAACAGTATTTTCTGTCATTCATATCCCCCGCATTACACCAACATTGTTTTTACAACACTCCAATGTGCATTTTCCACAGTCCCTGTAATCGCACCACAGCTACACGGTGGATCAGCACTTCCCCTGCGTTGTTTTCTCACGGATATGATACGCATATCAGATTTTACATCACCAGGGCTTGTTGATCACAAATCGTGAAAGTTACGACAACAAAGGGTTTCCAACAGAATTTCCCAGCGGACCTCAGGTGAAGGGAGGGCTTCTGTGACAGTAGCACGAGTAGCGAAGCATTTATGTCAAAATCACGGATTAGCGCAGTTAATTAGGAAAAAGATTGGGCATCAATTTTTAGCAAGTTCAACAAACGCAAGTGACTATAATGGCCTCATCCATGACTAAAAGGGATGCCACAACACACAGGTATTTCCACTGTCGCGAACAGATTGTAATGGACTTCTGTTGAACAACTTGTCAAGGAATGCTACAGTGCTGTGAACTCATTTGAACTACGCAGCTACTTTAGGGTTTAAAAGTAACAAGAAGGAACAGATACCAAAATACCAAAAGTTTATAGACATAGTATGGAAATTACCAACATTTATTGTATTTGGGATATAAAAAATTAAGTAATGTAAAAAGTTGACATGAAGATAAAACTTTCTAGCTTTTCAAATTTAACCGTTTGTAAACAAAGGAAGTAAATTAATTAAGATCTTGATTTTTGATAGTGGTATCTATAACAATGAAGGCACTCAATGACTTTCATTTATCAAAATTTGATTAATCATAGAATTGCCTAACCTTAAGCTATATGACTCAACATATCTAATAATGAAAACATAATACCTGCCAAAGAAAACTTTATTAACAAAAACCTCACTGTGATTGATAATCACCTTAATTAACCATATGAAATTGGTCCCCATCAAAAGGAATGATTAATGCAGCAAATAGCCAGAGATTAGAAAAAAATTCAAACAATCAAATCCAGAAATTGATTAAATTGCCATTGTGAGTGATCGTCGGGACGACAAACGGCCAAAATCTTTTAATTAAGAGGCGTCAAATCGGTCAGCTATCACTCAGCCAAATGCTGGATGGAATCAAACGATCAGCCAGGGTCTGGCGATCAGTACACCAATCTGACAGACATGAATAAGCCGACAGTCTGGTCTTATCAATCATAGAAACATAATTCACAGGTCATCACATGGTGTTCATTTGAATAATGGCTGTTCTGAAAACAACCCTCTGATTTGGCAAAAAAAAAAAAACCACGATGACAAATAGACTCCACTACCTATACAAGTTGGTGTTCATTCAAAACAAAGTAAAATCTTGACAATCAATGTTATAACAACTGTAGTTCCCCCTGATTTGAATTGTGTCTGGAACAACAGATGGATATGTACTTGAACAATAAAACCGGTGGTACATACACTTTACTTGTAACAAGGCTAGAATAGCGTTGCTTTGATAGGGGATGAGAACAGTGTGTACAAACTGACGTTCAACTGAGGAACCTATCGCATTCCTATCCCATTCAAGGATCCACAGTAAATGGTCATAACACCTCAGTCAACAAATCAGCAGCTTGGCTCTCATAACTTTGAGCCAATCAGATTGCGGGTACTACGTTCTCAACAGTAAGTCAATTTATGATGGCCAATCATATGTTAGTACCATGAACCCTGTGGTTAGATGTGTGATGTGCATCTTGCGAGCGCAGCAGTAGGACATCAATGTTTGTACCATAATAAAATAACTTATTAAAATGCTTTCAATGGAAGTATGTACCTTCAATTTAAGTTGCCCTAAAAGTGAAAGGTTCAGACTGTGGATAAGGAGATCCCTTAAATAAAGAAGTACCATTTAATACATGTTTTCAACTTTTATATATCACCAAAAAACTTGTTCCCTCAGACCAAGATAAAGCCTCATCAGTATTGTAAAGTTGTACTGCAAATCAAATAAATAGAAACTGGATAATACATATTCATAAATTAACTTGTATAAATAAGCACCACTCCTCCGTTCATGTTTGAACAAAAATTAGCGAAAAAAAAAGAGTTAGGAGGAGGAAAAAATGTAGGCACCAGACTAGTTCAACCATACTCAGGCTTATCTCAGCATGGGTGCTATATTTTCACTTTGGATGACGTTTTAAGATGTTTAAACAATGACATGACAAGGTTTGATCAGTGTAATAATCATATGCACAAATTTATAAGTAAAAGAAAAAAAAACCTCAATGCTACAAGTGACCCTCAAAATAAATAACGTTCCTATGTTTTAGAAGATGTCTTTGCACCAAAGTCAAAGAAAAATATACAAGACATGACTGATGTAAAGGTAACACAATAATTGAATTGTATGTCTGCTTGCCTTTTTTGTCCTCAGGGCGAGCAGATGTGGAGAAGAGGTTGAACGAGCCTTCCAAGCCTGTCCATGGTTTAGGCTTTCCTAAAGATGAGAAATCTGTGATAAACAAATCAAAACGGGTTAAATAGTTGGACATATAAAAATAACAAGCCTGACTTTGGATGTTGTTACCCCACAGGTACCCCACTAGTCCTCCTTGGAGAATCCTTGATACCATTTATTAAATTCTTCTTTATTTCATCATCTACAATGAAATCCAAAGTTCTCAGGCTGAATATCTGTCTAAGAGGGAATATGTGAGAAATCCGAGTGTAAAATGACAAAGGTGCACGTCTACAATCCTGGACAAAATTGTTGGGACACTGGCAATAGCTGTATGCTCTCCGGCCCCTTCCAATGTTGTCATGTCCTGCTGGAACGCAGACCACGCGCATAGACCCAACATTGAAAGGGGGTCTGGGGGTTGGGGCCAACCCAGATTTGTCCAGGATTGAGTATCAAGGTTGATCTTTGACTTAAATTTATGGGATACCATTTTTCACATGGGGGGACTTAAGGAAACATCAGGAAAATTACATTTTGCTCCCCTTAATTCTCCTAACAAATTGGAAAATGAAAGAATTGGAAAATGAAGGAATTGGAGTGAAAGGGAATAGTTGGTAATTTCAAAGACATTTTTTCACATTGTTGATGTTTTCGCGAAGTGATAAAAACCTCAAAATCTCGCCAAACGGACAATCTGAGAAACAGGCATTTGAAAATACCAGCCTTTTCAATACACATTTTTATGTTACGGATTGAGGAATTAATTTACAAAGTCATGAAATGCAAGACTTGGAAAATGCTAATCCATACTTATTTGCAGGTATATTGTCTTCATTAAAGAATAATTCATTAATAAAAACTACTAAACGTTTTCACTTCGTGAAAACAGAACACCTGCAGGTCTTTATTTTTTCCTATTGCATTACACAAAATTTTGTCACTTAAAATTGTTACATTTACATTCCAACACCCACACAGGTGTTCATGTACAGACTCATGCAGGGATTGTGTATATTGTCTCTATTTTTACCCTACAAACAATCTGACGTTGTCACTTTGTGAAAACAGAGAAACACAGAGACTAAGCTTTTTGTTGGTTGTTTGTTTACAGTTACGAGGAAAGTAAACAACATTTTGCTTTGAAACTTTGCTAATTTGTTCTTTGGATAAAAGGAAGTAAAATGGTAGGGAAAAATCTAGATCGAAAAATTTGTGATTTTCTGGGTTTTTGTTGAAAACACCGACAACACATGCCCCTTTTTGAATAATTTAATTGATTGATTTTTACTTTTCCTTTCAATATTTTTAGTTGTAAACAGAAACCAGTTTGAACATTTTAGTGTGGTTTTTCCTTCTTCCGTTGTTTTGCTTCCATTTTAATAATTGACAGGTATTCCACTGCTGGATGTGGTCAATAAATAATACAAATAAAAATACATTGGTTTGTCATTAGAATCAATTCTGAGGAAACAATAAAGTGTCTCTTTTCCTTTAAGATTTTTGGGGTGTTAGGGAGTTGGGAAAATATGGCTTGGGGAGGAGCTAGAGGGAGATTTGAGGGATCAGACTCATACAGCAATAAAACCAGCAGAAACAGTGCCTGCCATGATGTAGGAATTGTCACTACACTGATGTGCTTACGAGTTTCTCGGAACATGCCAGAGGCACAAGGAAAAATGAGATTTTTGAAGTCTGAAGACTTCATGCACGCTCCTTGTTAAACATTGTGCTTAAGCCAGATAATAAATAATGCATTGTTATGATCGCCGTGATGAGAAGATAAGATCATGCTGCTTCTTTGCCCCAAGTCTCACAATTTTCTTCCTTTTTTTTTCTTCCCCTCCTTGGCAATAATCAAGGACACACCGCATAATCCCATTTCTGCAAAGCGTGACAAGTGTAGGGCCGTGGTGATGAGAGAGAAGTTACTGTCTGGAGATTACCAGCCTCCGAGGAGCAATGAGGGTGGGGGCAGGGTTCACAGAGGCTGTGGCGCTGAGGTTGCAACACAAGGGGTAGTGACAAGGGAGTCCCACAGAGGTTGCAAGATGCCCCAAACATGGGTGGGATGGGGGGAGGAAGGAGACTTTTTTTTCCATTTCATGTCCAAGGCTCGGGCAAGATTTCTTGGAGCAACTTTACGGATAATACTACCTCGCGGGTTCCCACAGAAATCTGAAAAACCAAATTCCATGACTTTTTTATGACTTTCCAAATTGAAACCATGACAATTTTGAACAAAAAGTCATTGGTATTATGAACTGGAAGACTGCCATAGCCACTACAGACTAAAAAGGATAAAGCGTTTAAATCACACTCAAAACATTCCTAAAAATAAACCCTTGCATGATCTTGATTTCCATGACTTTTCCTCAGACAACAGGATTCCCAGACACCCTAATTTTCCCCAATTTTCGGTGACTTTGCATGACTTCCAAGGATTTTCTATGATCATGGGAACCCTGTACTTAACAAATTTATGAGCTGAGCCGAGATCTGCTGGGAACCCATCACAAGCGCAGTATCCATTCCATGCATTTTGATTGGTTTCCTGTTATTGCTGAACAAATATTTCCAAGGCTAAACAAATTTCTGCACTTGGCCAATGAGATTAGCCAAAATGCCACCAAGGTTGAACAACGTTTTCAGTGGGCCTCAGGAAAATTAGTTTTAAATAAATTTCTTTTCTTACTCTTCATTTGCAACAAAAAGAGCACTCTTATCCCCCTATTTTGTTATCCAACGAAGTTTGACATCCTACTGGAAACAGACATTCGGTGGAAGAAAATGATGTCCCTTACTATTGATTTCAACACTGCAAGATGAGTTTAATGGGTCTGTTGTTCAACCGTAGCTCCAAAATGATAACTTGTTACTGTTTTTGTGGGGGGGGGGCAGGTGGGTGCTTTCTACTTTCAGTGACCTTTCACCCCTATGACCCTGGTACAAATCCCATCCCCCACTGGTACCCAACCGGTGTGCTTTTAGGCCCCTCAACTTTATTCTACAAGTTGCCCTTAGAATGTCTAAGATTTGCCCCTCCTATTTCTAAATCTGGGGAAACTTTTTCTACAATATTGCCTACACAGGCTTTTGAATGTTTTTAGGCCACAGAGCAATAAGGCAGCTTTCTGAGATATCCTTGCTTTCACTCTACTAAGTACATAAAAAAACCTTAAAACCTTCTGAAAAGCAAACATGGCCAGTCCCTGCAGGTGTCGTCTCTCCCCAAGAGACCTCCCAGCCAAACTTTCTTTTACCTCAAGAACTAGAAGCAATGACACAACAAAACCTGCATGAAATAATTACTACAAGCTGAATTCATCCTCACTGCATATATTTGACAAGGTGGGGGGGTTGACAAAAGCATACATAAAGGTATTAAAACAGCCCTGGCTAGCCTTGCCTGTGGGCTCCATACCGACACCTTTCCCTCTCTTGATCTCTCCTCTCTTGTCCTTGATGTCATCCAAAATCCGAACAGACTCCGTCAGGCAAGGGGACAGCGTGCAGCCCAGCATGAAATCAGTTTTTCTGGCTCACAAAGGGTGCCAGGAAAATCCCATTAGGCTATGACAAGTAAAGTTTGTTTGTTCCTGATCACAACATCCTATTTTTAATCTCTTTCAGATTTCTTTCGAGGAGTGGGCTTCTTTCATTTTGGGGAGAAATTCACAGTGCCTTCATTTCTGGGTGATGATGGTGAAGGAGCTAATCACTTGCTGCTCTTGAGGTGAGCCTCTTCTGGTAGAGTTTTGCATGGGTCAGGAAACTTTGATGCATTCTCATATTAATAAGACCTGTGTTTCTCACTAAATACGAGCTCAAGGTTCATAAAGTGTGCAGAGGGTTCATTACTGTATTTTACACCTGCGATTTGTAATCTCTGACATATGGATCTCCAAGCATGTACAATAGTGGGCACTTTTTATTTTCCTTTCTTTCAACCAGGTAATGATCTCCTTTGACAATGACACACAGCATATGGGTGCAAGCTTTTTCTTGGACGTATTTACACACTGTGCAAAGTATTTACTAGCTACTTTGGCACCAACAGCCTTCAATTGTCACCTGTGCCTCTCTGTTTGTCAAATTTGTGCACGAATGAATGCTGCGCACAGTTCAGACCACTTTTTCAGTTCACTTTCAGCCATGTAAACATAAAATACTCATTCCCCAGTTCTGGGAACTTCACACTTGAATGATAGATATTAAAGGGAAAAAAATATTACAAGGACACAAAAAAATTCCCCACAATCCAGTCTAAAATTTTCCGCTATAAGAAATTGTCCCCCCAAAACGGTGCTGGCAGGATCACACAAATGTACCCTCGTGTAACAGCATATACACTGTAGCTCCTCCGCATACACTTGAGACTCACACATTAATTCACCAGATAAAAGACATCAGGAGACCAAATTAAATAGTGTTAAACCTGAGAGAAAGACTATCATTTTGACCACATGGTTTTGGTAATGCATTTGACCTTTAATGGGCAGCTGATGAAAAACTGGACTAGCAAGCAAGTGCCATGCCATCATCAGCATTTCAAATCCACAGTCCTGTGAAGTAACGCGCTTCCAGCTCAACAATGTCAAAATGTGAGCATTACCATCGGTGACAGGTGCATTGAACTGTGCACCTTGTTTCCTGCTGGACCCCAGGTGTCCATCCACGCAGTGTCTGAAAATTAATTCCAAAGTGGACAGCAAGAATCAAACGAGTCACTTCGGTAATCCCCTTTTGGTAGGATGAAAAGGAAACAGAGCAGCGATTGGGTAGATTGTGAGGAAGTAAAAGAAGTTCTGTGATTGAGAACAACACATGCTTCCGTTGCCATGGTCCAGTTTGCCCTTCAAGTTCCAACATGAGATTAATTGAAACGTACACTGTGTGGAAAATGGAAGGACAACGATATCGGAAAGACCATTACAAGACCACCCCAAAACAAGAACAACAACACAAACCAAGGATTTTTTTTCCAGCCGAGAGAGGGAAAAGAGGAAATAAAAGGGATACAGAGAGATGAAAAGGAAGATTAAGAAAATCATTACTTTGATGTACTCACTGATGCGAATGGTTGCAGGAGGACTGAGAAAGAGAGGCCTTTGGAACTAAAAGAATGTCGGGCAGTGTGACGCAGAAAATGCAGCAGGCAAACAACTTTTGTTATTGACAACTCTTTTTTTACAATATTATTAGCATCTGTAGTGCTGCTTGTCACATTCTTATCTCTGATCCACAGACATCTCACACTAACACAAAATAGTTTGGCTGGAATGCTGTAAATGCATTCAACTACAATGAATGTGTAAATCTCTCAGAGCGCCCGTAATTTCATCTATGAATCTGAGCAGTTGTGCAAGGTATCAGGCTGGTACAACTGGGCTTATGACACTGAGGCATGCTGATTGACTGACAAGGTCCTGATTGGGACCATTCATCTGTAATGCCAATGAACATGGAAGGTCTATTTTATGGATACTAGTTCCCCTGAATATTTGTTGCAAGAACTACTATACGAAATAGCTTGGTACCAGCAAAATTGTAAGTCAACTTTAACTTTCACCCCAAAATACACTTAAACACCTGTAAAGCTTACATGGAGGAATTTATTGAAATCTAAAGTGTTACATTCACCGAGAACATGTACAAGAGTGATTAATTTGTACTAACAAGATAAAACTCAGCATTTACATCAACTAAGTGACTAGTGGGGCTCAACAAAAAGAATACACTAGCCTTAAGTTAAAAATAAAAAAAAAAGAAAAAAACCAAAACCTACAATCAACGTTAGTCAAAATTTGCCTCAACAATCAAAACAGGAAAAGGGAGTCAGCACAGGGTATAATAAAATTTGAAAAGTCCTCCTCTGGCCCAAAGTGCACAGGAAGACGGAAGGAAGAGGGGGGAAGGAAAAAAAATAAGGAAACAAAAAAGAAAGAAAGAGAAACAACACACCGCAGAATTCCAATCCATTTCTCTGTCATTTCATATTCAACAATCACTCAGTAACTTCTAATTTCCTAATCTGTGTATGCCTGCCGTGTGGCTGCAGCCATTCTCTCATTTTTCTCCCCCCCCCACATCTCTCACGATTTTCTTGAGTAACGACTTGGAAGAGAGAGAGAGAGAGAGAGAGGGAGAGAGAAAGGGATAGACGGTCCATGTGTAAGAAGAAAGCAAAGAGAACAGGAGGGAGAAAAAAAAATGATCTTTCAAATAACAGGCCCATCAATCCTGGCCATAAAAGTGCAGATATAGCGAGCGGTGCTTGATGACACCTATAATTATGCGGCTATACGGCTGTATTGTTTACCTTATCGCTGTTATAAACTATAGCTGGGGGGAAATTAATTTTACCCGCCTCACGTTTCAATATCATAAATTGTCTCTGGCTTTTCCTTGCATGTCATGGCTACCGCCCAGCTTTCGTAAGTGCACAGGTGTCATGTATCACTTAAAGATTAAAAAAAAAAAAAAACGAAGCTGGACGGCTGTATAATCTGACCTCAGATATCGGAAGTTTATTGCAAAGACATAACACCCATAAATCTTGATTGGTTTATTCATTCTGCATTCACAGGATCTATCCCCCCTTCACTCATGAATTACAAACAACTTCAACCTTGTGAAATACAGTATGGACACAGAAACATGCAAGCTCATATCCTTGGTGACCAGCATGTTATGGCACATGTGCATGCGCAAAGAATGATCAATCAGAAGAGCAGAACCTCACTACAAACCAGATCGCAATCACCGATGACTACATGAATATGATAGCATTTGTGTAAATTGTAAACCTATCTTAAAATTATAAGCTGGAAGCAGGATGACTGAAGTTACAACAAACTCACCTTTTAACCAACTACCTGAACTGCAGTCCCGTGAATAAAGAGCAATTCTTGACTCTTCCATCCCCTCCCCCACAAAAAACCCTAACAACCAGAAAGAACTGTAGATACGGAAAGAAGTGGATTTTGAAATATGCAAAGTGAAGACTACAGCTGTGACAAACTCCAAGATATATGCAAATGAGCCCGGCAGCACACTCCAAAACAGAATAAACAGCCTTATCAACAGCAGTATAGAAACCCTCAGTGTCATCTGCAACTGCAACAGCAACATTACCAGGGAACAGTGACTGTGAAATAGCAGAGGCATCATTGGAAACGACAGCAGGATCTGAAACAGCAGTTTCAGCAGCACCATCTGTGTCTACACGAGCAAACTGCAGCACAACCACAGATGCAGCTCGCAGTAAAGCGACAAAGATGGTGCAGCAACAACACGAGCAAACAGGACCCTCATGATAAGCAACAGCAACTACTATAAAAGCAACAGTGACATTGGTACATTGAACAGTAACACAGCAACGGGTGCAATGCTGGCAACCAGTTCAGCAGTGGCATTGGCACCGACAGCAACTAAGCAATATCACTAAAGCAGCAGTTGCATTCCAATCAGCTGCCACTGCTGCTTTTGTGTGCAGATATCATCGGAAAACGATACAAACTTCCTCACTGAATGAGTTACCCTCAGTGCTCAGTGTTAACGATATGATTAATTTTTTACAAAGTAAATGTGGTGATAATGGCTTGACACCCCCCCTCAAATCTCTCCACTTGCAAAAATAACGACTTTGACATTTTACAGAGCAACATTTTACATGCACACGCATGTACACTGCTCATCTTTCAAATAAGGACAATGTGTCTGTAATATACAGTAGGTCATGAATTGCTTCAGTACATTTATGGCACAGACAGTTACTGCAGAATAACTACATGCCTTGCTATCAACCCTAATAATTATGTCCAACTCAAGGAGACCGGCGAACCTGTATTAAGACATCCTGTAATTACTCCACGCCAGCAGATAAAAAAAAAAAAAAAAGCTGACACCACAGGACTGGTTATGGGTGGAACCATGGACACAGACTCATTAAACTGTGTTAGTTACAACTACCTGAATCATGCTATTGGGTTGATATGAAGGCAGAGCCCAATTTTAATTGAGTGTTTAAATCTATGGTTTAAACTGAGTGACTCAGTTTCATTGTTGTTGAGGCCAAGATAGCTACCTGGTTTCTCTGGGCTGGAGCAGGAGATGGGATGTACATGTACATATACATGTATATGTACACTTGAGAAACACAGCTGTACAAGTTCACCCCCAAACTGAATAACCACATAAGTCTATGATATAGCTTTGGGTACAGACTACCCTCCAGACTGCTCTGGTACCACGCTCATGGGTGCACTGAACTAATTCAAGCTCCATTGAAAATAGTGTAAAATCAACCAAGTTTGGAGCCCCATGGCAGGCAACTGAAGTCCCTGAGGCCTCTCAAACAAAAATCAATGTGTTGTTTGGTCCTTCAGATTTCATTTGATTTTCAATTTTTAGTAGGTTAACAAATGAATTTTTTAATTATCCGCCCAACACAAACTCACCCCCCAAAAAGTGAATGTTGCCAAGCCCTCCCAGCGGCCATTTTTCAAATGACATCCCTCACCTTCCTGGGGCTCTTCTGACTAATTTTCAATCCCATTTTTGTCTGCTTTGCCCCCAAATGGGTGCCCCTGAATCTACAGAGATGATCCTGGGCCATACTGACACAATTCCACCATTTCCTGGCCCAAACAGACCCCTCTTTTCGAAACAATCTCTGGGGGTACTTTTTGTGCACCTCTGCCTGGCGGAGAATTTTCCTTGAATTGGGACACTGCACCCTCATTGGCAGATTCAAAATGTACGCACACATTCAACAAGGAGTTAACAACTTGCCAAGATACAGACGCACATGTCCACAGTCAAACCTCATGCATGCAAAACATGCCAAGAGTGCATTGGGCAATGGAGTCTCCTCAGAGTAGCAATGATTACATAGTCTTCATTAAAAGACCAGTTATTTTTTTTTAAATCATGATTGTGTTTAAAAAGGTAGCTTTTCAAAACCTAAGTAAGAGCTGTCAGAAACCTATTTTTCCCCCTTTTTTTCTAGAACTGGTGAGAAGTGGCTTGCCAAAATCATTTTGAAGTCACAATTACCAGATATCTGTAAACACTACATGTATACCGGTACTTTGACAAACTGTTTCAGATCCCTCCCAGAATTGACTGCAGGATGTTGTTGGTAAACTTCTTCGCTGCAGCTCAAACTTTCATTTTTGCAACAATGGAGGCAGCGGGTGTTTTGAAGACATGCACTTTGGGTGAACACAAAAATATTGAACAAAATATGGAGTGGAAAAGCACCCTGAATTATGACAGAAAAGAATTGGTTTTTCCCTGGGAACAATCACATCTAGGCTAGGTCAACTAACTGAGTAATATTTGGACTGACAGTTGTCAGCTGTAATCTCCTTGCTATTAACTCAACAAATATCAATCAATTCCAAATCTGTCCACACTCTTGTTTGCCTGCCCTTATTATTTTTTAAAAGAAAGTTACAAAAGAGAAAAAAAGGAAAAAGAAAGTTTTCTTTTCATTTCTCCACTACTTCGTGTTTGCCAGGGCAGACATGCGGCCAGAAAACGAGAGCCCAAAATCTGAAAGAAGTGGTTGTCAAGGGCGATGAGGATCTGGCAAGTGACTACTTCTTCAGACTGCAGTCAGTTTGTGAGGAAATATCCCCAGGAGATAATTATTCTGCTATGAATACTTCCACCATTCTGGCATGCTGCACTAATATTAAATCCCGTTACCCAAGCTTTATGACCCGCAGAGACGTCATGAAAATAGAATTGGGTATTTTTTTTTCTTTCTGGATTTCTTTATTATTAATGGCCCAACATTTGGCAGGCCTGAAGTTAATACTGCTTGATGAGTGGATAAAACAATTAGGACCGACAGCCTCACTTTGGAGACCCTATCAAAGTTGAGGTGAATGACCAGGAGGACAAAACTGCCATTTTTCACGTCTCCCCCTCCCCCCCCAAAAAAACAGGCAGCTGCCATTTTTAGGTAAAACATGTTGACAGAATAGCAGAACAAGTATGACGTAAAATTACACAGAAGTTTCGGCACTGAAATAATATAAAAGCCACTTTACATTGGACAGTTGAGGGTCAGCACCCCTTAATGGAATTCCTGATCGAAGAAAGAAAGAAGAAAAATAATTTTCCAGCGGTACAGTTTCCCCTGTGGATTGCAAACCAAGTCAGGTTATTATTCAAGTTATTGCCCATAAAGAAAATATTGTGGAGGTATGCCTACTATGTCAAAAGGGCCATTTGGAATCTATCACTGCTGCCACACCTCAAGTGATCCGGACATGAAATAAGGCATAAAAAGGATGAAATATGCATGAACTGGGAAGTCGTAAACCATCAGCTGGTTTCAGCTATCCCCCAACTCCTTTGTGGAGTTTGAATCTATTATCTCGTGGGCGTCTTGTGTGTGGAGATCTCCCAAAGACAAGGTAGCCAGGATGATAGATTTAGATGTCAAACAACTTATAGTGTAATTGATTCCCCTGGGTGCCCAAAAGGTAACACAGGTCTTTGTCCACAAAGGAGAAAGGTCAAAGGTGAAGGTGGACTGGTCAGATCTGGCACTACCACTGGCATTTAAGGCCATTTCGTGGGTCATAATCTGAGGATGTATCGCCCATAAATAACGTTATTAACAGGGGCAGGACAATTTACAAAATTGTACAAAAACAAACGGAGCTTGTTTTTTCCCTCCTTGCCAACCAGGGACTTAATCCTGGTGCCCTTTGGCAAAAGGCTACAGTGCATTCAAAGTCATCACAGATACATAGTTTACAGATATATTCCCGGCCCTAACGGAACGTGATCACAACATAAATATACTTGAAGGGAGGAAGCTTGTCAAATGGAAAAAACAAGAAATTAGCCATAAATCACGGGCGCAGCAAAATGCATACTGGGCAAATAGCTCATCTATAACTGAGACAACACAGAGTGGGAAGGTTTATTGATACACGGAATGCAGGCAACACATGAAGTCTGATATCCTCTGCAATTCGGAGCAGCGAGGAGATAAAGAGCGGCATGCATTCTACAAAATCCTCGGTAAACTATCCCCCCCTTCTTTTTTTGTTAAATTGAATTCCAAATGACAAGAAGGTTTGACGTGACCCATCAATAATACTGAACTGACGTCACCTGCATTTGGAAATGCAGTCATGAAACTGTCAAACGGCACATGTAAATTGTCACATCGAAGCCGGTGAAAGAAAAAACACAATGACAATGACCTTCACACCCCATGGAAAGAAAAAAATTTGAACCCTCCTGTAACCTGCACGCTCCCATCAGCACCTCCTACTGTGACCTGAGTCTCTGGATGGACTGCCGTAACTGTCCCAGTTCAAGAATCAAGAAAAGTGCAAAGGAGCTGCCATCTAGCAAGTAAGGGTTGAAGTTTAATGGCCCCACTAAAACTGCATGTCGACAGCAATCCACATGATAACCATCAAGCTCTTCTGAAGACGAAAGCTGTGCAGTTGTCCTATTTTGGGTGGCCTGACATTGCCATGGTGCAAAACAGATGAGGGCGCTGCATAGCATACTCATGACAGATTTTTCAAACTCTTGGCGCCATCCCTTTCTTAGGCCCTCAGGCTTAATTTTTTATAAATTTACCCCCCGAAGTTACAGACAGCAAAGTTTAAGAAGTCAGCATTTAGTGTGACACCACAGTTCAGAATACTTTCAGAATACTTTCATCAGTTTGTATGTGAGTGTTGAGCTTGGGATGAAACTGAAATAGCAATGAAGCCCAGAGTTCGGGAAAGGCCCACGACAGGCATGCCAAGCACTGCCTTGCGGCTCTTGCCACTTGGCAACAAACCTTGTGCACAAATGGAAAAAAAAAGATTTCATCCAAATGAGCATTCCAAAACTGCAGTATAGTGTAATTCGACCACCAGAATTAGAAGCCATTACTGCGGTGGCACAATGCTCGTGTACAGGTGGTACATGTGCGTTACATGCCTCATCGACCAATAGGGTGTCACGATTCCCCAAATGCACGCGCGCGTCAAGCTGAAATATGTGTGTGTGAGTGCGGTGCCACCGCAGTTGTGGCGTCTAATCGTATTAGCCTATATAACAATTCGTTCTCGTACGTTGTCAACAAGAGGACAACACGACCGGTATTGGCACTGCTGCTGGAATTTGGCCTACTGGAAATTTGTGTCTTCTCATCATCACAGGATGCTGGTGTGCACTGAAACCCAAGATGCTTGAATAAAAAACGAAAAAAACAAAAAAAGGTCCTGAGTCCATTTATTTTGGTACTGTTCTCAAAAAACATAGTCCGATTTTTCTCCAAGCTTTTTTCCCCAAATTATCAAAGAAACAATTAAAATGTCAATTACAATGCTCACTGGTGCACTGGACTTTAAACTTTCAACCAAATCAACTAATATGAAACAAGTTTGCATCGGCCATTTATGTTACGCTGGCAGATCTGTTTGATAGTTGTCTCAGTCAATGTTAGTGATTCCTCTTAACCTGTCTCTGTCATATTTTCAGTAATTTGTGTGCATTTCTCCCATCAAATATTCCATGGTTTGGAATGAAAAAAATTGGAGGGTACTATTTCCACATTAGGGTCTTTTCAAAAATGGAATCCAGAAATCGTCCACAGCAAAACAAAAACCATTCTAAGACCACAAATCAATGCAACTGGAAAATTGCTTGCGTCACACCGAGCCAGCTAAATGTTGATCTATCGATTGATTTTCAAAACATCCATGAAAAGAGAGCCGCGTCTCCTAATACTCCAGTCCTGATTTTTTTCTTCTGTAAAAGCGCCACCGATAAGAGACGACAGTTGGAAATGAATGTGTTCGTGCAGGGACAAGATTTATTTGTGGTTTTTCATCTTTCTTGGAGGAATGGGACACTCCATGATTTGTTTATGAAGGGGGAAAAAGGAACGAAAAAAAAAGGGACAATTTTGCCGCTTCATACACAAAACTGTAACATCAATCAATGAGGTGTCTACACCCACACAAATCCATAGCCCTCTCAAATGAGAACTGACTCTCCCTCCATAAAGTTGAAAATGGTTCACAGCATGGGACTGGAGCAATGTAAATGATATTTATGACAACCTTATTCCTTGGCACTCTAATAAAAACCCAGTCACGACACCTCTGTTGATTGCCGTCATTACTTTTAACGGCTTCATATTAAATTTGAGACAGGTTTTTGACTGAAAACATGTGGTCCAGGTTGACAAGGATTATGTTTTCTATAATGGCATTCCGCCATAAAAAATTAAAAGAATGGAACCAAAACCCACACACCAAACTCTACAGCCTCCCTCCTAAACCTAGACAACCAAAAGATATAAACAGCTTTCAATTCACAACAAGTCAGACTTCAAACATATCTAAAAAAAGTACCTCCTTTTAGTTTCACAGCAAACAACACACCGTTCAGATAGAAACCCTATAACACATTAAACAGACAAAATGTGCATGTATCACTATATACATGTACATGTAAATGCAAAAAGATTTGTTTTTTTCACACACACACACAAAGACCATTTGATCCGTCAGGGTCTTTTTCATGCTTCTTTCCATACCCAGAGCGAAACAGCAGAACAATAATATATATCTTTCCCTCCTGTCTGAGCAATTGTAGGAAATAATACCGCTTGCCCCGATGGGACTGGCTCCCTGTCAATAAATGGCCCCGGCCTGGTCATGCCATGCATGTACGTGTGTGTAGTACAAGTGCACCTAACAACTAGAGGCCACATACCGGACTGCAGGCTTGAGCAGACTAGGGTCCCCTCCCCTGGGCTAAGGTGGCAGCCTACCCCCCCTACAAACCCGCACACACCATCATCATCACCTGGTGCCTTGCTGATTTTCACACCAAGGGGAAGGAAGACGGGGATAACCAAGTGGCTGCAAATAACATTAGCTCTGCACTGCTAGGAGGCAGGGTCCAGATCAAATGTTCACGGCTGGCTATGGATATAATATTGAATGGAATATCAAGATGCTATTGGGTTGCACAGAGGGTACCTGATGCGAGGGGTGGAAAGAGACCTGGAAAGGGGGGCTAGCTGGGGGGAAGAAGCACAACCTGCTTCGTTTTGTGGGTCTCTCTCTCTAGACCGTCTTTGGGTGGATGACAGGGAAACAGATCGACATCCCTGTACGGACTCGGGGCACGACTCTGTCATATTTCCAGGCTGGATACTGTTACCAGAATAAACAGTCTCGTGGGCATGTGGAGGGGATCCGTCACGATGGCGAGAATATACACGTACACCAAACATGTCGTGCAGTCTACAATGTGGAGCCAAAATAATAGGGCAGAATACCAGGCTGGCATAAGGCACTTGTTGAAAACAGAGATTCGACACATGTGAAATATACTGCCAGAACTTCTGACCAGTAAAAAGAATAACAAAAAGCATGTATTCAAATTCCTTAAAGTTGTTCGACAATTCATTATACTTCAAGTCTGGCACCTTTCACTTAGACGTAATGGTTTACTGATTTTTCTGTGTTTGCCGTCAGTATGTTGATATTTTGAAGAACAAATATATGTAGCAAAGGATATAGACAAGAAATGGAAAAATCCACAATAAAAAAGAATGCTCAAGCAGGGGATTTTACAAAGCAATAAAAATTGCATTTATCAAAATGAAAAGAAAAAAAAGGCAGAAATGGCCTTCATAAAGCTAAGTGTATTCAACAGCTTTTTTAAAAGCTGAGATGCAATGCAACACATGTATCCCGAATCCCAGTTGTTTTGTGACAAAATTGAATTTATTTCCCTTTTGCCTGGTGTATAAATATTTTCTTCACTGAAAATTCCCTCAGGGGCTGAGACCCAGGCAGGAAGAAAAAACATAAGAGGAAGGGCCGAGGACGCAGGATGAACGCAGGAAAGAGATAGAGAGGGAGGAAAAAAGTGGCTGAAAATTACCATCTGAAAAAGGAAAATAAACGCCTCGGCCACATAGGTGAAATTAAAAATCATGCAACCGTGGGCTGGGTATCGACAAATTTGATTAAGTCAATATTAAACTGTTTCCAGTGGTTCCCCCAGCCGGATTGACAAGCCAGCATTCCATAATTTTCTTACTTCTAACCCGTTTAATGCCTGCTAGGCATTTTATGATCACTGGAGCAAAACTATTGAATTATGAAATTATGCCTGAGGCTGACTGCGCATGGCTGGCTACGAACTAGGAGAAATCAAATAGAAGGATTTCTTTTTTTTTACAGAGTAGGCAGAAGCTTGGGATTTAATGTAATTTTCCCCTTTTTTTTTAACTCCCCTTGGGAGCCTCAAGTTAGTCATTTATCCATCCAACAGGCTCCAGAAACTGTTACTTTTTGGATGGGACGAAACTGCCTCTCTGGCAGAGAGGTCTACATTGATGAGTTGAATTCATTCTCTTTTTCTACGTTCATCTTAAAGCAAAATTTTTTGGTCACCAAATGAAAAGATTCAAAATCAGACCAAATAGGAGTACTTCATCAACTGTGACAAGTTCAGCATTTTTTCCTCTGCTTTTGCACTTCCCACCCTCCGTCCTCACAGAGTTGACAAATTTTCACGAAATACAAAACAGAAAAACAGATCCTCATGCCATATCATAATAAGGCACAGTAATACTTTATTACGTGTCACTTGTCTATCAGTTAACATCTTCATCCTTTCCTGAGCTGTATGACTCTGATTCAAGGGGCACCTACTGCCTCAACCAGGAGTATGTATGCTGTGCCAATAGCAACCTCCGGTCTTGAGCACAAATCCCATGGGAGAAATGTGGGAACAATTTTCCCACAGGGGTTCGACCAATGGCCCATGAGTGCTAAATGCTGTCATCCCACATCATTTTGGAGGGCAAAACGTTCTAATCAGGTTTTTTTTTAATTTAGTGTATCCTGTTGCTTGAGTAATATTACAATCTCTTTTTTAAAATTAAAACATAAATGAAACAAAACAAAATTAACAAACAAAAGAATTGAAATAGGCAGTAAAAAAGAAAATCACATTTTTGGGAAACACAATTCTGATAATTTTGTTTACATGATTTGTACTGGACCTCCCTGTAAAAAAATTCTCTCATTACAAAATTAATAGATTTCTTTCAGAATGTTTTGAAAAGGGAAAAGATTTGATGCTACCAGTACTGCTGTTCTCTGAGGCCCACTTTACATAAATAACCTTGACAAAAAAATAAGAAATGGTCTTGTCCCTTCCCTTTCACAGCTTATACAAAATGGGTAAATCACAAATATTGTTTAAATGTGACCAGTGCCAGAACCACTGCAGCATTTTCTTATATAGGTATGGGTTATTTGTCAATTTTCTGGGGGGGGGTGCTTGTTCATCAGAAAGACAAACATGGTATGTCCTGAAAAAAAAGTTGGGGAAAAAAAAAAAAGAAAGGGAAAAACCTGGAACAATTTCGATCAGAAATCAGCCCAGTGCTCATTATTTCCTGCGGACACATTTAGCATTTCCGGAGCTCTCCACACGTCCCAGCAGCCAATTGTCTCCAACAGCCATCTCCACTCATTGCCATTCCCCCGGCCAAAACTCAACCAACCATAATTCCAAATCTGCACTTTACAGTTCTCTCTTGCTAGCTCTCCTCTCTCTCTCCCCCCCTTCCGACCTCCCCCCCAACGAAACGAATTTTATTTCTTGCCTCGCAATCAAAATTTAATTACCCGCCAGCTATAACTCAATAATACCCCTTGACATCCACCCGCTTTTGATTGTTTCCAGAAAATATGAATACCAATGAAGGTCCCTTGATCATGTATTCATCGAATTTGTAGAAACGGCGGGCTAAAAGGAAATTGCCTCCGAGTTAATCAGGCAGTGAAAACAATGTCCTCTGCATCAATTACTAAATCATATTTTCTTCTTTGGGGATCCTCTGCCACGCAATGGAAGGGGATCCGAATTTAGGTAATTAATTCTCGCCAGGCCGGGGGAACTGAGGAGAGACCAGCAGCCGATTGTGGCACTGTGTGTGTTGGGGTGTGCATGTGTGTTCCAGTAACACATGGGGATGTCGGGTGGATTATCAAGTCAGCTCCCGGACCTTGAAACCATAAATTCTACATCTGAAGTAATTTGTGTTTTCTCTGTCTCTCATTTCTACCCAGCAAGGGCTGGAGCGTGGGGAGGCAATTGAACGATAGCCTTTTTGATGAAAATGCTGGCATGAGGGTTCAGTCATGGTGTAACAGCATTTGAAACTTCAAACTGACATTGACAGTGACCCCCCCAAAAAATTCTAACATTACAAACTCTCAGAACAGTTACCAATTTTAAATCATTGAAGAAAACATTCTACAAATACATGTACCTTTATCCAGATATCAATGCTATTTTTCTTTTCATTAACTTTAGCAATTTAAAAAAGGAAAAATAATTGAAATTTTGACTTCCTGTAATATGAAAAGAAATCAATTATTATGGAAGCAAACTGCTTCAAGCAAAAGCCAAGAATCTAACTTCGCTCTACGATGCTTTCTTACATTGCCTCATGTGGTTGTGGCTGTCACGTCAAGCTTCACACTGAGCACCTACATGTAAAGTGTATTTTACACATAAATGAGAATGTATTGTATACCTGAAACTTGTTAATTGTGGTTCCATTTGACACCCTATGCTAAGCAAACTGATATTAGATTCATGGTTCCGGATTTGAAGAGAGCCTCAACTTACGAATGTACATAAATACATATGAATGTTTGTAACTGAAGAACAGAAGCAAAACTTACAGTTCAAAGAATTCCTTTGGAAATGTAGGAGGGGGAATGGAAAGAAACGGCATTCCATTTGGCTTCCTTCATGGAATGGAACATTCAGTATGTCACTTCAATTAGTATCCTTACCAATGCACTCATGAACATTCATTATATATACTTGTGTAATGGAACCTACCAACAGCAATACCAACAAGTGTCTCTTGACTTCCCCCGCTACTGGGAACATTTCATTGCCAACAGGCCAAACAAAATATATCAGTATACCTTTACTGAATGTGCAAGACTCATAACCACATTAAGCGTTATCCAAATACCACTCCATCTTTATTATCTTGTAGGAAATAGAAAGTTAAGCTCTTCTCAGAAATGGCATCTGCAAAACCAATCTCCCTGTCATGCATGATCGCTCATAGAAGCTGTCAAATCCATCAGATTTTTGTAAATAACCATTTACCCAGCCTCTACCATAAAAACTTAAACCTGTGGTGTAAACACTTTAAAAAGCAGTATCAAGGAAAAATAAAATTTCAAGTCCTTAGTATGGATTAGGACTCTTAGCATGTAAAACAATTTTTATTTTGACGTCCATATTACAGAACCAAAACAGGTTTAAGTTTCAACTGGACTTTATTTAACTTGCGTATTGAAGCAACTTTCCTAAAGGGAATGACTGCACAATGGCAACTGACTCCAAGTCACAAAATAACTTCAACTGGGCAAAGAGTATCTCTGGCATTTAAAAACCCTGCATATGTGTCAATTCATATCTCCTGCCTGAATCATGCGCTCAGCCCCAGAAGTGCTTGGGGGACGCAGAGGCCCATGTGGTAATTCCCTGCCCTGATGCAATTAATTCTCAGTCACCATAGGCCTTCCCCAGAGAAATCAAAAATAATACCGTTCTGAAATTATCTGTACACACAAGAATGATTCCTTAATCGCTGGGGCAGAGAAGACAGCGAGAGAAAGAGAAAGGGAAGAAGTGGGAAAAGAACGTGGAGAGGCATAGCCTGGGATTCTTGGTGTGTAAATACCAAGTACCAGGTTGTTACATCTGTAAAAAAAAAAAAAATGAGGGGAAAAAAGAGAAGGGAGAGGTTACGGTCCTGCTCTTTTGACTCGGAGAACTTCTTTTAATGAACTGGCCAAGCTGTAACGGGGATGACAGTGATGAAGGGGTGGAATGGAATAACAGTCTCACAGCCTGAATGCATGATTTCAGCCTGTCAATTAATATGGCATTATAATTGATAAATGGCAGATTAACGGCTTGCCGGGCATGGCCCTGCATGCACAAATCCCCCTACGACCGATGGAGGGGATGGACAAAAAATAAGAAGGGAGAGAGAATGGGGGGGGGGAGAAGACAGGTAGAGGAGAAGGGCCAACAGAGTCATGCCTGTGTGCTCAATCTCAGCGCGGATCGAGGGGCAGGAGATCCTTGTCCGACTCATGCTCCCAAGCCCTGAAAAACTAATATTTGCAAATCAATATTTCATACTTTCCGACACTTGTGTGATTAGTGGTCTGGCACAGTTTCGTATTCTGACATCCTCAGAGTACGCCATTGAGTTGGACACGTACCGGTATATCTGCAAGAGGCAAGTCAGGTTGGTGGTGAAGATGAAGAAGAAGCAATGTAGTCTGGTGAAATAAATTCTCTGTCCCAAATACACAAAAAAGAGTCATCTGGTATTTCGGCAAGAATTTGGGTCTTCCGACTGGATTCATCTTTTCCTGTTGTCCTTTAAGTGGTTTTGTACTTGATCACATAAATGCACACTTTCACTGAAGTTGTACTCATTTTCTTTGTGCAGTTTGACACCAACATACAGAGCATGAGTTACTTTTATGAGTTGGGCACTGGTGCCAGAAGCGGGTCAGGCGGGCCAGTGACCCCTACTTTTTTGAGGGGGGATGGGGTGGGGGGTAGGCAATGACCCCCCAATTTCGGCAGGTCTTATAATGGGGTGGGGCTTTATGGATTATTCTATTAATGGCTGATGCCTGATGCTCTCACAAAGTCCGACGCCCCTCGACTTTGAAAATTGTTAAGTTACCATTGGAGATGGGACTGAAACTGTGCAGAGTTATCCCACATGTAACGCTGTCGCAGTGGCCTTAAAGGGGATGGGAAGACTTCTAGTAAAACATGCCATCAACATGCATCAACAAAATGAACATACATATAACAAAAAAAAACACATCTGCATAATTTCAAAATGTGCAGAAATACATTAAAAATTATAGTTTTCATGAACCTATATCACTCCCTTCTCGGAGCAAAAGCTAAACAACAGCCGTCGGGTACTGAAAGCTGTCTGAAGAAATTCCCAAGAATCGTGATGTCATAGGATGGAGTCCTTTATCCAGCAACAGTTTACTGTTATGCAACGACGAGTCAACATGTACGTAACACACTAGCGTTCGCATGTGCCATTATGTCAGACTCAAGCAATGATAATTCCTGCGATGATTTTTAATCAGTTGTCATGTTAATCTTATTCATTTGACAAAGGAAGGGACATTGAAAGAGCTGATGAGGCACAAGAAATATTTCCTTGTCAGTTGGAACCAGAATACACCCAGGAAGAGATTTTGCAACTGGGGGCTGTTGGCCACAGGCATGGCCGCAATCCGGGGGATCGACAACAAAACACTGACTGGTCATGATTTTTTTCCTGCACCATTATGAAAATTTCTGAAAGACGTAATTGTCCTACATTGGCTTTTTGATGGCTGTATTCCCCGATGTTTGATAAATCCTGTTTTAAGGTGTAACATGCACGTATTATCGTCGGCAAAACCAGGTGACGTGAAACGTTGGGTTGGGATTTCTCTATACAGGGAAAGCTGATCGTGTGTTGTCCACAAATCTAACCCACAAATGCTGGTGTGAAAAGTCACTCAGGAATCTATAAAAACTGCTCTCTGGGGAATTGTTTTGATTGTGACAACAGCCACTGACAACACAGTTTATCAGCATTCTTTCGAAATTTACAATTCACAATAGAAATTATTACATGTGTACGACGCAATGTGAAACAAAATGAATGCAACGTCAGTTTCCCAATAGCTCTGCACTGTGTTAAGAGAAGGACATGGGAAATAAGACTAAATATGGTTGACTTGACACATGCAAGTTACGTACCCGACTATGCGCCAGAGCTGAGAGAATTATTATTCTTGCGCAGACCGATCAACTCTTTTGCCAGAACTATGCATTCTGGTCTGGAAAGTTGAGTCCGTCTATGACATCACATTTTTGCTAAGATTTGGCTGCTGCCCTCAATGACCAATTTCGATAAATTTTTGTGAAGAGCCCAGGCGAAGACTGATAAAAGCACACAGAAAATGCCAATTTTTGCTGACTTAATGCCATAAGAGATGTGTTAATCCAACTTAGGGTTGAAACTATTACATAATGTCAATTTAACCCTACATGGCCAATCCCATTTAAAAAGGTCTGTGACCAAAGTGAGTGATGGGTTAGGTACATGCAAATGCAAGTCATTTTTAGGTACTTGGATGCTGTCTTTCAATAAACCATGGAAACACTAAATTGCTAGCCAATGTCCAGTCTCTTGATTTCTTGGGGTCCTTCTATGGCTGTCCTCCATTCACGTGTGCTTGGCTGGTGGCAAACTGATCTGCAAACTTGTTTGGGTAGGTAAATATGAAAGAAACAAAGGCAAGCTTGGACGAACAAGGGTGCCCAATTTGGGAAATATTAATGAAGAGAGGAATTACAATCATCAGTCGATCAACACTGACTGACTTTTGAGTGCAGGCTTATCTTGTTGCACTTTCAATAGTGCTAATCACTACAAGCAGAAATGAGCTGTGTGGACAGCTCAGAGTCAAGAGAGGGAGCCCTTGTTCATTGTAGTCTCCCATGGGTTCATAATGTGACATGAACATGTTGGATTCATGTCATTTGGCTCTAAGCTTTCAACTTCTCTTTTCACAGGTTCATCTTAAAAAAAAGTTGCACAATACCGATGTGAATTGTTCCATCTCATTCATAAAAGAATCCACAGTTAATACAAAGAAAAAAATAACTACCACGCACCGCAGTTAACAGTAGAAACAGTGTTATAACAAAGCAAACACTTCCCTCACTATTGTACAATTACTAGTAGTTTATTGTGGTTAGAGGAATAAAAAAGGTATATATCTATAAATCGTTGCAAACCTCCTAATGACTGTCAAGTACACAAACACATATGGAGAAAGCAAAGGTCAAACAAAGCCTGCTACAAAATGTGTGGATACACGCCTACCGAATAAAAAACCAGGTATGCCATGGCTGAAGAAAGGCAAATAAGTGTGTCAGTATATCAGTACTCCTTCCATGATGAAAAGTACTCATGAAGAGGCCACTCTTTCTGAGCTGGCCTAACTGGAGTTGACAGGGCTGAAATGTATCTACATTCAGGTCGGCATATGTTGGTTTGTTTTTTCGCTGTTCCTGAGGGAAGCCAAAACGCAGACCAGGGAGCCTGCCTGGGGCAAGTGCCATACATCAAGAGGAATTTATTGAAACAGAGGATGCCTGCCCCGGGAAAGCTGTCCGAGGCGATACATATTCCTCAGCAAACATTTGACCACGCGACCGCAACACCGCCTGCCGAGCCTTGGCCCCCCCCAGCCATGCGCGCGCGATCTTTGCAACACCACACGTCACAGGCCACACACAGACCCACCAAGGTAAATTTCTCTGGCCCTCCAATCTCCATTAATTTTATTTCTCCAAATGGAGTGATCCGTCATTCTCCACAGAGAGTGGGAAGAACTGCGGAGTGAGGGGGAGAAGAAGAAGAAAACTGGACAAACGAAAATCAAACAAAAAAACAGGGGAATGCGGTTAAATTCCATTAGCTTCGGACCCCAACTGCACTCCATCTCACTCTGGGTTTGGAGTGTGAAGGGATTTCAAAGCCAAACATATCAGTCAGCTGTGGTGACACGCTACAATCACAGTCGGGGAGGGATCTCTGGCTTGCTCTCTCTCCGCCAGCCCTATACTTGGCCTGGCCAAGCCACGGCTGCTGACTGCAACCGACCCAAGTGCTTCATCCTCCTACGGTTTCCCTCCCTCTGTTTCTGCCTGCTGGAGCATGCCGACACTTCCTGTGATATTTCCCCAGTAAGTGGCCGGGGCAGGCGGGCTGGGTGAGAGATAGCAGGGTAAAAAGCCACTGTTTGAATTAAAATGTGGGGGGGGGATGGAAGGCGGTAAGAGTGATTGGCAGGTGGCATGACATCACATCTGCACAGCCAATCAGAGTGAAAACTTCAAGAAGGTTATAAACCATTATGTGATTAGTGCAAAGTAATAGAATTTATCTGGTTTCCTTTTTTTTGGATAAGAAATTTGTCAGAATGATTAGCTGCTAATGGCAAAACATTACTTTGCATAAATTTCAGGTTTATGAATCCATAAATTTCCTCGGTTGTTTCTGCTAAAATAGGAAAAACAAGAACTATTTGAAAATATAAATGAATGTCAACATACATGTATCAAAAGAGCTTCTTGAAACAGGTCAAAATAGGGGCAATGGACAGATGTGATAACATGGCCAAGACGATGGAAGCAAGTGAGGCCAAAGAGGACCAGGTACTCAAGTATGAGTGAGACATACAAAGGATACCACTACCAGGGAAGATTATGTGAACAATCTGTCGCAGTCCTATGCGACACGTTTTCAATCATTTCCCTGGTTGCTGCTCCTTTTTTTCTCTCTCTCATTCTCTCTCCTCTTTCCTTCCTACCTCTCCCTACTTTCCCGGCGGATGATTGCATCAGAGTAGCGGTGATGATGAGAGCAGCATATGAATTGACGGATGGGATGGGGGGAGAGATGGATGGATTGAAGTGTTTGCCTCCATGCCGGCTGGAGAACTATTGACTTTATACAGGTAATGTAAGCCCCGCTACAAACCAAGTTAACTCAGCGCCCGCTCCGATCAAGTCGAAATGTTATAGCCCCCTGTTCTTATGCATAACTCGAAAGTGAACGGCGGAGAGGAGAGCGGGAAAGATATGGAGATGAAGAGTGGGGCAGTTTTACGAGTTTGGAATTAGGCCAAGACGACTTCTTTACAGAGAGTACGGGGGGGGGAGGGGGAGTGCAGGGAGAAATACTGATTTGGAAGGGCCAGCAATTTGAATTTGTACACCCAGGCACGTACCCTGTACGCGTGCTGTTTCTGGTTGATATGAAAAATCCTTCAAGTCAGGGTGGACAGGGATGCTTGAGAGAGGGGGGGGATGAGCATTCGGAGGAACGTGATGGCTACTTTGGCCAGATGTATAAATTACGGAAGGTGTGATTGAAAGGACTATGTAATATCCAACATTACTGTGGGTTGCTGGGTTTAATGCAAGACCACGACCAGATCAGTTGTTGAAACGCATGTATGGACACAGGTGACAGTTTGCTGCACATTGTACTATAATGTGTTTTCGAAGCTAAATACCATTTATTAATTTTTCAAATCTCATTAATAGGGAAAAGAAAATTCTTCCTCCAGTGGTATTTCCCCATTCTCCTAGAGGGGGAAAACAGAGAGTAATAATCCACACAAAAATCTTACCTGTCCTGGTGTGACCTGATCCCTTGGATCTGGTCAGGTCTAGTCTTCCACTGTCGGTTCAGGAATTTGAGAGATGCCTTCTAATCTCACCTGGGTCAATGTGCATCGCTGGGTCAGCTGAGATGTTAACACTTCCAATGATCCTAACTGGTTGCAGCATCTGTACACAGTACAAATGGACAGATGATGTTGGTTTAGTTATACCGTTGCGTGCAGTGGTATGAGATCTAATGATGGTTCATTATGACCTTCTTTCCCTCGTTTCAGCTGACAGATCCGGAAAGACAACCATCCCAATGAGGCTGCCTGCCAGGTTTTTTTTCTCTCTATAATTCCTCTCTCATCTTACAATAGTGAGGAAGTCAAGGTGTGGGAGAAACTTGACCAAGATGAAATTCAAGCTGCTTATTTGCAATCTGACTCCGAGTTCATTCCCACAAAATGAGTCTTAAGGCCATTTTTACACTCATTTTTTAGGGTTGTCATTACAAAGAGCAAACCGAGATCTCTGTTTTCATGCATTGCTCAGTTTGGCAAACTGATGGAAATGGACATAATTGATGAAAAATGCTGTGGTTTCCCATTAACTTACACTGTGCAAGATTCTTGCAGAGGTTTTAAACTCAAAAGTGGCTCTGTGGACTTTTAACTCAGTTTGTTAGGTTGGGCCTCATGTTCACACATTTATAGGACACAATGTTCGAAACACTGATTCAACACATCAAATTATTCGAATCAATCATTTCATGAATGCGCTCTTTGAAAATGAATAAGAGAAAGACACCCCCACCCCCATCCACCCAATCCCAGCCTCCAGAAACTGCCCTGAAAAAGTTTCACCTAAACTATTCTGAGAATTTCCTCACTGAAGTCTCTGTATTTGAATTACGATCCCGTTCATGCGATTCCCCCTTTCCTCTGGAGCCCCACCAACCAGAGCGGGAAAAGAGCCACGCATTTCATGCACCCTCCGGCCAGTTTTGGGTGAAGCATAATTATCCCCCGAAACTCTTCGCTCCTCGTAAGAAGATCAGTTCCCTCACAATCAACACCAATGATTAATCGTCCATATTACTGGTAACGTAACTGGATATCTTTATGGAAATGGGATTGATCCATGTGAACCCAGGGCCAAAGGGGATGTAACTTTTGACCAGAATTTTATACATCCTAAGAATTAAACTCCATTCCACCAAAAAGTAAAAGCTGGAGGGAAAAAAAGCATGGCCAGTGTAACTGGAGCATACCCCTCAAGAGGTCGAGATATCGAAAAATCAATGTCTGGGAAACACCCTAACGAGACAGGGCATGAGTTGATTAGCAAAACATTTTGGAGGACGGGTAAACAGTTATGCGGATCTTTGCAAGTAAAATGGCCCGAATTGGGACAGCTGCACAGCCTCCGGGTCCAGCAATTATGAACTGGAACTGTAAGGAAAGAGGGAAGAGTGAGGGAGATGGGTGGTGGGGTTACGCGCTTCAAAATGAAAAAAAAATAACAAACACAAAGGCAACAAACGGGGGGTAGGAAGAGGTCAGTGCGTCATTATTGGGATGATCGTCAATTCGGTGGGGTGTTTTGGCAGGATGGAGATGTGGGAACTTGGTCGGCCCTGGAAATGATACTCCCAGTTATTAATATTACCGAAAATGGGTCACTTGGGAGACATTTCCATAGGAATGTGCACAAAATTTTTTCAAAACTTTACCGTCCCATAATTCAATATTCCCTGATCTGATCTTAACCAAACTTTGCATGTTTTCCTTTCAGACCCTAATCTGTCATCTTTTTAAAAAGTAGACAATAAAAATTTTCTTCCTTTTCGTAGTTGGAGCATTAGGGAGACATTGAAATGTCTCCCTGATGACCGATGTCTCTTAATGTTGAAAAATCTACCACAAAATGTCTCCCAAGTGACCTATTTGGAAATATTACAATTTGTGTAAGGCGTGCATCTAGTTTCATCGACATGCTGCAATCACTTAGGGGCAAAATTGCGCTGTTATTAAAGTACAACTCTAACAATTGTGTCTCAAAATTGAGGACATCTTTAGCAGGAAATGTTTGTGAATTGAACATCAAAATCAGAAAAAAACCATACTCATGAGCCATGAGTTGTTTTCTTTCCTTTGGGTACTTTTATGTACTTCTTTGCTGAATAAACACATCTCACAGGGAAAAAAAATGCGTGAAGTGGTACAAACCACATTCTTGTTGACAAACAGCACCAATACTGTGTGAAACAATTTCTGCTGTGCTATTCAGTGGAAAATTTTGATAACTTGTTTATGCAAAGTCCCCTGAAGGACAATATTCCAACATGCTTTACCTTCCACTAAGAAGACAAGAATTCATCCGACTACTTGAAAAAAAATGGCCAGCACTAATAAAGTGGGGGGGGATGTAAATTGACCACTTAACCTAAAGAACATCCTGACATAAAGGGTATAAAGATTATTGGCTGCTCAGAGTACTGCTCCACCTTCTGCTTGGGCCAAAGGTGTGAAAATCAACTCCTGTTGGGGCCTATTAATGACCTCGAAATGAAAAGATGGAATTCCCTACGACCCCTTTGGCTGTGATATGCTTTCCAATTACCTTGTGCACAGAAGAGGAAACCAATTTGTCATCAGTGGCAAGCGGACAATTGGCAGATTTGATTGGCTCTCCATTTTTCAGTCGCCTACCGAGCTGGACAGACAGAGTGCTCGCACCCAGTACAAATGATGCCATTGTGGACTGACCATGAGATGTGCTTTTGAGGCACACATACATCAGTGACGAGTCACCTCTGGCCAGCCACAATGGTAGAGTGTTCCCTTGAAAAGTAAGAAGGTTTTGCCATAATAGTTTCTTTCATCATCCCAAGTGGTGTTAGAAAGAAGTTTGTAACGGCCTGTTGATTTCCTCCCCCCCCCCACATTTTTTGTCAATTTTTTTGGGGGGAGAGAGGGAAACTCTGAGGATGGTGCATTTGCCCTTGCCTGTTTGGATTATTATGCCTGATGTTTATGCGCACGAAAACTATGCAACTCTGTGCATCAGAAAATTGGAGATGCTGGTCAGGAACAAGACCAAGGACTGCTGACTGGTCAATAGCTGTCAGCCGACTCAACCCTTCCAGCTAACACTGGCTGATTGGGCACAATCTGGAGTACAGATGATGTGTGTGTCTAATGCCTTTGGCCAAATTGTCAGAAACATCTTTGTCCAATAGACTACAGTGCATAGAATATCGCATTGGTCCCTTTTCCCACCAAAGATGTATACAGTACAGGTGATTCACAATGGCGCCCCACCAAGAGTTTGCAGCGTGTTGGCCAATCACAATGCATGAAATCTGTCGACCCAATGCACGTTCGGAAAGCGTTGCCAAATTTCGCACGTTGTGATTGGCCAACGCATTGCTGACTCTTGGGGGCACACTAATGTGAATCGTCTATATTATGAGGGAATGAAAACACACCGGTATGCATTCAGTGATCATTAAACTTGCTCAGCTTTCTAAAATTTATGCAAGAGAGTACATGGATGAAAAAAAAAAAGAGTTCTGTAATACACATCAGGTACATGAAGTGACTGACATACATGCACATGTACATGTAAACCAATGCTGTCATGGATCTAGAGGGTAATATATTTGCAGCAGTAAATTATGCACGATGAACTATATGGTGAGATAAAAAGTCAAGATACATCACCAGAGTAAGTCATGATATGAGCCCTAGCCACATCGAACACCCAAAAGGCAAATTTTTAAACAATTTTCCATTATCCATTCCTATCAAATCCAACCATTGTAAAGTAATCATGAGGCATATATATCCTTTCACGCAAACAAACTGGAAACTCTGGCACAATGAGTTGGAATGGAGATCCCTGTAGCATTCTCACCATTTACAGACCAGGAATGTGCACATATTACTTGAATGCTCTGACAGCTGTTCTAAACACCGGTATGAATGTAGGCATGTAGGCTACAACTTGAGTGTAACCAGGGAGAAAGTGGCTGCTATGTACATTTCAGCATCAAGAATGGACAGTAACGTTTGTGTTTGTGTCTCACTGCAAACCGGAATCAGAAGTGTAAAAAAAAAAAAACAAGAATAGCTCAATACTTTCATGTCAGTTCTGGTGCAACACAGATGGGTTCGCTTTACTGTGTTTGACGTCATGCATACTTGTACATGTACCTGCAGTGGTTACTTACGGCAGGACATGCACAGCCACTGCAAAATCAAATTCTGACAGCGCTTCCTCAGCCAGCAACTGCGAAAACTCAAAAACCGTAAAGGGCTGTTCAGTCTGATTATTTACGAATGTCTGAGGAACTCCGCAGTTTCAACGGGTGGATAACCAAGGGCAGTCCGGTGTGCAAAATTATAAATGGCATTTCAGTCATTAATGTTGCCCGACTAGATATGAAGATTCACGTACGTGTATAAAGCCATGTAACCACCAGTAGAGCTGGCCTTGAGGTACAGATGTAATGGGATTGGACAAAGTGAGTCTTGAAGCCAGCTTTATTTTTTGAATTATTCTGGTTTTTTTTTTTTAGTTTGCATTCAGTTTGGCACAGTGCTGACAATGGGCATTACATGTGTGGGTGAAAAATGTTAGGGTTCCTTTTGCATGTACACTGAGCAACATCTCTTATGAATACCTTTAACTTCAAGTGGGTCTGATGACTTTCACGACTTACCTGGCCTCTAATGCGAAAAGGCTATGGGGAATGAATCCTCACAACTTGGCATGGGAGGTCATTATCAGTAACATATTTCAGTAGAGACATGCGTTTACATAATGAATACACATCTTAAATTCAGTTTTCTCACTGGACTAATACTAAGTGAAAATTTATAAGACACTGGTATCCACCCAGTAAGATGTCCATGGTTCACATACTACAAAAATACAAATAAAATCTTAAAAGCACTGAAATTAAATTTACAAATATGAGAAGCAGCAAATGAATACCAACTCATTTATTAACACTGAAACATGAGGTAAAGTTAGGTTTTCAGAGAGGATTTAAATAGTGATAAACAACAAATTTCAAATAGATTGTTCCAGAGTTCAGGAGCAGCATGTAAAAAGACCAGTCTCCCCAAGAATGGTCGGTGGGGGGGAACAGTGAGCTGTGGTGCTCTGCCCCAACAAAGACTATGTGTCGTTGATATAGCACATATACCATAAAACCACTGGTACTGCTCACAGGGCATGCTCAAGTCACATTTTTAAGAACACTGGGGAGGGGGCTGTACCCCCTTAACCTACAAGAGCTGGGGGAGCGGGGCAGATTCCAACCCCCCCTTGACATATTTCCAATATCTCTGCAGTGCATTTTTTTTCAGGAGCTAAAGCCTTAGGAGTTTTTACAGTACCTCCTTATGGTCATTTTGACATCAATTTTGTGAAAACTGACCCTACCGCTCTTGTGCAACACCAATTTTTTCAAGACAGGTCGGCAAAAACTGCATACTTTTTCTACTGTGGTGTTCAATGCATGTGGGCGGGAACACATTTAACCTTGAACTTCAAATAACTGTAACAACCAAATCATTTGCGTAACTACCTTCAAACATCATATTTGTAACAATATGGATTGTTTATACATGCCTGCCAAGTTTCAAAAAAATTGAGTGTGGCAAAGCCGAGTTCTGGGGGGGGGCAGAATCTGCCCCCACTCGGCTATGAGAGAGGCCAAAATAACCTGGCTCTTTTAGGGTCAAATAGATGAATGTGAAGCTATAAAATGGTCTGAATGTTATTTGTAATCTGTAAAAACTGATCACACTCTGAATGCTACCAAACATCACTTGCAATTTATTTTCCAGGGAGTGTGGAGTTCTGAAATGAAACTGTTTCTGGGGTGAAATTGATACAAGAAGAAATATCCATGAAACATCCAGCAGGGGAGGGGGACAATACAGTGACTTTTCAAGGCTTTAACCAGCTATGGCGACATGCATTCCATCACAAAGGGTTATGATTGAGAGAATCTTGTACTGTTTCAGTACAAATTACAAAGAAGAAGTGAGTAATTAAACTCTCTAAAAATCCAGAATTTTTTGAGCCAAGGATTTCAAAATCTGGGAAAATATCCTGAAAGATCACCCTCCTGTCTTTAGGAGGACCTGTGCAAGAAACGTGCACAGAGTCACATGAAGAAGACTGAATGATGATGGCTATATAGGAAGGGGAGACAGACTAGGTTGGACAGCTTCTATCATAAAACTCCTACCCTCCTTCCGACCAAAGTTCAACTGTTAAATACCACTCCCAATCTGAGCCTGCCTAATTTACATGTACCTGTCATTTCTTGGTCCTATCGCGCAAGCTCTGATAGAATGCCAAGCTCTTGCAACTTCCTGATGGATTATAAACAGACAGTTCACAAAATGTCACAGATTTCTAATTCTCATGCTGAGGCACTACTCGTCATTGGGGACATGCACTCGGCAAAGTATAGGGCTACAATTTAAATTCAATTAATACCCATGCCCGGCATGGTTTTTAATTAGAGCCCAGTGTTTTAAATGACGCAGGCCGAGGGAAACACGAGCTGGCCGAAAATTGACCACATAACCACTCCATCCCCCAATTAATCTACATGGGCGACACACAATGCTGACAAAAAAGGAAAAAAAGAAGAAGATATTCCGTCTAACTGCTGGCCCGTGAAGTATAAACAGGCATTTAAAGGGCAATACTCAATACCTACGGAGAGAAAAATGAATATTTAACGACCACCCCGGGGACATGTTGTAGAGGCTAGATCAGGATTTTGTTACAGCCAATGATACAGTTATAATGCAGGGCACATGTACTGGAATTTTTTTGGTTCGGGGGAAAATTGCTTTGAGTACTTGGGCACGAAAGGAATATCTTCAGCATGTCAGTTTTGGAGAGGAAATGGAATTCTTTTTTTCTCTGTCGATCCACCATCTGAAAAGGCATTGACATTTAAAAATAAAACTTGACAGTTCGGGAGGGAAGCTTCAAAAAGTATGTAATTGCTGAATTGAAATGTGGACATTTGTTACAAATTTATGAAAAGAACAATGAAACTAAGTTTGAGGATGTTGGAAAGCGTAAACACTGTTCTGATAAAAAGTTGACAAGTGTTTGTTTTGATGAAAATGAATCAGTTAAACGTAGGGTTGAGCAAAATGAAACAAATCCACATTTTGGGTAGTTTTGGAAAATCAATTTGTCAGTTGCTGCCAACGTACAGGCCAATAACAAAACACAATGTATAAATTGTGCATGAACATTGGCAGACTGAGCACTAAACACTCACACAGCTAGGATGGAAAGCACCCATTTTGAAAGTTTAAAGGGTGCCAGTACAGGTACTGATGTACATGTATCTACATACACTGCCTTACTTACTCTTACGTACATGTACCTCTAACAATCCTCACCTTGACAATTATTTTCCAAGTTTGTTCTACTGCTTTAAATAATTCTCATCAAATTTTGCCAACTTCATCTCAAACCTTTATCTCTTGACAATCCTGAACATTTCCATGACTGCACAACTGAACCTATCCAAAGTAAGATTCCCTTTTTCCTGGTGAGAAGTAAACGGGAAATAAATAATCAAATAAATAGTAAATTCTTTCCGTTGGGCCACTGAGAGCCTTTCTTGCCAATTTTCACCCCGCTAACTATTCAAAACCCCCTCAGCATCACGCTCAGAGAGTGTAGATTAAAATTGATTTTACCCCGAGCTGTTCGGCTAATAAGACGATGCGGAATGTGCGCTGGAGAAAGAGATACATAAAACAAACCGATTTATTAATGTAATGTGATGTGAGGCTCGATACGCCGCCTGAAGCCACAAGGACCAAATAAGTATAATTTAAATAACATATTTTGTGAAGAAGTTTGCATAATTATCCATTGAAAAACAACTTGAGAGCCATGAAGCGGCTCCTGTTGTGAGTGCAGTGCTTTGGTTCAGTGACCCTGCCTTTCTTCAGGGAGATACACGGCTGATTTCATGAGAGTCACTGTGGGCTGAAGAGCCCTCTGTTGGCAGTAAAGAGACAGTGACAGGCACATAGGAAAGGAGTAAAAAGCATAAAACCATAAGGTAACTGCAACTTGCATTTAATATAATTTTGATTGTAAAGCAACAATTTTGTAAACTAATGTTGAAGTGTATAAGAGCCCTGCTGTAGGCATGCGGAGTACCGTCAGAATTGGATACAAGTAAACTATTTTTTTCATTTTTTACGACAAGAATTCACACAAATTTTACAGAGAGGCACAACCACCATCTAAGCTTACCATCAAATGGGGGTCTAGCAGTCTTTTGGATCCCCTGCAGACTATTAAGGATTCCCATTCATTATGCAAATATGTAAAAAGCATCCAACTTCAGCAACTCTTACTCTGCACAATAGAGAAGGGTTCTCCCAGGGAACCAATCATCAAGCCCTTTGTTTCTTTGCTTAATAGTGGACCATTGTTCTGTGATTAATCTCACTAAAAAAAATTCTACTGGTCGATAGAAGGAGCTTTGGACAGATGTGATTAACCAAGGCTTTCTCAGAGTTTGCAATCTGACCCATTCAATTTAGACCCACATGTAGGCACTGTTGGGGTTTATTTTAAAAAAGATTCTCTGTCTTTCTTGCAGCCTCTCTCCTTTAAAGGCAATATACTGACTGAAAATAGATTTTTAAAAACCCTGTAATGCTCAAATAATGAGAACAAAAATTCATTTAACTTTAAAATCTTGATGGTGTAGCGGAATAAATCAATTCTAGATCAGAACTGGCCATTTTCACTGTGCATGGTTGAAGCCTGTCTGTCACATACTGTACATGTACATGTAAGTGCGTTGTCAGGTACCTGAATTACATCAAACTGGGCCCTTCTTGAGAGCCTGTTGTTTGCAGTGACCCCATTTTGACAGAAGTTCAAGTGGTCAAATGCACGCTGAAACTTTTTTCCTACCCTTTCAATGCAGAAAGTATCCTCCCTCTATATCTTTAGTGCATGATTTCAGAAAAGTAATGGTGGCAATTAATATTAGTCTGAACTCTCACTGCCATTCTCATCAGTGAGTCCCTGAGGTGACACTGACACAATACCAGACGAGTGTCGCACACCAAGAAAGACTGCAAAAGAGGGCCGTGGAAGTTAAAAAATGTGTTTCACATTTGAAATTACGGTATTAAATTGGGATGGAACATAATGCTATGTTAGCAGCATGTCTCACACAAGCTTTGCAGAAGCACTAGGCATACCAAGCAACAGCAGTTTTCAAATGTTAGTCACACTGCACCTCTCTGAGTCGCTGTTGAGAAAAATGCATTCATTTGGCATCAAGACCAAATCGGCCATGATCCACACAACATGTACCTCTGATCGGCTGAACAGAGCTTTAAATTGCCAAAGCGTAAATATGTAGGCCTACACGTACATGTACTTGAAAAAGCAGCAATGCAATGTCTCCTGCTCATAACATGCCCAAACCAAACCCACCACTAGAGAAACTGGTCTTTGCTCTAGGTGCTTTTCAACCAACATTCCCTTCCCCTTTTTAACTGTACATACATTTTTTATTCAAACAAGCATAAACTTCTTTTCCCCCAAAAAACCAGGGCCCTTAAAACAGAAGCATTTGAAGGCCGAATGGAAGCTCTTAGTTGTGCTCATTTCATCTTTGTCAAACAGCAGGGGCTGAAAAAAAATCTGAAATTCTTTTGATGGAAAACAGGTTTGAGGTAAGTCAGTGACCCCATGATAGACTGCTGGAATTACAATTAACAGCCTTGCACAAATACATATATGCATTCATCATTTTCTTCTGATTGAAAGCCAGCCCCATTGGGAGCCAGACCACAAAGTTGTCAGCAGTTTGGAAATAAGGGGGGGGGAAAATAAGTTTGATGGTACAGTGAGTGTCAGGTTGAGTTTATAGGCCAATGACCGCTACTCTCCTTCTTATTTAACCATAACCAAGAATGTTGTGGGTCACTCCTGGGTTAAATGTGAGTCGCTGGGGGCATTCAATTCATGTAATTGCCACTCCGAACGTTGGAGAATTCAATCTCATTTTGTTTTTTATTGGGGGGGGGAATCTGTCATTGTGTGCATCTGTGAAAATCAAACATTGACTTTACCGATCATAACTGCTGTTGAATTGTGGTCAAAGCAAACATGCTCACTGTGTCCACACAGATAGGCTAGGACAAAGCGTTCTTTTTTTGGGGGGTGGTGGTGCTCTCTGTCATTTCCTCTCTCCCGAGTCCCATCTGCTGCTAAACATGACTCCTGCATACCCACAGGGACTTGGTATATTTAGTTCACTTCAGATTCTGATTCTTGGCAACTTCCACATATTGTCTTTCAAACCGTGCACATAATTAATTGGAAAATTATCAACTGGGGCCCCACTGCTGTAATCAATTCCAGGCACTGTTAACAGTAATTGATTGAATGCAAATATCCCACGCGATTTTTGTCTTTGCGCTGAAATTCATTCTGAAACTGGCTCTCTGGGCAAGTGCGCATCTTCTAAGCAATGTGCATATTTATTCAGCGGGATCATTACTTGGCGATTTTCGGCTTGTAACATCCTCGGCCTTTTGGCTGTGCACACTGAACTGTCTTGAATGTGATCTCTTTCTTTCTCTCGTTTCTCCCTCGTGTGGGGGGGAAAATCTGTCAAGCTCCACTCTGTTCCTCATCCATAACACTTTTATAAGCAAGGGTTTGCCAACATTTTTAGGTGGGAAAACACAATCTGCGCAAATTGGCACACATCAGGCTACCCCCCCTTTTTTAACCTTTCTTGAAAACTTGCTGCTCGCCCGGACCCAAGTATTTGCCTATCCTTTTTACCGATGCTTCAGCTCCTGTGTTCAAATACATCCATCTCTGCTGGCAGACTGCATCCAAAAGTGTAATTGTTGTTGACATGGCAAGATTGCCCATCTATCAAGTGGGTGTCATATCTTAACAACAGGCCGTGCAGCCTGGTCTAGATATGTCCCCCAAACAATTTCAAACCATTCCCCTCCCCCAAGAAAAACGGATACACGTCATGGAGTATCTGTTTGTCAGTTGTTTGCTTGTTCGACAATTTCACTCACAATTGGAATTGCAGAGTGTATGCATGTCCTTATAAATGACAGGAACAACACTCTTGCTTTGGTCTTTGTAGTTCAAAAAGGTTTTCACAGACTTCAGAGTAACGACACAGCCAACAGTCCTGAAATCAAGCAGATGCAGCAGTACTAGACAGGAAACATCTTCAGTAACAGACCAAGATGAACAGAAATCTTCCCCTAACCTACCAGTACTTGCAAAAAAGTGGGAGTTAATCTGTAAGTTGACTATAGGGGTATAATGCACCAGATACTAGAAGACCTTGATAATAACTTGCTGCACTGGGTTTAGTATAACAATATATTAGCCCTAACCGTCCTCAATCCTCCAAGGGGTAAAGGATTGAGGAGTGTCAGGGTTAGTGTTTACATTACATATTTTAATGGTTCAGCCATATATACATGTACAGGTATTGCATGGAGCAGACCACCAAGACACCTATTATCCTTGGTCAGCCAGCCTGTAAAAAGCCATTTCTATAAGATTCTTGAGTAGTTCATACACCTGACTGTAAGTTACACACAATGGCAGAATTCTGAAGCCAAATGCATCACTTTTCGTATGGCCAGTTATTTTGTTTATGGATCAAAGGCAACATACATCTTGCCCAGGGATACAAAATACATGCAAAAATGGTACTCTGTCAAAAAAAACAAACAAACAAAAAAAGAAAAGAGACAAAAAGGCACCAAGAACCCGACTATCATCATCCACTGTCGAAAACACTAGATCATAAAAATGACCAAAGTCTCAAAACTCAAGAGGATGATGTACATGTATTTTTAAACTGTCATGAAACCTAAAAGCTCTGCAACTTGGACACAGCAATTTTGGGTTTCTTCAAGTTTACGAGGACCCTAGCAAGGGCCATGTTTGACTGATCAGTGAGCATTAGTCAACCGTTGGTCAATTTGGCCTGGTACTCGTAGGCTACCGAGTAACCAGTGAGTGACCCAAGCTCAAGAAAAACCTAGTCAGACGCCATACATTGTTGAGTGCTGTGACAATGCTTCACCTCGAGGGTAACAGACACAAAATGGAAATCGAACCGTTGGGTGAATCACACTTCCACGGAAGAGTCACGGCTGTCTGCAGGTTGTCACTCGGTGGAATGAGTAAATATGAAGAGTAAAATTCTCTACAAAGAATTAGAAATTTTCAATGTGACAGCAAAAGTTTACAACACAACCCCAGCCTCAACCTTTTGCCAAAGTTTTTCTTCACTCCTTCAACCCCCTTCCAATATTTATACACATTTTTACAGTGTACAAAATATATCATGGTGTACACGAACATCAAGATGCATGAATGGAGATAGATTTTTATTCAGGCCAAAAAAATTTGGACCATGCTGCTTCTCCGCTAATTAAAAACTGCCAATGCTGACAACCAGATACCCACAAAGAATAAAAGCCTCCAGCTTGAAACCCAGACGAGTCTACCAACTGATCCATCTACCCAGTTTCCTGAGTATCACCTGCCCAGTCCGCGATGCAGGCATGCCGAGGTCCAGGGTACATAACCCTGTCTAAACACAGCCAACCGTCCTTCCAATTCTTTCTTTCCAAAAAAATTCATTACAATTTAATCACATTTCAAAACTGTGCTCCTGAAGAATCCCAACTGAACCTGAAGAATTCAAACGAGAAACTAAAACCTTAAGTCTATAACTTGTCTGACCGTAATGCATGTATTCTTGAAGTGACCACAGGGAGAGGAGGGGGACGGGAAAAAAAGACAACCGTAGTGACAGCTTTTGATGGAAAAGCACCATTACGATTGAATAGACTTGATATTGAAGTCCATTACTTAGTAACGCGGCTTTTAAGCGCTGGAAGTAAGAAGCATGACTCGAGCAGTCCAGTGATCAATACCACAGAGGCTTAAGACTGATGTGGTGGGGTAGGGGGCGAGCAGAGCATGCAGGCATGACACCCGGCGTTCCCGTCCTCACTCTTATCTGATTGTACAGACACGGCAGGTGATGATGATGATTATTGAAAAGGGAAAGGGACGGTGGCGGCATGATGGTGGTGGTCGGGGGGGGTCTTAATAAGCCTTGCCCAGGATTAGTTTATAATTTGACTTAAATTTACACAGTGGTGTTTGTGTGCGTGTGCAGGTTGACACAACTGAGGACCAAGGTTTAATCAGAGTTTTGAGTTTTCTTCTGGGTTGGTGCTCCGATGATCCAGGGAGATGCTAGTTGCTGTGGTGCAGCCCAAGCGAGGGTGTTTGGGGCTTTTGTCTACTGGTATTTCACAATTAACCTATACTCAGTACATTTCTATATTGGCCAGTGATAAACTGTTTGAACAACCAGGGTTGTGGATTGAAGTCTACAACGGTGAAAAGGAAAAAAAATAAAATTGTCAATAAAAGTAATAGAACAACCTATGGATAAATGGCAGCCTGCATTTTTTCAGTGCCTTTTTGGGGGAGGGGGGAACAGAGTGCAGATTGATTCTGTAGTCCATCGTTCCCCCCCCCTTGTCAAAATGCGGGAGGGGGTATCATTCATCCCCCTCAGCATGGAGGTTCTTGTGAAAACACCTACTGTTACTGGCATATCACTCTCAATGCACTGTACCACCGTGAGAAAGCTTGCAGGCAACAATAGCTCTGATGCAAATGAAATATTTACAAGTGGAATCACAGGTGAGAAATTCCACAATACTGGCTCTTTTCTTTTTAATTCTGAAGAAAAGATTCTGAAATGTAATACATTCTGTGGCATCTGCACTTTTTATCTTCTCCACTCAGTTGGAAATTATGGAAATCATTTCCCATCCACTCATAGTCAACTCCTACGTTTGACACTCCAGCCACGTACGAACAGCACTTTGGCCAATCTCAAGACCTCCAACTACAAATTGATCTTTTCTTTCGTCCTCTCTTTTTTTGTCTTCTCATTTCTCCCCCATCAACACGGGGGTCCCTGAAATAATCTAGCAATTTTCAATTTCTGGTTCCCCCTACCCAGTCTGTCTCTCATACCCTCGACTAATCTTTGCCAATGAAATCGAAGACTGTCTGTCCGTCAGGCTTAACTGGGGCTTGGCAAATGCATCTAGCAGTGCACTAACCTCCCTAATGTAATGATTGGGGGCAGTTAGGCGTTAAGCAAGACATTTGGCTGGCACTCCCCTCGTGTTTTGCCCAATTTTTTGAGGGCGTCTAGAAATTCGTTTGCATGAGTTGAGGGAATGGACAGAGGGTGAGGAATGAAAACAGAAGCACTTGAAATTCTGTTGGGGTTGGTATAGGGTAGGATGGGAGTAGGATGGGGAGAGAGGGGTCAGGTGTAAAATATGGAGAGAAAAAGGATGGAATGACAACAGGGAAGATTGTTTGCACCAGCATGAACGGAGTGTTGCTTTTAACTGGATACAGACGCGCTAACCAGTGTTTTAAGCCCAAGGAGCTTTGATAGCAAGCTGCTTCTGTGGGAAGAAAATCATGGCTGTCATAGTAGCAGAATAGGTAACATGAAGCAATAAAACACAGCAAGACACATCAACATCACAGTAACCAATGAGAGAAAAATATAGACAGATGCAGGGTTGACAGGCCGCCCAACTAACAGACAGACAGAAAAAGCTATCAACTGACATGTTGTGTTGGTAGTTGGGAAATTTTTTTGGGGGAAAACACAAAATACTCATGTTGCCAGAGTTCAACACAATCAGAGGGGAGATCAAAGTAGCCGGTTATGAGAAATTCCTCAGAGAGACAGTGAAGAGGGAACGACCGACAGTGTAAAGGGAGAGTGTGCAAGACGGAGAGCGATAGAAAGAGCGGAAAACAAGATAGTTATGGTTCTTCAGGTGTAAAATTGCCTCCCTTACCCCCCCCTTCCCGTCAGGAACCAAGATGTGCTTGCCATGCCCCAACATCAGTTAATGTCATCATGGCATCACAGAGCACCCTCCAATGAATTTTTTCTGCCCTCTTCTTCCGTTTCATCAGCTGATGAGTTGCAGGTAAGATCCTGATTCTCCTGCAAGGATGGGCCCCGCTCATCCACATCATCCAATCTTCAAAATCTGGTTCCACTATTCTGGAGCCTTCCTCTGTGCCAGAGCACGAACCGCCTTTGTTTGCTGCATTGCGCTGGAATGGGGGGGGTGTATATGCGTGGTAGTGAAATGAAAGAGAGAGAGAAAAAAAAGATGACGACGTTCGGGAGAGGGTGAGTGAGGAAGTTTTTTTTCGGAATGCATTAAAAAAAAAAAGTTTAAACCAACTGAAAGGTGATGTGACGGAGAGGGCCTGACTTCATGCTGTGACAATTGCAGCATGTGGGTCTCTCACGCCTTGTTTGATGCCGGAGTTTGTGATGGGCTCTCGTCACTCCAGGGACGGAGAACCGTGAAAAAAAATTATGTAAGGTCAGGGCAGATGTGCATTAACAACTACCAACCACTGATTGTCAACATAACCGCGACTCTATAACCTTCGTAGAATTTTGTCGTCTTTGGTGTTAAATAAAAACCCAAACAAAATGTAGCTGAAGGGAGATGCAGGCCCTTTGACGAACACAAACTATCCACTGTGTTCTCCCTACATGTACATGAGATTAAAACCTACGCCAAAAGAACAAGGAACAGGGATCAATCCTTAGGTCAACAATGGCCAAAGACACTATCAAATGGTGGACACCGTTGGACTGAAATGGAATTTTTGCCAATTATTTGAATCACTTCTGTAAGTACAATAGGGAGAATTCATTCCAAATTGAGAATACCGCAACATTTTCTAATTTAAGCCAGTGACAGGACTACTTACTGAATGAATGCAGGATAGTTGTTTCCATAATTCATTCTGAAAGTCATGTATACCTGTACTTTGTCAGAAAGGGAGATGAAAAGAACTGAAACAAAAACCAATTCTTTGGTAAAATATCCAGCCCTTTGTCAGGTGTTCCCACTTGTGGCATTAACCTGAAAATTCTGAAATAATTTCTGGATGTTCCCATGCTCAAACCATTTCACTTTAAAATGCACTCAAAGATCACCATTCAAACAATTTTCAAATCTTTACATTGTAACTTAAACTGTACTCAGTAAAAAAAAAATTGGGAGCACTGCCCCCAGAATAATAGCCGTGCAATTTTTTTTTTCTGCGGAATATCAGCATTATCACCTGACCACACAAAAAGGGGCAACGGAAAAAAGGAACAAGAATGGATTCACAAACCAATGCCACAATGAAAGTGGATACCGGATCTGCTTTTCAACTAAAATATTATACAGTCGGCCAGATATATGCACGCTCAGGGAGGAAACTGGATCCTGGGTGAGGCATCCTATGACACGATCTGCTGACCTAATGACATACATGGCATAACCCTGGCCCTATCCGGTGTCACTTTATACATTCACATTGATATGAATTCCATTTACGAGTGTATCTTTCGGCCGGCTTCCCAGCAGACTCCCCCCCCCAACCTCCATCTCCTGTAACCAAGACGCACCTGACCATACCGTAAATTGATTTTCGAATGTTGGGAAAGTATTTCTGTCCAGTGTTTTTCCAGCCAGAGTGGGTTCTGATGGGATACATGCTTTTTTTCTCCCCATGTGTATGTATCTGCTCATTTTTCGCCACTGCACGTGAATGACCAGAACAAGTATGTAACTGTGACGGCTCCAGATGCACAAAAATGCTGTGCAACTTCTTAAATTAGACGGTACATGTACCGGTACCAACATTGTGGGAAGCGGCAAACCCATTAAATTGATGTCTCCAAGGAGCACCGTGAGCACGCATACATGTACATGCACAGGTCTGTATACATGTACGTGTAAGTACATGTACATGTACGTGTATGTGGTACTGCTTTCATGTGAGCATTCCACCTCCTCATCCATGTTTTTTTATCCTGTGGTTTCTACACCAGCTTACAGATGATCTGACCTTAATTTTTACCAAACTGCATGTTGCAGGTCACTTGAGGCTGGCCGCCTACTTGTAAAAGCAAGCCTATTCTACCACTTATCATCACTGGAAATAAATCAGCACACGAAGTACATGTATTGCACCTGTAGTTTTGGGTGTAGAATGTAATATGATCAATAAAATAAGGCTGAGCGGTGAGTCTTAAGCTAGTTAACGAGTACATGTATGTATTCCCCCAACCCTCCAGATCTTGACCATGCAAGGACAGATTGTGAAACTTACATATATCCAATGTGGTATACCGGTACGTGCATATTTTAAGACCAATGGAAGAGAAGATGATCTGCTGTTTGTCTCGAGACTTCGTAGATTATATCACTGTCCAAAAAGGAGCACTTTTCACACACATACATGTATGTGACGTTTGTAAGATTTTACAGAATCCAGCATTAAAAATGGGACATTTTGTGTGTGTCATCAGGAATGTCCAAGTTCTTTAAAAAAAAAGAAAAAAAAGAAACGGTGTTCAAATGTGTGCCATGCGAAACAATTCAGAACTGAAATACTGCCAATAAAGTGTAGAGGGGAAAGCAGGAGAAAAATGTACAGGGGGATTTCCCACTCCTGATATCGTTCAAGTTAAAAATAACACACATGTACATGTAGGTGAGTTTACTTTGATATTACACTCTTATGGCATTCAGGCAGGTCACTGACTCTGTCTCTCACACAGTGCATGCATTTCTCAATGTTCTATTAAAACTGAAATGATTTAGTTCAGAGGTTGGTGGTACAATGGGGAATACACCCCCCCACATACGCATATAAATGGACAGGTTGGTTATTATTTAACAGGTGGTGTACATTTGTATGTTTCAGTGTTGCTGACCACATACATGTATTAGCCACACTTGGATTGTCAAAACCAATTGTTTTGGGCAGTGTTTCTTAATTCAGCTTAAATTTCACCACACCAGAACTGTTCTCAGCGAGTGCACGTTTTTCTGGAATTTTCCACCAACACACGTGCACATTTATAAAAGGCACCTTAAGGGGGGTTGCAGTGCTACAAAAGTAGCAACCAATACATTTCATGTTCAATGTAAGAGTGATTCTTTAAAGAAAGAAAAGAAAAAAAAAGAATGGTTGTGACTTAGTCTGAGACTGTCTGGACTCAGCCCTGTACTGCAGTCAACTGCAACTCACTAATAGGCAAGGGCATTGATATGCTGTCTAACCACAGAGCAAGGACCCTCCAGACTCAATATCTGTAGGCATCCACAAACTTCAAGGTGGACTGTAAAAAAGCCTCTCCTGGTAAGCCTACAGTACATGTACAAATGTATGTATACATGTATGATTCACCTATGAACAGACAGTGCAAATAGCCAGCAATGTACATGTAAGTACTTGCAACGACATTTTAGAGGATTAGAAAACATTAATCACTGTGAGGTAATTGACCTTAGGGGCATAAAGAAATATCTGATGATTTGAACCAATTCCACATCCCTACTAATATCCAGGGACTGTCATAAAGACAAACATGAAATGACATGTATCAACCAAAACAATATAACCTCCTCATTACTGTTTAATAGATAACTGTTCATATTAAACTACATACATAGGCCTACATATGAGCCAGTTTACTATTAAAGAGTGCATGTACAACTTGAAGCATGTCACAGGTTAAGTTGATTGGCAAATTTACAGAACGGCCATACACAACTCCATGCAGGGCAAATGTTCAACCCAATATGACATAAGTTTTTTCTTCAATCAAATACATCCTTGACTCATTGAAATATCGGACGTTTAAAATTTGAGGCAGCAAAACACGAGCACTCATAGGGCTCCGCTGCCGCCCACAAAAAATCCACTGGTCAATAAATTTCCTTCTCAGAATTCCACAATCCTGATGGCACAATTTCAAAATGATCCATTTCCTTTCAAGTATATCTCCCTAACAGCAGGTGTAACTCATCTCAATGCCCTCCCTGGCTGCTGAGGCAATCAAACATACATACAGATGATTTATAATTTGGGTCAAAAAGATGGCAATTCTCTCTTTTTTCCTGGTGAGCTGGGTCCCAAATCTTGAAATATTACACAGATGTCTCCTGTCTCAGTGAATTTATTTTTCACGCCTTATTGGGATGCCACAGCTGACAGAAACAGCAATTTCCCGACTTCGAGATTTTTTTTTTCCTTTTTTCCCCCTCTGTGCAATGTGCAGTAAACCGGGAGACATATTTTCAGGTGCTGTGATTATTTAAATTAACTTGGAGGTTGGGAACATGAAATAAAAGTGTTCATGTTATCTGAAAGTGAGCTTCCCCAGTGCTAAGACAGTCAAATATAAAGTCTGATCCCCCAAATAATATCCTGAGAGACATAAGTGCACAAAAACAAGCATTACAGAAAGAGAAGCAAGAAAAAAAGGAATTAAATTCCAGTGAAAAAAAATCAATAATCTCAATGTATTTGAAATTTAGAAAGATTTGATCAGTTTAGTTTGGCAAGCAATCATTAGTGTTCACTTTAGCTGATGTGGTCTTGACAGAGAAACTACATGTAAACTTTCCAGTCATACACACACTGTGAACTAGGCTTTCACACCCTCATCTCTGTACAGGTAACAGATACACATGCAGTCTCATCAACAGCCAACACAAGTGCATTTATGAAGCCTGCTTACTGGTCACAAGTTCCAAGGAGCCCGACCCTGATTGGCTGAGTCGCAGTTTCCTGCTGGCCAATAGGGGTGCCTGTAAGTGATACTACTAGCATCCTATCTGATTAGCATTATTTCATGCACCTCCACCTCTCCACAGTATTCATGACTGATCAGTAGGTGGCGCTATAATAAAGTAGCAGGTTTACAATGGTTTTTCAGAACAGAACTGCAAAAGCATAGGCCATTTTTCCCAAGTCTCAGCTTCGGCTCGAGCTTCTGGCCCCAGTTTCACATCCGAAAGCCTTTGTTGCAAAATTCCAGCAGCAAAAACCAAGAAGAAATATCAGAAAACAGTGGTAACATACTGAAGTGTCTGATGTCCCTACGGTAGAATACCGACATACATGTACATGTATACTGAGCCAGAGTCCACAGATGGGGGGGGGAGGGAATCTCACGCAGCCCTAGTCAGACACTCAGACCTGTGGTCTCAAAAACCTCTGGGAGCAAGGCTGCAACAATGGTACAAGACAAAGCACATTCCCTTTGAAATTAGAAAAGCACTTCGTTTGATCGCCTTCTTTCAAATGTTCATACACTAATTATACAAATCAATCAAAATATACCCCAGTACATGTACCTCTAGAGACTACATGTACATGTACAAGTAGGTCCCAAAAGGGCCGCTGGGTACAAATTTGCCTAATTCCCTAATCTTACCACTCATAAGACAGCTTGCTACTAAAGCAACAGCTTCCTAATGTACCAAGGGCATGTACACGTACATGTACACAAGTACATGTATGTATGTGAACAGTAACAGCCCAATTTCTGCATTTGAAAGAAAAAAATACCAAATAGGTCACTTTGGAGACATTCTGTGGTAAATTTTTCAGCATTAGGGTGACATCGGTTATTAGGGAGACATTTCAATGTCTCCCTAATGCTCCAACTATCAAAAGGAGGAAAATTATTATTATCCACATTTTGAGAGATGATAGATTAGGGTCTGAAAGGAAAACATGCAAAGTTTGGTTAAGATCGGATTAAGGAATATTGAATTATGGGCCGGTAAATTTGTGCACACTCTTATGGGAATGTCTCCCAAGTGACCTATTTTTGGTAATAAGATGCAGATTAAAAATTGGGGATATAGTGGTGTGTGAGTGTACTTTTCTGTTTTCTTCTTTATGCAGGTCTACAAACTCCTCAAGTCAGTTCAGAAAATCTGTGAAAGGTTAATAAGTATAGGCAAACAGTACATGAATGCCAAGCAATGCGACACATGTTCCATCCAGGCCATCTGCTGATAGCATGGGATCAGCCAATTGGTGTTGAGGATCAAAGTTTGTGTGAAGTGTATGAAATGACATTTATACACATTAATCTAGTGACATTTTTTTCCGACCTGTGCTCCACTTGTGGACCAGATCACACGCGACACCGTCACATCCTGTGTCACTGACCTCTGAAAGGTAATGCTAGGCTTGTCAAAAAAAGTACAGCAAACTTTTCAAATGGCGTGAAGAGAAGCATTGCAAAGTAAATGAGTAACATACATGTATGTTGGTTTTAATGGATGTGAACACAGGCTCATGAACGGAGAGCATAGTCATGGTAAGACATTAAAGATTTTCACTCGACACAAAGTGTTGTACATGTATTTCTTCACACAAAAGTGACTGAACTCATTCAAAATGAACAAAAGGCGCATGGGTATAAAGTCTGGAAATTATGAATGACCCCTGCTGTTAAAAAGTAGTGCATACTGTATACATAATGCTAATGGTGTGTATCGGTTACATTCTAAGAGACCAAGTTCATTGGATCATGTGAAAGATGACAGATGGAAATCTCTTTCTTCATCCTCTGCATTTGTGTGCAGGAATCCAATAACTGAAAGTGGGACAAAAAATGAATAACTTTTAGTTTGGAATGGGATTGCAAATCCTTTTTAAAAAATGAGCAAAAAGTTCCAAGAGACATACATGTAGGTTGTTGCACAGCTGATATACTGAAAAAATCATGTATACTGTGGCTAGCATGCTATTCCCTTCATAACTTGCAAGACACAGGCCCTGTGGTACATTTCTTCCCCTCTCCCCAAAAAAGCTGAGACAAACGAGATGCAACAGCAAATGAGAAAGTAATTTCCAGCAGACAAAAATCCCTAAAGGTAGTCCTCTTCGGTCTTAGCGTTTGTCAAAATGTTTATCAAACCATTGGTTGGGTGTTTGCATGTGTCAAATTATCATTCATAGAAGCAGCGTCACCCTCAGCAATGACCAGCTGCAAAAACGGAATAATCAAAAACTGGAAACAAACTTTGCCAAGACTCCGGAGTTTTGAGTTAAGGCATGCTCGAATTGACAACAAAAACAGCCGTTTGCCACTGGCAAGCCACCAAAAAAAAATTATTTTGAGGATGCTTCTCTTCTCTGAGGGAGGAGGATTGATGGGAAAGAAAGAAAGAAAAAAAAAAAGCTGGAATGGATGGAGGCAAATGTGGCTTGTGATAACACATCGGGCAGAATATACTTTGGGACGGCTGCAGGATGAAGGAAAAAATGACGCGTGATTCAAAACGCATTATTGCCCCTCCGGCTCGTTACCGATTGGTGCAAGCAGACAGGTGGGATCTCCGACAAAATGACGCACCCAAAAATTGACAGAAAAATTATCACGCAAGCAGCCCGATCGTTACCTGGGGAGGGAGGGGGGGGAACGGGGGAGGGGGAGATGAGAAGGAGAGAGAACAAAAACATGGAGGGAAAGTGCGGCTATCCATGCACACATGCAGTGAATCCATAGTATGTAATCCTTTCCTCGCGGGCACTGGAAATAGCAACATGATTTTTATCATCACGGGAGAATTGATTGAGCCCGGGCATTGCTTGCACTTCAGCTGATCTCGACTAATACATGCCGAGCTCTCCATCAAGAAATATGGCTCGGGGCAAACCGAGTGTTACAGTGCGGCGTGGACTTATCGCTCCACATCAGCACTCCCTTCTCACGGAGGAGAGAGGCAGTGGGAAGAAGGGGGGGAGAGGAGATGAGGAATAACTGTAGGAAAAAAAGTCCATCAGTCATAAAAGTCATGCGATGATGGCTGTTGGAGGTCATAGACGTGTGAATGATCAACACATCCGTGTGGAAAAAAAAAATACATGTGTGAGAAATGCGAAGATGCTGGGAAGGCTGGCACAAAAAGGGCGTTTGAACCCGGTGGAACTAATGGCAAATTTGGCCTGCACAGTTTATCCTGAATTTTTTATTTTCAATTTGCAGCTGAGTTTAAGATACAACTGAGCAGGCACAACACAGCGTACAACTGTATAATGTTGAATACATTTGGCAGCTTCATTAACATGTACGGCATTTTTTTTAGTGATTCGTGTGGGTACACAAACAACTGTCTTGCACCTGGAAGTGTCAGACCATAAACCTTCCATGTACATGTACATGCAATTTTCTTGCTGATCTGTCTGCCCATAAAAACAACAAAGACCTGAAAAAAATCCAAGGCCCCAAGGAGGGCTATCTGTGTTTTTGACAACTAAGGCATACCCGACCACCCCTAGCAGATATTATGGCTGAAAAATATGACAAGAATCACAGTCCTGACTAAAAACTGGATAAACAAATGCTCCCCATAAATTACAAAATCTTCAACTTGTGACCTTCCTCGGACCACAGAAATTGCATTCCTGGACCACCCAAGACCTGAGAGATTCTGGCTTGTTGAGCCTGAGCCAAGGGCCCCCCCAAATACCCATGGGATAATGATAATGTTCTCAGAATATACATACATGTATATCATTCCTGCCATTCGTCATGCATCATTCAGGGCATCTTGACAGCAGACACCTTGTACATGGGTGTCCTTTACAAGACCTCTCTGTTTTTTGTTTTAAAGGGGGGCAGTTATTAATTTTCATGGTAATACTGCTTATGCCAGAGGGTGCATGCCTATTACTGAGTATCATAATGTTACTATTTTAAACAGTGCGCAGGGATGTACATGTATGCACTTTCTGAGAGATTGTTCCTCTAAAGGTAGGGGGGCAAAATATGTATTGGAAATGGGGCATTGTGAAACCACTATACAAATGCAAAAGACAGGCAAACATTATTATAGCCAGTCCCATTTCCAATTAGTGTCGTACTTTAACAAGTGTGCACATCAGTGGTGAATCGTGGAGCATTTTGACACAGAACATGAAAGCTCATGTGACCTTGACAGGGATGGCCGAATAAAAAGATGTTGTTGTCCAAGCCCACAGGGCAATTACATGCTTTAATACACTGTGATACAGGGCACAGCCTTCATTCCCCCTGCATGCATGTCATGATGACATTCTGGGAAATTAGTGCATATTTATGTGTCATCGGACTGCCCGGATCTGTGCTTGACAAATGCCAACTTGACCCAGTTAACAACATTTGTAAACGGACCCTCATTTAGGAGGAAGATGTGAAAGGCCAGGCGTTGCGAGTGACAGAAATGTCCACGTTCACAGAATCGCGTTAGGGTATGACACATGCAGTCGCTTAACTGTCATTACATGTAAGGCCCACAATGCGGAGCAGGGGGGGTAGTAGGTATTTACATTTTGACCACTTGTTCTGGTCACAGACACACTCTCAATGAGGGATAAAAGGGGGCATGACTTAGTGAAAAAAGGGTGGAGGTGCTCTGAGCAGGAAGGCTAGGAGAAGATAAAAGGTCCCCTCAACTGGATTAACACGTTAGACTCACTAACGATGTTCCCTGCAAACTGTAACCTAACAATTTGACTTTGTACACAACGGAATCACTGCCCAATCCTGGCTTTGATATATCACGCTAGCTTAACAAATGATGCTTTCTCCACCTCATACCACTGAATGTCATTCAAATACCAATCTCAAGTATGCTGGGCAAATTAAATCAAAAAAGAAAAAAAAAACTCACTGGCAACATGAAATATTGATTTTAACCCAAGGCAAATCTGTTGGCACTGTAAAATAAATGCAATATTCATCAGGCCCTGAGAGGATATTTCATATTCATCTGTCACCATAATGACTTTCGAATTTGGAAGCCTGGGATAACCTGCGATATTTGCTAGAATGCCACTGAGGAGTATTCATTGAGTACTTCCACTCAAGTAAAAATATGTCCACAGACATGTCATTTTTTTTATGTGTCTCTTGGGAAATCAACCACTGATATTATCCTGGTTGATGCACGGAGTACCAGTCAAGCAATCTCGGTCAACGTGTTAAAAAATTTATGATTAACTTTCACCAGCAAAAAACTTCTTTAAATGAGAAATTGAATAAGGAAGGCATACTTTGATTTCTTTGGTACTGCGTTTGGAAAATGATCCGACATAAAAGACCACAAACTGCCTAACTGCTGGAGAAGGAACAACTACATGCAAAGACTATTCATAAACACACTCTGTAATGGAACCATATTGACAAAGGATCAATTTGCAAAATAAGAAAATATACATGTACACGTATACCTCTGTGGAAATTCTTCATAGAGAAAGAAAGAAAAGGGGGTAAAAAAAGAAGGAAAAAATGTGTGCAAGGAGCAAAAAACATGACACACGCCTCAATAGTCACAGACAAAAGCCTCCATGGAACAGGTAGGGAGACTGTTTATAGTTTGGAAAATTTGGTTAAAATGATTGCCGGGCAATAATACCTTTCTGGCAAGTTATCTGGGTGGGAAAGGAAAACAGAAAAACAAAAAAAACAAAAAAAACAAGCAGGGAAAGTTGCTCTCTCGGCCAAGTTCCAGCATAACTTCTAAAATTGCTTTCTGGGGATTGAGGGTAACTATGCAAACGACTGTATCGTTTTCTTGGTGTAGCAATCTGAGAAAACGGGGCCAATGAATTCAGGCCTGGGCTTGTCATTACACGGGAACGCAATACAATTGTGCAAATTTATACAGGGAGAGCGGCCGATATTCACAACGATTTTTTGCGGTTAGTATTTTTCTTGTGCCTGGTCGGAGGGGGATGATGGTTGGCGATTGTTGGTGTGTGTGTGTGTATTTTCCTTTTTTTTCTGTCTCTCACCTCTCTCTCTCTCTCTGCCTTTTTGGGGGGGTTGGTTTCGGGTATCATGGCAAATTATGATTGAGTGGTTTGTGCAAATGAACCAAATCTGGCTGTCTGTGTGCTCTGGTGTTGGTTACATTGACTGGGCTGGACAACAAACTGACAACTCCTGAGCGCATGCCTACAAAAATGTAACTTAAGCAATTCAACAAAGATGCTGCAGCTCTCCGAAAAGAAAACTTCAAGTGTGTGTGTGTGTGGGGGGGAGTGTTCTTTTAAAACAAATCTGCATATGCCAAGGATTGAAATGAATCCCTTAGAGCTTTGCCTCTGCCAGATGATGGAATCTCACTCAACCCTGACAAATAACGGCCTTGCAATGAAATGGACCCCAGAAATCTGATTTTCGGGATATAAACAAAGGCCCCCTATCAATAACCCAGGAGACGTTCAGCTTTAATAACAGTCACCCACATTGCAGAGACAGGACAATTAATGGGCTATTTTTGTTTTGTCTAAAAGAGCATGGGGTTGGGTAAATAGTTTTTGGCATCACGCTGTTCTGAATGACAATGATTTGGGTGGGGTGGGGGTTGTAATGCCAGTTTTTGGAAAAACTATCAAATTGGAGTAATTTACGGCTAATTTACACTGAACAAGGAACTGGCATCTGGTATTTCTTCAGGTCCTTAAGAAGTATTGGTCAAAATTGTGCTTCTTCTGACACTGGAGGCATTTTGAGCACAACCTGAGGACACCAAGTGAAAGGCTAGGTTTTCAAGACTCAAATTGTTTGTCCAGCCGCCAACTGGGGCAGTCTCCAAACTGGTTTCATTACTGTTAAATGTCTTTGTTCCTTCTGGCACATGAATGGCCCTCCGAAGATAATTTCATACTTTATGCCAATTTGGCATCAAGAGACATTGAAAGTGACCACTGGCCAGGCTGAAATGTGTCCAATAAATGTTTTGCATGAAAAAGGAATGGATACATTGTCATAAGCCTACACAATATGGAAAATGCTGACTACGAAGCAGTTATCATTGAAAAGAATGTTTATTCTGCTTTTTCTGATGACTTGGTGACGCTAAGGATTACAGGGGTGTAATAATAATAGAGGGCTGTACATAACACGGGGGTGTTAGTGGCCACTTAAAATAGAAGCTGAAAACAGCTAGCAGATAGCTAAAATGTAAGAAGTCCCCATACGTTTGTACATAGCAGGTGCAAAAAAGCTGAAATTGAGGGTCGACATCTAAACAAAAAAAAGCTGCATTTCCACACCTCTGATAATAATCGGACAGTTTGCTCTCAAACACTTGTAACTGTATTTGATCATAACAGTCCACTGCCAGGCATGGAGAATTTAAGATACAGTATTTACACACCTCTTCAGAAATCGTGTGATCAAAAGCTTATTTTGGACTGAAAGACTTGTTTTACATCTTTTTCCTGAAATGGGCAACAGTTCCAACAAGCTCTAGTGCCCATACTGGACAAATATCTAAAACCAATTCGGAGGCGGGCAAACACTGTACATGTACTTTGTGCGCTAAAGAGTGGGAATTTACACATCTGAATTGTTTTTCTAACATCCAAAGAAACTGGACTTTCTACATCATTTTCCTGTTAAATACTCAAAAGTGCTCTTTTTTCACATACATGTAACAAAAAATTTCAGGGGTGGAAAGTGTTTTCGCATTGCAGGCTTCTGATTTTGGTTTGGCTATTTTTAGTGAAAATGAATGCAAAATGAGGCACTCCTTCTACTTATTCTGGTGCTACAAAAGCATGTAATGATAAAAATGGCTCACATGTGACAGATTTATTGCACTAGAGTGTTTTCAAAACTGCTTCGACACAAACACGGTGAAGATCTCCAAAGTGATATATTCCATATGTAACATGTTACTTTCAACCAACAGAATGAGCCTGTGTCCATCCAGCATAACTTAACCATTTGCTGTCTGTAATATTATTGGCCCAAAATTCCCATTTTCCAAAAAAGGACAGATATACTCGTAGCAGCTAAAATTTGATATACATGTACAGCCAAGCCCCCAAAGTACTGATTTGAACAGTCTTCGTATGGTACCTGTATTTCACACCGCAACCTTGTGTTTTTCAAAACTCTCAGGCATGCCCATGGTGCAATATTTGCATACCCCACACAGTCTGCCTCTAGGACTCAGAACTTGGACTTTGTGAACACATGGAGGTTCAGCATGATTTAGAAGTCAGGTGGAGGTGAGTCAAGGCACATGTGATGTTTTCACCTGTCAGATTGTCACATCACGGTCCTCCAGCACCAAGTGGGGAACAACTTAAAACAGAGCCTCATACATGTAAATCAAAGAAGCCTAAGATATGAATAGGAATGATGAATGCATATTAATATACATGTATGAATGCCATGGTTTTTCATAAACATACATACTGGGCCAGGGTAGATCTAATGCACAAAACATTTTGTTCTTTCAAGATTCTCCTTCTGGTGATCAGAAGTACATGATCTCAATATCGCTACACTCACTTACATTTAACGAAAATACATGTAAACTGACATTTCAACACACAGTGATAAAACCTAAGGATAGGCTATGCAGGTGGACGTAGATGTACGTAGAAATCATCCCCTGCCACGTTTTCATAGCAAAATGTGGATTTTGGTTAATATTTCAGAAGTTCGCAATAACCAGAATGTACCAGTATGAATATCATGCCTGTAGCGATGAAAAAGGGAGAAAACTGCGAGAAGAAAGTGTGTCACAGGGTGTGAGCACCTTTCCTTTTTCAAATTCCCATGGCCAGGCAATTGGATTTGCATCCCCCTGCACAAGTTTACACCACGGTTTCAACATATGGTTTTTTCTTGTTTACAAAAGAAAATACCAAAGAAACTTAACCATGATGAGGGGGCTAGGGCAGGCCTCAATGGAACAGGGATTAAGGCTTTGAACTGGTGTGCTTCCTTGGACATATTCACAATCATAAGACAATTAAACTGACATATCAGCATTGTAACATTTATTCTTGTACATCCGCAGTTATACATGTACATGTACATTGTATACTTCTGGTTCTGGTAAAGATAAACTGTGACAAAGTGCAGGCAGCATTGAAATGGTGTGACAGGTGTTGTTATCAAAGTGGCCTAAAATGACAGGAAACAAAATAAGTTGATACTTTGAGGTTTCCTGGGGAAGATCCTGTTTGATATTTTTCCTTGTTTGATCCGGAAACATTTTTTTCTTCACAACTTTGTGCATGGCCGAAGGATGAATATATGCTGGTCAATAGCGTTAGGACCATGCATGGCACTGCATGTACGTGTATGTGTGCCTTGTTTTAAGAGGAAAGGAAACAGAAACTGTGTTCCATGCAATATTCAAATCACACAGATCATCAACAAGGACCCACCACTGCGTCTTACTTTTGTGTTTTGGGAGGTTTTTCACCCTGCAGTACTATGGCCTGACCTACATCAGGAATTACTGTCATAAAGTGTAAGCACTGAAGCGTCCAGTGAAAGAAATATCTAATGTTTGGTCAATCCTTTCCCTCAACAATTCACTGTGAGAAACGGGAGAATTGATACAAATCGAGGAATAAATTATTGGTGCATCTTCATTTACTGTCAATTTACATATTTTTTCAGAACTTAAGAACTGCACACTGCCATAATTCTTTGATGATAACAAGCAAGTCCTTGGATGTTAATATTGAAATCTTTCAAAATGGACATCATTGAAATGCCAGATCTTCACACATAAATGTACCTGCACGCACAGAATCAAATCAGGAACTAAAAATTGTGACATGTATAGTAATCATCAGACATTTAGTGTCCCTTTGCTTCCATGCCAAATCAGTAACTATCTCATTTGCAGCTGTTCCCAGAAAGGAAAATGCCTAACTATTTGCTACATGTAGTGCATACATAAGCTGGGCACTATCTACCTAACTGTGCAGTTTATTGTTCATTCATGGTGGCTGTGACGAGCGCCCTCTTGTGGTCTTGTGCAATTGTTCAGGTGCTTTGCTTTTCTACAAATTCTGGCTCCACAAATTTTGGCCGTACAACTTTTGGAAAAGATAAGTTTCCTCACTTTGTTCATGTTCTATTGTTTTTTGACAGAATGAGAACTAATGACATTGTGATGAGAAAAATGTAAAAAAACAAACAAAAACAAAAAACAACTTACATGTACACTGTACATGAGTGGTTTAAGCATTAAGAGGATTAATTAATTACAAGCTGACATTACTATCTCAAGATTTTTGGCTGAAGTGTAAAATTTTTCGATCATTCACTTTCACAAAGCTTTATTTTCACAAAGAAGCATTTGACTAACTGAACAGCAAAACATGCCATATAACTGATGTGTAGATTTGTATTGATCAAGTAACCAAGTAATACTTGCAGGCCCTGAAACAAGTTTTTTAAAAGCTACATGTACAAGTACACTGTAACTTCCACGTGTTGCCAGACATAAATATTAACAACGAAAAGCAGGATCCATCCGAACAACGGAGACATACATGTACATCTCCAATTACATTTACATGTCTGTCTAAGCAACCTGAGCATTAATAACTGAATTAATGCATTGATGAAATCTACTCAAAGGTGGATCCATGGGGCCAATGGGCCATAAGCCCTTTTAAAGCATGGCAGACACAGCAGGAGGGTGCTATTAGAAGTGGGTAAATTCGGAGCAAACAAAATATTCCCAAATGAAATAGCGTCTTCCTATTTTTTGCCACACGTCACATAGGCTAATCCCCACCACCAAAAAAAGGGAAAGAAAAAATTGCTTTTCAAAAATAATTGGGACCAGACTATTTTTGGTCTATTTCATTTCTCTCACTTCTAAAAGGGGGTGCAAAGCCCCAAAACGTAGCCTCACCCTCAGAATGGCCATAAAAGGTTGTATGAAAAATTTCTGAATTTTTTCGTTCTCCTACAAAAACAAACCCCCCTCTAAAAAAAGGTTCTGGAACTTTGGCATCTTCCTGGATGAATCTATTCCAATATTTGACCGTAAAGAGTGCTGAATATTCAAATAATGAATCACCTGAACTGACTCAGTCCAAGTGGACAGAACTAGTTATGTTCAACAGAACTAGTTATGTTCAATAGTGCAATACGAATGCCATTTGAGCCCAAGCTCGAGGACACCTTCACTGTTGATGGTATGCTGCATTATCACATAATCAAACGTGGCCCTGGACAGTGCCATCACCAGATGTGAATCTCATAACACGCTTTTGTAAACTATAACCAAAGTTGTACCTACCAGATATATATTGCACACAGGAGACTGCAGAGGGCCTTGCAGGAATCTAGATGGAAGTTGTTGTCTGGGGCTGGGTGGCTGGGATGATTGCCCCTGCGGTCATGACCCTGAGTGACGTGAGGTTTACATCTCCCACTGAACTGGGCGACGTGAAGGTACTGCATGCAGTAATGGGGGCAAGTTGGGGTGCGTGGAGGATGCTGTTGTGAGGAGGTGCAGAATGGTGTCTCACTGGTTCCACAGTCCGTTGCTGCTGCTGTGATGGCACCTGAGGGGGATGATTCGCGACATGCTGTCCGAACAGTGCGCCAATGAGTTGAGTTGCAGTAGTGGCCTGAGCTGAGGTCTGCGGCTGGTGGTTGGGATGATGTTGTCTGGTGTCCTGAAGCTGGTGCTGGGACATCACATGCAGCTGACCCGTGCGGCTGTCAACATTTGAAGCCTGTGAGGGGAACTTGGTGAACGTGTGCAGCATATTGGCAGAGGGAAGCAAGGCAGGTGATGTGCCCACCTGTGACTGCTGTATACCCGTTTGAAACTGATTAACATTGCTATACACGTGCTGCTGAGCTGAGCTGGGTGGTTGATGAACTTGAGGAACGGTGGATGATAATGTTGTGCACTGCAGGTCTGCCTGCATCAAGTCTGCCTGTAAGTTACTAGAACCAAGTAAGGATGTGTTGTCAACTTGCTGGTTAACTGTAGGCACTGGGGGTGGCGGTTGTAGAAAGCCCTGAGGGTGCATCGGATTGGGCAGCCCTTGTGGTTGCGAGCTCTGGGTCAAAGTTGCACCACCCACAGCACTGTGGCTCACAGAAAATACAGGCCTGTTGAATGAAGGAAGGAAGCCCCTGTGCGGCACACTCAAACTGATGGGCACCGGCAGCTGGGGTGTGGTCTGATTCAGTGGGTTGCGTATCATCTGTTGATTTGCTGGCTGCACAGTTGGTGGTACCTGTGACTCCGGATGTTGTAACTGGGGGATGTGAAGTAACGGTTGATTTCTGACCACGGGAAGCTGTCTGAGAACAAACTGCTGGCCTGAGATGTTGAGGCCAGTGTTGGCCTGGTCCAGAGTTCCAGGCGAACTTTCACCAACAGCACTGTGCGAGATAACCTCGAGAGTGACCCTGTCACCACTGATCTGTTCTGGCTGGATAATGGTGATAGAGTGTGGCGGCAGACTGCCAATGCTGCTGTTGTTGTTCACGGAGGTGCCATGCTTGGGCCGTTTTGGAAGTGCAATCATTTGAGGGAAACTATCAACCAACTGCGTCGACACCAAAGCCTGGGTTGTGCTTTCATGTGGCTGTTTCGGTGCAGAATTCCTGGCATTTACACCAGGGTCCAGATTGCCAGAAACTGCATTCACAGGGGCTTGAGAGTTTATGACATTCAACAGCATCTCAATATCATTGGTGCATGAAGAAGCCGTAGGGTTCAACTCACTGAGTATGCTGTTGTTGTTCTGGTTTGAATTGGCCATACATGTACTTCCCATCAGGTGGGTTGGGCTGGTTGGAACTGTGCACGTGGTTGGCACCAGGGGCCGCTGCTGCAGCTGCATTACGGCCAAGGCAGTGCTTTCAATGCTGGGGTTCTTGTGCTGTCTCATGTGACTCAGGTACGACTCCTTCCGCATGAAGGAATCTTTGCATTCGTCGCACTTGTATGGCTTCTTGCCGTTCAGCTGAACCGTGGAAGGGTTTGGCTTCCTCCTCCTCTCTGACTTGCCGGTCTCTTTGGACTTCTTCTGTTTAGTGACTTTTCTTGGCTGCTTCGGTTTTGCGAGGAGATCAGGGTGGGACTTCTTCATGTGGTAAGCTACCTGACTGTGGTACTTCGCCGTGAATGAGCAATGGGGACACATCTGGGGTTTCTCCTTGCTGTGCACGCGCTTGTGTCTGCGGAAGGCTCTCTTGTTCTGGCACAGGAAGCCACACTCGAGGCACTTGACCGGGTTGTGTGAGGGATGAGTGCGTTCATGCTGCCGCAGCTGTCTCTTGGTGCAGCACGTAAAACTACACTCCTCACACTGGAACTTCTTCTCCCTGAGGTGGTTGTTCTTGATGTGCGACTTCAGGTTGCTGTTCAAGGCACTAGCGTAAGAGCAGAATGAACATTTGAATGGCTTCTCGCCCGTGTGGATTCGCAGGTGACGCCGCAGGTCCGTGTTGATCTTGAACTTGGCAGAGCACTGCTGACAGTGGAAGGGCGTGTCGCCAGTGTGGATCCGCAGGTGGGTGGTCAGCTGGCTGGAGTTGCGGCTGGCGTAGGAGCAGATCTGACATTTGAAGGGCCTCTCCTTCGTGTGGGTGCGCATGTGCTTCTTCAAGCTGCCCCCATCCACGGCCGCGTACGTGCACAGCTCACACCGGAAGGGCTTCTGGCCATTGTGGGTGCGGATGTGAAGCTGGAGCTTGTCCTTGCGGGTAAATCGACGCTGGCAGAAACTACAGGAGAAAGGCCTGTCACCTGTGTGTATTCGCTTATGACGAATGATGTCTTTCAAGTGTGCGGTTGCAAAGTCACAGCCTTCATGGAGACATTTATAGCATTTTTCACCTTTTACTTTACTCTTCCCCTCAGTTTTGGTGCCATCTGTGGTTGTACTTTGCTTGCTTGTACAGTTTCCCACAATCCTCAAGCTTTCTCTGGCTGCACTCGGTGTCAAGGTGTCGCTGCCAGTTTGCGGAAGCCCTGGACTGCACGTGGGAGCCAAATCATTGAAGTTCTGCTCGGCGCTCAAGGAAGTGCTGGGGTCACAGGGCTGAGCAGGGGTGGCGTTGCTGGGTGCCACTGGTTGAGCAACCTTGGGTGTCGAGGCAAGAAGGATGGGCTTCCGCCGTTGTTTTCTGGTAGTGGTGGTGGTGGATGGGATGCTGGTGGGTGTGCTGGCAATTGTCATTGCTGGGTTTACAAACGAAGTGGCTGCTCTTAACAGACTGGTGTCAACAGTTGGGTGGGTGCTCTGCTTTGTCTGGCACCCAGTCCTCTTGTGACCAAAGAAGACTTCTATGGATGTGAACTGGGCTTTGCATCTGCCACAGATATGAACATCATCCATGTGGTCCATATTGGCTAATGGAAAGAGGGAAAATGAGAGATTAAAACAGTTAGGGTGACATTATGTTAGGGGGAAGTTTGTTTATTATTAGAACTACATAATACAATTTTTTTTGGGGGGGGGAGACCTGATGTGACTTAATTCAAGACTACAGTAAAATTAAGATGCAATTCATATCAGAGTAATATTACTGAGCGGAGGTCTAAATTTAAAAAAAGAAATACTGTCTTACACAAAATAGCTAGGTCCCTATCTGCCTAGTTCAAGTGTAGCCTTATCAAAGGGAAATTCTTCAACCGGTCTTGAGAAAGTACCCCTGTGCACCTGAAAACTGTACAATCAAACAGAAATTAGTCGCATGTGCCCAGTGCATCCCATGACAATTGCACATAAACCTGTGCATTGCGTGCAGTGAGTTCTTACCAAAGGACCATCACTGCGATGCCATTTTGGAAATAATTTAGCCTCAGCTTAGTCCGAGTAACATGGACTCTACCAATCACCTACATGTAGTTTAACATTTGCACTTGTCAAAATGTTAAAAAGAGGTGATTCATAGAGTCTACATGTAGGTGATTCGTAGAGTCCAAATTAGACTAGACTAGATCTTGTTTTGTATCGTAACATCCATATTTCACAATCTCTCCTCCAAAACGTCTCCAGGGCCAGATGGCTGTCCTTCCATTATCCGTTTAATATCCTCCAAATGGTTGCATTGTAAATGTCTTATCCTTTGAGTCTTCTGTTTAATGCTTTATTGAGCACAGACCACCTCCCTGATATTTGGCATTTGGCTAATGTGACTCCTGTCTATAAAAAGGGCAACAAAACCCCTTTGACCATTTACTGACCAGTTGGAAATTATCTCCACTCTCTGTAAAGTTCTTGAGAGAATAATTTCATTCGCAATTTCGAATCATGTCAACTTGTATTGTCTGCTGAATCCCTGCCAACATGGTTTGTCAAGCACAGGAGCTGCTTGACCCAATTAAGTAATATTCTCCACTCCTGGTCGTCAACCCTGAACGACCATCACACTCCAAGAATTGACGCTGTGTTCCGAGACATGTCAAAGGCTTTTTGACGCAAGGGTGTGTGGTGGCATTTGGTAAGGTCCTTTTTGATTGGTCGCAGACAGCGGGTTCTCTTTTGGAGCACCATCTCTCCATGGGTGGATGTCACATCTGATGTGCCTCAGGGTAGTGTTTTTAGGGCCTCTCCTGTTCAATTTATTCATCAACAATGTACCCACCTCTGTTTCATTTCACTGTGTTACATGTATGTTTGAGGACGACATCCTCTTTTACCATATTATTCATTCTACCCCCAACGAGCATACTTTACAACAGGTCCTACATCAGTTTAACAAGCGGTGTAACTTACATTCCACGACATTCAATACTGGTAAAACCAAGGTAATGCATTTAACTAGGATTCAAAATATTCATGCCCGGTTTCCATCTTAGGAGGTACTCCACTTGATACTACATCCATATTTCAGTATCTTGGCATTCTTATTGATGCTAGGTTTACCCGTTTACACACACACACCATTGTTTCCAAAGCCATCCGTCTTTTGGGCTTTATCCAGAGAGTAGTGCATGGAGCTTCTTCATCTGCCATCTTTTGTCTGTACAGATCCCTTGTCCTTTTGATTCTGGAATATACAAATACAGCATGGTTTGAAGGGAAGAAGTGGGAATTACTGATCCCGGGGTGTACTGTACACATGTAGGTCAGCCTGACTACATGTACCTCCCTTTGCGAAACCTGAAATAAACCATGCTGTATTTGTTTTACTATACTTTATAAATATTCAAACAGAAATCTCAGGTTACTCATACTCACAGACGCCATTGTTGTTTCTCAGCTGCTAAATTTCCATGTAATAATAGTGGAGTGCAGATGTGCATAGAAACAGGGCTTCATAGTCTGGTGTTGACATACGTTTTGGGTCTTTACTGTAATAATTATTAGGATACAACTCCAGACTGGTTCCGTAAAGATTACATGACACAGACTACATACGTGTATTTACGCGGCAGGTTCCAGAGGGATTTTTTTATGCTACCAGAAAAAACTACCGCACGGCAGCGAGGTGGATACCCACTGCTATGACGTCACCTGGTCACGTACTGGTATCATTTCTACTTCCCAGACGCGAGGTGGAATCGTCCAATGACGCAATGCGATTTGCTCATGAATATTTATGGGTGTAGTGATACCGTTTACCTGCTTGGGACCCCTCTACCTCTGCTGATCAGCAAAAGCTTTAGAGCAAGTTCAATGTACAGCTACATGTACCTGTATTGCTCTGGGCCAATGAAGTGGGCAATTGTCATATGAAGACAGACTCTGTTCGTTGAATTGGTCAACACTCTCCTCCAGAAGAAAGTTCAGCCTTTCTTCATTTGTTTTCAAGGTTCTAAATGGTTTAGTTCACTGTGAATCCATACGTGATAACCTTCACATCAATGCACGTCATTTGAGCACCCTTACATTCTGTCATCTTCCCGCTCGTACCGATGCTTTATTCTATTCTCCAACCAGTCATTTTCCCAGACTACGGAATATTTTACAATGTACCAACCTCTATCCAGTGAGCTATGGTGCTTATTTCATTAAATTCCTTCCTGGGCATTCTCAAGACACACCTCTGTGACCAGGATATTTTGTAGTGCTCAATTTTAAGTCTTAGGGCTTCCAATTGGTTTGTGTTCTGTTAATTATGACTGTCTTTTGTCTCGTGTTTGTTATTATGTGCGGGTCCGCATGCTTCTGAGCAACAGTGATTAGATTCCCTTTAGCGGTCTCTGACCCACAAAATTGGTTTTCATGGTATTTGCGTGTCTTGTTCTTTATTGATTTCTGAAGCCCACTTTTCAACTTTAATTTAAACTGCTGCCCTCACCATTCTAATAATTATTATATACTCTTAAAGTGTGTTAACAATAAATAGGCCTATTCAACAAAGCGTTCCCTATTCTTACAGACGTGGCACACTTGAACAAGTGCAAAAATTCTTTTTTGATTGCTGAAATCCCTTTATAACACAGAATGAATTCCATATACGGAAGCCGCTAACTTTACCTTAAAGTTAACTGGTTACTGTACTCAACAAGCCTTGCTTTTTACGTGACCCCTCCTGGCATTATGATACACGAATATGTTTGTGTTTGTGGAGTGGAAATAAAGTGAAATTGAATTGACTTGAATTGCATATTAGCTATCCGAAAGCAATAACAACAGAACAATTAGGCCTAACATGAGTGACAAGTAATATAAAAAGTCAAATTAAAATATTGAGGTGTTCATGTGGAAAACTTAGGGACCTCGGCTAGCCCAGGTGGATTCCCTGACCGTACTACGTAATGAAATGATGACAACTTCCAACCTGGGCTAGGGCCTAGGCAAGCCTAGTAAGTAGTATTTTCAGATCAGTCTCATACATCATGTAGTGATGTACATGTACTTTTGTGCATAGGGCAGTAGGGTCTCAGTAGGGTACTTCACAGGTGCCTGGATGGAGCAAATAGCACGATACTTTTCACTGCATGCACTAGGTTAGGTCCTACACCACTGTACACTGTCCGGAAAATGGACAACTTGTTCATGATGTTTACGAACATACAACGTTCGGCCCAGCAGCATGCCCGGAGGATGGGGGACGGTTGGTGTATCTTGGTGATAGGCCTACATGATAATATTTCTGATTAAACAAAAATATGGGGGCCTACTTACGCTGTATCGAAACTTCAATCTGCCCGGAATTCATGATGTTCTGAAATGCACTTGCACACCATCCCTGATGTACTGTTTGTGAGATCATGGAGGCAGGACAGTCAATTCATCGCTTGCCACAACATGCACGAGGAACGGGGGCCATTTTCACTTCACGGAAAATTTCGTGCGTCTGCGCATGTCCACTACACTGACCCAGTTTAATTGAAAACAAACACCAGAGAATAAATGACCCCCTCCCGGCCGGCCCAAGCAAGTCGGACATGATAAAATTAACAGATAGGCCTATAATGAAAGTGAGAAGATATGGTGTCAATATTTGGCAGCAAGGATAAACACTGGTGGCCTATATTTTAAATGTTCACAGAAAAACACTGGTTCAAATCAAACCTTGCAAACAAGTCTTCTTATACACGAGAAATGAAGCAAGCCAGTAACACACAAATTGCATGCAATTTTATTTTAATTGGGAATCTATTCTGTCTTCTTCGGCAACATAACTTTACCACATACATTTGCAACATTTCTAACATTTCAGGGTAAGAATGTTTTAACATAAACATAATGTATTTTGTCGTCTAAAGAATTCCTTGTGGTAAAAATTAAGAGCTTAAGACCAGAAAACACAATGTATGCAACTAAAAATTGGAAGTGAAGACCTCTCAGTTATACAACGTTGGTCCTGAAAATTATCATGAACTGCAAAGATCTTTTTCTTGTGGCATTTAATTTATGATGCCAAGGAACAGCGGAAATGAATGAAAAATTCCAAGAATTAGTATTAAGTAGGGAAATTCCCTAACATTTTCAGAAGCAAGCCACTTAATTCAACATTGGTTATTAGCTCAATTAGTCGCTCAACACAAGCGATAATGCCTCTGTTACAACTCATTTGAGTAGGTTGTGGCTAGAGACCAAATGATCTGTGATGGACTTGTGAGCACTTGACAAATCCTATCAACTTAGCAAGCTTTCCTAATCAATTCCTCTTGATTTCAGCCCCCTGATCAGCATTCTAACCATACAGTGTGCAGCAGTGTTCGTCACAATGGAATGATTTCTGTCATCATTTGCTGTGTTTTCTTACATCCAAATAAACATGAAACATGTAGTCATGCCCCCCAAAAGGGGAAAAACCTCCCTAAAAACAAGATAAGGATACCTAGTTTATACCTGGCAATAAATTAAAAATATTCATCATTTCAAATTTATAACAAAGAAAATATCAACACTAATTCTAAATACAAAAGAAAACTCTGCATTCTAGACTTTTCTATATACTAAAGTCAATGAACAGGCAAATTCTACTTCCACTAAAATAATTATAAGATGAACAGATGGCGCAATACAGTATCTATACTAAAAAGCTCCAATGTTTCCTAACCACAAGAAACCTAATACTTGCATTACAAAGTGCCCCCCAAAAACTAAAGGAACATTTCACATTTTCAGAGAACTATACAGAACATGACAAGACAGGATTTCCTTTCACCTCCAAAAATAGCCCATGCTGAAATAACAGGAAATCCATTAACCAAATCAACAGTAAAAGTTATTTGATTTGAAATAAGACAACTTTACCCTGAGCTAGCATTTCTATACATATAATTCTATGTTTACATACATGAATACAATGCAAAGCGTGATTCAGTAGTTGGGGTACACATTTCAATGATCTTCACTTCACCACCCTCCACTTCCTCCCCCCCCCCACAATATCTTATCTCTAAAAGGGCACACACTGACCAACTGAGAAGTTCAGCAATGGGATATGTGAAAATTGAGTCTGCAACAAAGTTGACAAGTATTGACTACAACGTACTACAAAAAGGAACAGGACAGGTACTTTTTTAGGTAATTTGTGGAAAGTGGCATAAGGCAAAGATGTGGGGGACATACAACATTTTAAAAATCACTTAGGCAGGCTAGAGTTACTGTTTTTTTGGTCTTAGTCCAATGCATTACTGTTTGTAATGGGCTGCCAATATATCAAGTTACAGTCTATAACAAACACCAGTATCTTGTACCAAGACTACTAGTTTACCAACTATATTGTACACATGAGATGTGTAACACCTAACCCACAGATTCTGTACAGTTTTATTAAGAGACTTGTACAAAATTCAGTTAACTAAAATAAATATGAGCAATATTTCAAACTGAAATTACACTTCACTGAAACTCCACCTGTTTTACAAACAGCTTTTCACTGGTTCAATCTATAAATCACTGTGTAACAGGAAAAACTATACACCAACACCAAATGTGTGCAGGGATGCACTTTGAGTATGACCAACTTCCTCTCGCTTTAAGTACGTTGCTATGGCATGGTGCTTTTGGACAATGGAATGGTCCCATGGGGGTTGTGATGAAAAACCTTGCATAAACCGGTAATATCATGAGACAAGCTGTTGGCCAATAGACAGAATCTATGGATAAAATGTTACAACTACAATTAAAACTTTATAAGTAAAACTATACAAATTTTAATGCCCTGTGAGTAAAAATAAATGATTTTAATTTGCATGCATGAAGTTCTTTCAGATTTTGTCCATGCATGTACATGTACGACGTTTTTTCAAATGTTGACCATGTGGTAAAAGTTCTAACACATTGTTACAAATACATGTACATATGCACCATCTTATTGTACAGTTTTGGTTTGTTTTAATTAAGCAAAGAATAAACTCCTATGTCCATCAGCACAATACATATGAATTAGGAAAAAGCTAAATCTTAAGTAGTCTTGACTTGGAAACTTGGTACAGTAAAATACAATCAATGTGTTCTACAGATGAGACAAAGGACCTTGGCCCACTTTGTCAGAGAGCTAAAAATCCCTTCAACCCTAATACATCATCATCTCCTCAACAAATTTGCAAAGGAACGTTCCAGATACTGACCAAAATCCAACACTGTGCAGTAACTCTTGAAAGCTTCCTTCCACTGAGAAAAATGGGTGGCATCAAAATAAAATCTCACAAAACAAGGGGTGTACTATACTCATGTCAATGTTCTTTTTTTTCACACACCCAATGGGGAATCACTTGCAAATGTTGTCATCCGTTAGCATTGATAATTTAAATGCAATGCATCCTTAACGTCCATGATGGTAAGCCGGCAGGTCTCTTATTTGGTTGTAGAGAATGAAAACCAACCAGCCTGCATAACATGATTGGACAGCAGTAATATGTACCTGTCATATTAAGAAGGTAAAAGTAATTGGGTGATGGATTTCAGAAAAAAAAGTGAAGTACATGTATACTCTAAATTTAAAACAGGATAAACAACATTCAATAAATAAATCAAAGAATAAATATAATCCAAAATTCTGAAGTATACACTGGTTTTCCATAAAAATAGCACACTTTTCAAAACAACTCTATAGTTAAAGCAGCAGCATTTTTAAATAAATAGTCCTGGGCCTAATTTCATGGCTCTCTGTAGTATAACAAACGATCTCCATAGAAAATTCTGTTCTCACAGTTAGCATGTGACCTGGTGAGACAACAAAATGAGCCTTAAGTCGCTCTCAGCTATTTCTTATTATGACGGTTCAAAGTTAAAACTTTAAGGGGAGGTCAATTTTGGGGTTTTGTAACATTTGGAAAGAGTAGCCTGAGCTTCCATTTAATTTCAAATTTTTCTCAGGATCAGATGTAGAGACCAATTTTGATGATGATATTATTGTGCCAAGTCAGAAATGTTAAAACAATGTCGGAAACAAAGATGCAAATCTGCCGGAATATTGTTACATTGTCATCCCACTTTTACCCTAAGTGTTATGTACCATTGGAAAGCTCTTTTTTGCTGAATTCAAAAATATCATTATCTCAATTTTCAAATGCCCAACCGAACGCTAACCCTGCCAAAGCACACTCCTGAGTAATATGCATGCACAAATCCTGTGCTTAATGAGCGAGTTTGGTATTCAGACAGGGTATGCCCAAAATAAAGAGCATTGCAGGTCATTCACAAACAAAAATCAATATGCATGTGCAAGGTTGGCCCTGTTGGTGAGACACACCTTGAACATGTTCAATTTGGCATGACATCAGATGCTTTGTTCTTGAAAGACCCCTGTCTCTTTGAAATACCAACCAGATACCACTGGTTATCCGACCCCGAGCTGAAGTGCACCCCAATCGGTTCTTGCACACGTTCTGCGTGTACGCAAAGACCATACATGCTAGAATAAATTAATTACGCGTATTCAGCGTGCTTTGTGTCAAACATGTACATGTATATACTTGCGCGCCTCAAGGTGCACCTATGCAGTGAGTACCAAAAAACCCACACCCTCTTTTGTTCTGCTCAAAGCGGATGACAGAACTTCAGAGCAGAGAAATGTAAGCACTGAAAGCTGATCATAAGAAATCCATTGTCAACAGAGCCATGAACTTGGGCTGCAGTCAAAAGTGACCAATCATTCTGGCCAAAGCTGGAGCACTCCAGCAGGCAATGAGACTCTTAAACATTTTGACAAGATTGCCCGTAGTACGGCAACTTACATCTTTACTGATTACATGGGTATAATTTTTTTAAAATGTCTTAAATATCCACTCATCTACCTTTCTGCAAAGGAGTAGTAATTACCAAATCAAACTAAAGCCTGTGAACACAGACAATAGAGGCATATTCTCAGCTCTTTTACAGCGCATTTAAGGCACAAGTGTTCCCAAGTACAATTTTATGATTCTTGTCTTGAGAGTAGATTGGTGTCAGAATGGGGCAATACTTCAAACAAATCTGTTCAGCGAGAGCAACTGTACTGTACATGTATGTACATTACAAAAATCAATGTGCCCAATAGATCACATAGTTAAACCTGTCAGTCCTAATGACTCCAAGCATATTACACAAGTAAATCTTTTCATTTTTACCATTATATTACATTTGACACAAGATGAATACGAAACAACGTCTGTAAGTTCTTCTAGCAACATTATTAAAGTTGACATTTACAATTCAAACTGGAACAAAATAAAACAAATGGGCTTCAAAACGGAAAAGAAAACTAAGAACGCAACAAAAAGTAATTTGTATGAATACACAATATGAAGTAAGCAACTAACAAACAAAAGCGAAATTTGACACACTCATGTACCAAAAAACTGAATATGCATCAACTCAAAATCAGTGAAGAGTGATAGAGTAACCATATTGCAACATTTCCTCATGAATTTCCTTGATAAACTGGATTTTGACTACAAAGGATTTTTACAACAACGTCCAGGTAAATAATTTTTGGCTGTGGTCTCTTGAAACCTTCCACAAAATTTATAAAATGCCCGAAAAGAAAATTAAATTTTCATTTTTGTTGGTACCATACATGTGAACAGATTATGCCTGCATTTCACTCAGTTTGTACGTGGGCCACTGATGATAAAAATGTGGAAACCACAACTCAACCCTGAAAACAATAAATAAAAAGAAAAATTAAATAGGCATAGTATTAAGCAAAGTAAAATGCATCTTATTGTACATATGCAGAATGTAAGCATCTCCACTCAGATCAATAGAAAGCAACAACACACATCTTATCCTTTTCTTAACTACAGCTAATCACTCTCAACAACATTACATCAAATACTGGATTATGCATACACTGACATTTAGCTCTCTACATTGTTTTCCTTTGTAAAACCTAACACCTTTGTGGTATTAAAGTTACCCTGTGGAGTCTAAGTACATGTACAAGTACTTTACTAACCCCCTAAAGTCACAAAGTGAGAAAGGTATGGCAGAAACTTCAATGTAATCACTGCCTTGTGCTGTGAGAACAGGTTGGTACACATTCCGAAGAAATGAGTTGTATTTTGTGCCAAGTATGTATGCATCAATGTGCTGTATGTGGCAAGTCACACACTCTAAAGTTCTGGTGAAGGACCTCACAGCACCATTTATTCTTTCTGCATAAAGTCAATGAGTTGCATCAGCTGGCTTACTGGGACAGCTGATACTCTTTGACTGTGCTTGGAGCCCTTACTGGTCCTCCTCTCGCTTCTGTTTTGCTGCCTTCTGGCTCTGCTTTCTCTCTGCTTCCTGATCCAGGTGTGTCTTCAGGTGTTCCACCAACCTGAGTCTGTCTACGCTCTGAAAGCCACACTCTCGACAGCAGAAGGTCACCGGTTGGCTGCTAGTGAAACCTGCCCTCTGCTGAGGCCCCTGCAGGACTGGGCTGCTCCTTGCTGGGGAGTGAGGACTTTGATGTGGAGAGGTCACCACTGGTGGGTCTACGGAGGTATCACTAGCCGATGTTGTTGCTACATCTGTGCTGATGCTTTGATCACCTTTGTAGCTGTAGTTTGGGTCACTGGCATGTCGCCACATGTGCGACTTCAGTGATGGAAGGAAGTTGCACGTGTAGCAGCAAAGGTGGCATCTGTACTGCTCGGGCAGCTCTGACGGTGAGCAGTCAGGGCGCCAGTCAGGCTGGGCATGCATCCTCATGTGGGATCGCAGGCTCTGCGGGTAGGCACCGGTGAAGCTGCACTGTTGGCACTTGTAAGGCCTGTCCTTGGCATGAAACTTCATGTGGTTCTTGATACCATTCTTGGCGCTTGTTTTGTAGTCGCAGAGGTCGCATGTGTAGAGCTTCGGCTTCTGGTGGCACCCTTTAACATGTTCCTCGAGTCCTTCCACTGTCTCTGACGCAAAGCCACAATCCTTGCAGGAGCGCATCTTGCGCACTGGGCAGCTGAGTGTGTGCTGCAGTAGCAGATTTGTGTTACTGAAGCTTTCCCCACAGTGGGAACACATCACAGGTGGTTTCCCAAGATCGCTGTGGACAGCTTCGCAGTGACTTATGTATTCTGCTTGAGTGGGGGTTCTTGTGCTACATTTCTCACAATTGAACTCCCTAGGAACTGTGTGTGACTGCCTGTGAGCCTGTAGATCACTTTTTGTGTGAAAGGTGGCCGAGCATTCTGAGCATCTGTGCAGCTCTGTGTAGTGCTCCAGGATGTGAAGCTTGAGGTTTTCCAAAGACTCAAAGCACTTCTTGCATAGGGGACAGCGGAAGGAGTTGTGAACCAAGTGCACATTCAGATGCTGCTTCAGGAACTTGTAGGTTTCAAATGACTTGCTGCAGAGCTTGCACTGAAAGGGCTTGTCAAAGCCAGTGGTGACATTCATGAAGAACCTCACAATGCTGTCCTCATCGGAGTTCATGTCCATGGGCTTCTCCTTTATCTCAAGTCCTGTTTCAAGCTTCCCAATGGGTCTAGCCTGCTCTTCATTTGTTGACCTTGTACTGATACGATGCTTAATTATGGGATGGCAGATCAATCTCTCGGTATTTGAATTTTCATCACAAGGACAGGTGCGCTTTGCTCTGGTAAACAACTCAATGTCTGTCCTATCTGCACCCCGTTTCTGTCCAGTAATTGTAGGTTCCAGTCCTGTGTTGTAATTTGTTTGCTTTTTTAGGATCCTGTCACACTGTTTTGTAATTTGAAGGCTGCCTTCTTCAGTGTCTGAATTTGAGCAATTGACAACAGATCCTTCATTTTGCTTTGACTGCATAATAATCTCTTCCGTGATTCCATGAATAGATTTTTTGCAAGGCATCTGCTGAGACTCACACACAAGTGATCTAGCTGGAAAGTCTTTGCTTGAACGAGTAGAACACACTTTTGGAGTGATAACTTCTGATTTTTCAATGACACGCATGTCAAGGGGATCTGACCCACCCAGACCTGTCATCAGACTGTCTGTTGGAGTTTCCTGAGATTCTGAAGTGCTCCTTGTGAAGTCTTGACCCTGATACGATAGATGGGTGCTCTGTCTCACCTCAGATGGTGTCAGTTGTTCACCAAAGGAGGGCACAAACTTCATTGGTCCTGATGTTTCGTCCTGGTTTCTGTTGGAAGTTTTTATTTCAATGTGGCACCTCTGGATTTCAACCAGTGGATCTGTATTGATTTCCTCAAAGGCCTGTTGTGGAATCCTTTCATCACTGGGTAGACACTCTGTGTTATTCATGGCATATTGTGGACTAACTACAGTTGCCTCCCCAGAAAGTGGCACGGATGTAAACACAGCTTTGGAGCTTGGCACACTGGCAGAGATATCAGAAATGGACTGAGGTCTGTTCAATGATACTATTGATTTCCTTGCACTGCTGTAAGGTGGGATGAACACACTGTCAGTGGTTATCAAATGTTCCTCAGGCAGTGCTGAACTGTGCTCTGTGCAGGCCTCTACCACAGCAGCCGGCTCAGGCACTGGCTGATTCGGGTCAATGATTAACATCTGTGTGTCACCTGGATCGACGACCAGCACCTGAGGTTTAAGTTGCTTACTTGTAGATTTTTTCTCTGGTTCGGCCTGGTCAGTCACTGCATAGTTTCCACAAGGAAATGGCACATGAACATCTTCATACCTTTCATGCATTTTGACCAATGTGTTATTCTGATGAGGTGCTATAGGGTTTTCCATTTTGTCTTCCTCTCTGGACGCTGGGTAGCTATTTTGTTCTGCTGCCAAAACTGCCTTGTCTACCTCATTTTCTTCAGTTGGTTTTTTGCTCTGTTTTTCCAGTTTCTTCTGGATGAGAAGTTCCTTGATACGAGGAACAGAAGAAGGAGGGATGTTGATACCTTTACAGCGACAGCTTGTCACTTCCTCTGGTATGTATTTTGACCCAGAGCAGCATTCGTGAGACATCTCTGACTCATGTCCTGTTATGACTTCCTTCTTGCAAGAGCCATCTTTGGATTTGATTCCTTCAAAGGGTAAGCTTTCTTTTGGCGTCTCAGCCACTTCTATGTTGCTGAGCACTGCCAGCGGGAATGCTTTACCAGTAAGGCATGCCTGGGATGGTGTGGTGGACAAACTTCTCTTCAGACATTCATCATCATCCACCACTGGGTAGGAGCATCCTTTCTCTCCAGCATGGCGCCAGGCGTGTGCCTTGAGCGTAGCTAACCTGTCACAGAGGTAACCGCAGAGTAAACACTTGAAAATGTATGGATGCGCTCTTTCAGTGCTCTGTGTGGGCAATGCTGGATTAGGCACTGGTGGTGACCCTCTCTCGTTTGCATTAATTCCCAGGTTTGAGGTTTGGACAATTTCCCTTGGGTGTGGTTTCCTCACTTTGGTACCTGCCTTGGAGGTGGAGGGAATGTGCTCCCACATGTGGGCTCGGAGAATGTCCTCACACTGGCACGAGAAACCACATTCGGAACACTTCAGGAGAAGCTCTCGGTCCTTGTTGTGGTTCTTCATGTGTTCTTGGAGGTTGATGACTTTGTCTGTCAGGAAGGGACAGATGCTGCATCTGTACACCTGAGGCGCGTGGTGGATGGCGGCGTGCTCCTGTATGCGTGCCTCCACCGTGGTGAAGAAGTCACACAGTTTGCACTTGCAGATTTTGGCATCGGCATGCTTGGACAACAGGTGGTACAGCAAGTCTACATAGCCGTCGGCAATGTGACTGCAGAGTTCACAATTGACTCTGGAGTGTTGGACCCTAGTGGGATACCCTGCTTGTTGGCCTTTGGCCATTTGCTTCTCACCAAGCGGGGCCATGTACTCCATTGTCTTTTCAGCTTTCTCACAACACTCGCAAAGAACTGCCTCTTTGCTTTTCAACTGCTTGGCACTGAGGGCAAAAAGGCAAGGACACTTGGGGCACTTGTAGAGTGGTTCGGCCCCCTCCGATGCAGCTGCTTGTCTTGAACCATCACAAACGGCAGACGGGGGCCTCCTTCCTTGTATTTTTTCACTGTCGTTTACCAATTCTGTCAGTTTCTCGATAACGACAGACAGGACGTCATCTTTGCTGGGCGGGGCATTTGAGGAGTGTTGCTGAGAAGCCAAGCCATTTGTCTTTCTGCTTGCAGCTTTCTTTTCAAAGCTTGGCTTGCTTTCTTCTTCTGGGTTGAATGTCACTTTTAAGCACCTGGATTCTGCAACCCCTGGAGCACACAGATTTGCACCTGTCAAAAGATAAAAGTACAACAGCATGCAAGGGCACGATGTAATTAAATGCACAACTTCGTGTATTTATTTAATTTATAAGCAATAAATATATTTAAGTGTTCTCTATGAGGGGTTTTAGCAGGGTGGGGTGCCCTGCCAAATTTTAGGCTGCCCCACTGAAGTTTTGCGGCCCTGCCAAATTTCTCACTGCCCTGCTATTTTTTTCTATTGGATTTTCCCCATTCTCCACGGTCTTCACAGGTTATCTACATGTAGTGCAAAGAAGTTTACCGCACTTTATGTGACAAACATGATTAGTTGCAAGCATATTCAGCACAACAGTATTGTATTTGACAGCGTTTGTCATTGAACCCAGATGCAGTATGTATGCTAAAAATTCTGGGCTGATTCCAATCTCCCTGGTCATAGCATTTTCATTTTATTCCACTGAGAACTAATCAACTTTGAGGGCATTTTTACTAAGAAATACTGCCAATTTCCTAGTTCCGGATTTTTCCTAGTTGTTTGAAATAAAAACCTACCTCTATTGTGTTGTTTTTTAATTCAACATTCTCAGACAAGTTCAGTTTGAAAGGTGAAATGTAATCTTCTTGAGGTACAAAATGTTGTTTTCAGAAAACTTCTAGAAAAGATATTTTGGGCTGATTTTGATGTTTTTGATGGTTTGATGAAAGTCTGTCCTATATTTTGAACCAGAGCAAACAAATAATGCGTCTCCTACACAAATTCTTTTATGATCAGGATATTTCTTCTGCAGTTCCATGGAGTCCATGACAGTGCTTCAGCACCATTTTATTGTGAAAATTTTGCGCTAAATCGAAAATGATTATGTCCCTCCCATTTTGTTTTCTTCATTTCTACCCACTGGTGCTTAGCAGCAGCAACACACTCAGTGACAAGGGGCTTGTGTGTACACTTGTCCACAGTGATCTCTCTTCCCGGCGGGAACAAGATGTGGTGAATTTATTACAAGGCAATGATCCTTTTGCAGGGTACTCACATGAGCGTACAAATTCATGCTTGACACATATCACACACAACATGCACCAAAAATTCTGTTTATGACACAGTCGGGTGCATGCATGAGCTGAAAATTCTCCACCGGCCTGCCTCTTTGCGGGTGAGGGAGTACCATTAGTCAGAGTGGACTTCTAGAAAGCCAGTTACCTTCTTCTAGCATTGTGTCAGAAGGACCTACATCCTCCCTCGGGCTGGGCGTGGCTTGGTGACTCCTTGCAGATACATGTATTTCCGTCAGGTCCACTGTGCTTGTTGGTTCCACCAACACGGGCACCAGTTGGCCAGACTCCTCCATTGCTGCTACAAGGGAGTGAGACAAGGGACCCCTCAACAAATCATTATGTTCATGGTTTGTATGCAGTGCCTGTACAAATACAGTATAAGTAAAATACAGCAATGTTAACAATACAGAACTCTACTACATTTGTCAAAAATGCGGTTGATAATGGTATTAATTAAAATTCACTGGCTTTCTCTTGATACTTGGCATTATCGCTCGTGCAATATCATTTTTGCATGAGATCCTTGAGGGTTAAAGAGAGAAAATGGTTCCTTTTATCTTAAAACTTTAAATGTCAATCCTCATTCTAGTGGAAGTACATGTAGATCAGGCAGTCTACACCTTTAAGCAGATTCTGAGAAAATAAAATGCCTTGCCTGTGACAGACCACCTGAGTCATGGAAGATTCTCGGCTCTACCCTTCATTTTCCCTTTCCAGTCTTAACCTGTCTTTTGTCAGTCGCTCCATGCTGCCGAAAGAGCAAAAAATCACAAAAACACTATGCTGTAACGATCGGCAAAATGCACGTGAACAGTCTGTTGGAAGGACTCAAGTTGCAACCATCCATTATGTGTTCAAACTCTGTGAGGCTGCAGACAACCGGGTTGACAACACTGAAAAAAAATGGGGATGGTAGGTAGGGAAAAATTATGTCAAAAAAAGATTGTGACCACCATAAAATCAATTCTACTGAATGCACATGTAAAGGTTTCATTTTGCTATAAAATGCAATGTACTCTTAAACTTCAAAAATCTATATTGAGTAAGTTGAATGTATGTTTTGTTTTCATATTTGTCTGTAAAATGACACAAATAATAACTGACCAAAACCATGGCTTTTGAAAAGACAAGATAAAAGTATATTATGATTCAATGCTTCTGGTAACTACCTAGGATGGCTTCTTTTTCTCATGTTTGTGAGGTTTAAAATAGATGTGACTTTATGTGAATCTGTATTTTTAATGTTGATTGTTTGCTATGTTTAATGTCTTTTATGTATGCTGCGACCTAGAATAAGCCACCCACTTGAAATATGACATAAATATTGACCAACTTTTCAGATAAAGCAAAGCACCACAAATACTGATTTTTGAAAGTACTCATTTGTAGCACAATATTTGTTGACATTTCTCACAACAATCCCATAACACTACAAGGCCCTGCCATGGAAAGATGCTGAGGTGCAGCATGGGTCAAGACACAGCAGCCAAGTACAAGCCTGACCCATAATCTGCCTCCAGATTTCTCGGTCATATATAATGGCCTGATTTAAATGGTCATATTCATGTCTCCTCTAGGTGAGCACCAATAAAAAATATCATTTTTTGATGTGATTACTCTTTTTATTGATACTAAATTTGTTGATTTCTACAAAAACATGTTGGGTGCGACTCATCGAGCTGTGTGATTGGTCAAAATCTGCATGATTTATATATGTGTCTATGTTGTGGCATCATTTTAGCCCAAGAACTAGGGGTCTGTCTTTCCATCATTCTGCTCAGACACAGAACAATGAAGACGCATGGCTCTCTGAAACCCACAGAAAGAAGTCCTTGTGCCATTGGTTCAATATGACATTTAACAATGGATTCTTCAGAAGGAACGTTCCTTGAGAAATGCTTTGCAGTTTCCTTCCAAATTTCTCCCGAATGTGGCCAACATCTGTACCGTTGCCTGTACCAAGAACATGCTGGGTCAAATCCAAGCCAATTTTACAAAAATGTTGAAAAAACTTCTCGATTCACTTCAGAAAGTCATGAAGTGTACATGTACATGTGAAGAGTAGCCACAACCAAATGGTTGGCCACCGCTACAGTTGATAAACAAGTACTGTTTATGGGAATTGGCGGCAACTGCTTCCTAAGTGTGTACATGTTCTCGCGACTACCAGCCTCTGGATTGGCAAGAATGACAAGCAAAGGCCGTTGGGTCTGAGTGCATGCTAATGGGAGTGCAATATACACTATTGCACCGTATGGGTAAGCATACATTGCAGACTGGACAGCTGCGAAGGTCTTGTTAAATTAGAAAATAACATTTACATGTAGTTGTTGCCGCTGGATTCAGCTGGAAGGCAGACTTCTAGTTAATTTTTAAAATCAGCGTGACAGAAATTCTGGACAAAAGTCTGGCTTTTGGTCACACATTCACTGACATGACTGAACGGCAATAAACACAGCAGGGATCTTGGAAACAATTCCATTTCATTTCATAGGCCGGTTGACTAGGATGGCCCTAAAGGGACATAAAAATTCCCGACTTGTCGCAAATATTTGTGCGACATCATAAATTTACTCAAGACTTGTCATGAATGTATTTGAGACGTCATGAAGTTATTCACCACTAGTCATAAATATCTGTGCGAAGTCGTGAATATTTTCATGACTGGTTGTGAATATTTTTGCCCTGTCGTACATTTGTTTAAAAACTAATCACGAATATTACTCCAATAGTTTGGAAGGTAAGTGTGCTAGTAGCAAACAGCAAATACATGATGATAAGCGCTTGCCCAACCTGGCCTTGAGCTTTCTGCACAGTACAGCGGGGCAGTGACCATGCACGTGTGCTATTGCGTGGTTGTCCACGTGCGATGCCAAGTGAAGCTGTGCACTGAGAAAGAAACAAAGGCATTGAAAAAGGACATGGCTCGCAAAAACAAGGTTTGCTTTCCACATGGCTTGTTCCAGAAGACCTGACTATAATAATGAAGCCGATTCCTGGAGCTAGGCCTAGGTCTTCACCAAATTACAAATACGCGGAGACGCACAGTTAACAGACCTAGCCGTAGCTCTGAAATCGCCTGTTTTGGACGGCCTTCAGTTAGAAGGCCTTTGTGCAGGTTGGGCAAATATTGAACCCTTCAAGGTAAAGGCAAAATATTTGCGACAAAGTTTTATCCATAACATAAAGTTACTGATAAAGCAGGCGTTAAAATCTCTCGTCTATCATGTCTACACGTATGATGTCAGGTTCCCACACCAAAATAGATCCCTCGTGTGTTTAGCACTGTTCATCATCATCAGTGAATCAGTGTACATGTATATGTATTAATATACACGTATGGCAGCACTGTGATGATAAAATGATGTAAGAAGTTGGCAAGAGACCAAAATATAACGAGAAAAACAGTCAGGAAATCGCAGTTTGGGCGGACTAATGAAGCTGAGAGTGAGCAGGTGAGATAGGATGGGGCTTATAATTTTCACAAAGCTTGCAAAGTCTCCACTTTTTTCCAGGAAGGGTCAAGGATATGAAGCTAGTCCAGTAGATTGATCAGTATGCACTGAGCAGACTAGCATCCCATTCTACAGCTCCCCGCTACCGTCGCAATATCAATATCATTTTTAAAATTACATTTCAACGATAGCCGGGAATAATCAAATTGATCAATCCCCCGTCTATAAATATGCCCATTTTTTTCATTTGTTTACAGTACACTATTTGTTTTACCTATATCAATTTATACACGAGGATATGATAAAATTGAAGCTTACCGGATTAAACATAAATTCTGTCATTTTGAGGTGAAAATTTCAAGCCAAACTTGTGGCAATTTTTTGAGGTACAAGTCCACACGAGCAGCTTTCTTGCAATTTTGGAGTGTCACGTGACTGATGTTGATCAGGTGGTACAAGCGTAAAATCACGTGGTCAAATGAGGAAATATTGTAGTTCTTCTTTTTGCTTTCAAACAAAATTTTAAAAATGAATTTATTTTACCAAAATAAAGCAATTAAACTATACTTTCATAATAGAACACGGATATTCACCCCGAAAATTACAAATTTCAGATTCTTAAGTGTTTTTATAAATATGAATATTCATAATATGTATATATATTCAGTTTCGAAGATTACGCGCTATGCATATGTGCTGCACGCGCCAACTAATGTTTCCTCGGCCGGAAATCATACTTTGACTCATAACGTCAATCCTGACGTGTTACGAAGTGATTTTGGAAGGGTCAAGACGTGCTGACGAGAACTAGGAGGCAAAAAATAATATGGCTTTTCCCGGCAAAAGGCATTCAAATTTGCGCGGACACTCCAGCGGTATGTGTTGGTGTTCAATTTCGTGAATGATGGGCAAGCATTTGTAAGATTCGTGCAATTTATTCATTAAACGTTAAATCTTAAATTTTTTTCCCTTTTGGACTAATTTATGCAAATTGTTTCAAGAAAGGAAATGTTTGGTTCACGGGTAGAGATCTCTGTAAATGTGAAATAAAATTATTTATATCACAGAAATGGACAAAACGGTGAAATGTCTAAAAAGGGTGAGAAAACTGAATGAGAAAATAAATGAATAAATATTTCAAACTGATACGGACTAAGCTTTACAATTTTCAAAAATTGAGTAAACGAAAAAGCACAGGTATTGGCCTTTAACAAGTAACTTAACCTCCCACCAGACTCATATATACTGAGCTGGTTTGGTTTTATTTATGGTATTTGTTCATGATCTTTAATGAGGCTATCCCATTGTTCTTCCAACGTCTTTTCTGTTTTTTGCACTCCGACCTTAACTTAAGAAAACTGTTTGAATTGTTACGGCCTTGATGATTTTATGTTTTGGGCAACAATGATGCTTGGCCCCCTGCGTCTGCTTTGAGGACCTGATATATTCCAACTGAAAACGGGTTTTTCATTTTTTTTTCATTTTGATTAAACTCAGCAATGAACTCAGCACTTTTAACATCAACATTTCTCCCACACGTGGGCCTACATCTTGAAAACTCCGAGTCTGCAACTTTGCCTACGTGGCGGTAGGCCTACATGATAAAGCTCGCGAAGTCTATGAAGAGAGAAAACAGATCGATGCGTTCTTCTGCTGATCCACTGAACTTCCGAGGCTAAGGATGGCCAAAGTGCGTTACTTTCCATAAAAGTCAACGAGTCATGCAGTGAATTCCGCGGTGATTGATGGAAAAACTGGAGAACGTACAAATTATGTATTTCACTTTATAATTTAATATTTATACTGTACCACAAATAGCTTTAAACGAATGAATGATATTTGTAATGAATATTCATGAAGCGGGAGCCAGCGACAATGATCATAGTGATGAAATGAGCATTCCGTTTGCGAATTGCGAACCACGCTTGCGCGCGCTTGCGCATTACATTCCGCCATCAGAAATTTGCGTCTGATAAGGCTTCTGTGCGATTTCGTCGAAGTTGCGAACTAGTTTTGGTCTTTTTGGACACTTTGGTGAGTTTAAGCAACATTCCAGAGTGCACAGCTTTTTGAGTGAAGAAGTGGTCCAACATTTTTCGTTCATCCGTTCAAAAGTTGCTCAATTTATGCGATTAATTTGCATTCTTTGTACAGTGGCTCTGAAAAGACATCAACTGCGTAGTGTGTGCTAACTAAGCTACCATACACTCCCCGCCCGGCGTATTGGATACCACCATTCACTTCATGTACATGTGCTGATGTAGGGTGTACTGTACATGCACATAAACCAGTATCGCAAATACCGCATGGGTAATTTTGTATAAAAGTAGTAGAAAGGCATTGTGCAAATGCAGTAGGCCTATTTGCGAGAAGCCATGCCTACATGTTGGCCAGTGTAGGCCTAGGCCTATTCTGATCATGTATGTACTACAATACCATGTGTGATGCCTTGTTGGTGCCTAAACATAGACTAGCCCAGGTGGACTCCCTGACTGTCCTACGTTACGGATGGAGTCCAGGATATAAAGGGTGCAAGATCAGGCAAAATATTTTATAGCCTTACTAAAATTTTCAACACTTCTACCTTTTCTAAGGAGCCAATTTCACGTCTTCAACTCCTATGCGTCCTTATCTCCAAAGGTGGTGGGATAAGAAATTTAACACATCACCACCAAAGACAAAAACGGGAAAATATTATAGTCGGGCGCAGTGTTAATTTTTGCCATCGTTGTGGACTGTTTGCAGCCATTTTCCAGTGCAGTTCGTACAGAGTGCGCGCGCAGCTATTCGGCATACGAGATTCTGAGCTGCGTACATGCACATCAAAACTTCTTGTTCTGACTGGAGCCAGCAAAACTGACGTCTAACTGAATCCACTTGTTCCATAAACGCTCATATAAAGCACATAACGGGAAACGTGGTTCTCAGCCATGAGTATCGTTGATCTTCATGCCGAGTACATACAACATCAGGTTGGATGCGAGGCTGTGGCGTGCGTAGGGTGACAGTTGGCCTAGTTACCTGCTTGCAAGCTGAGTCTACTATGGCCAGTAAAGCTAAACTTCATGAATTGTACAAATCCTGGCCATTTTATAGCATATATTATATGTTAACAGGTGGACTTGAATTTGCATTTCCGGCTGTTTGATGTAGGCCTATGTGAGGCTAAGGGTTTTAAGAGAGCATCGACACAGTGTAGCTTACTGTCCATTGTTCTAAAATCCAACTTGTCTCTTCCAATTACCAATTTAGTCTGCTTATTGTATTAAGAGTAAAAAAAAGGAAAGGCCGATAAACAGCACGATTTGTGTGCGTACGCCAGTACTGCCTCTGCATGCTGTGTTCCCAATCAAACTAGCATCGCTCTTGCCTGTTCATCACAATCATCATGCACGCAATGTAATCCTCTTTTTTATTTCTCAATTTTCAAGAAAAGTTAATGTTTAATTGTAATAAAGATCAGATCCCTACAATATTGTGTATCTTTAACTAATAAAACTCTATGAATAAATTAAACATGTTAAACACTTCAAGGAGAGATTGTTGATGAACTTATTCCCGTACAAGAACTCTGCTTACACAAAGCCTTCTATGCTAACCAAGGATATTCTTATAAAATAGCAGGTTGTGTCGCAAATTTCGGTTTATAAACTGAAATATAAAGCTGAACAAAATATGAACATTTTTATAGAGGTAACTAATAGGGGTTTAATTGGTCAGTTTGAAGCGCCCCATCCGATAAAAACAGAACTGCAATTTTGTTATCGGCTTGACAGTAAGCGGGTGAAAGCCGGGTACCAGTCACGGCCTCCGTGTAGCAGGCAACAGACCTTCACTGGAAATGCGCACGTGTAGTGCCTGCAGGCAGCTCAGACTCCTGTACACCCGTGCATTTTACAACTCGAGAACAGATGAATTGCCCTCCACCTTTGAAATTGTTCCACAGCCATTGCATGAAAGTGGGTATTGCTCATGCTGTAGGCTGCTGTTAATTTGTTGTAATTTATTTAACAGTGAAGTCTTACAAAATTTCAAAGTGCAAAATAAGATAGACACTTGTTCATGCGTAATAGGATGGAAATTGAGAGTATGTCATGAAAGACGTCAGCCTACTGGTCTATTCATAATGTATCATAATCCCATAACTTAAGGCTGTATGTAGGATACATGAGTACTAGCATGACGAGCTGTGTATGATCAGTCGATCATGCTGTGCTGTTGGTTGATCCTGTGGAAATCTCGTTTTTAACGTCTCAATTTCAAACCAAATCTTTCACAATCTTAACCATGAATTTGGGAAAAAGATATGCTGAAGGTGAGAGGATCAAAAGATTGTGCTGTAAGGTCGACTGGTAGACACAGGATTGCTGTGAAACAACCAGACTACCTTTTTTTAACATTCGGACATGGGGCTGAATATTGTCGGGCCAACATTTTATAAGTTGATATTCATGGGTCCTTGGTACATGAAAGATCAGGCCTGGATGTACTGCCGAGTGAATGGACTCAGAACAGATGTGATTGGTTGTTAATAGCATCAATTCAAATTCTGATTGGCAAAAAGTATGGTGGAATTCCTCCTAGTTCTGAGTTTATAGTTTATTCCTGGAATTTCTTAATTTTCATAAGCTTTAGAATATTAGTGTAGGATGAGATAGTGGCTGGCCACAATTTGTTTTCCAATTTTGTCAATTTTCAAAATGAAAAAGCGAGTATTATTGAGGACTGGCGTGATCTTACTGCACAGAGGCGAGCATCCTCCAGCATAAAACTTTGAACATCAAGAAACTTTAGAGTTGGATTGGCCAAGATTTCACTTTGAATAATAACCTGTTACTGCACAGCTAATTAATTTCCAATTCATTCAAGCGCACCTTTCTCAACAGCAAAAAACTGTGAGTCCTTTTCCCCCTATTTCTAGGATGGAAGCATCAAAGTCAAAAACGAAGTAACTAATATTGCACTTTTGAAGTTGCCCTCATTCAATACTTAATGTGCATCCTTGGCAGGTTAAAGGTCATAATGGAAGACCCCGATGACCTCCATGTCTGTCTGAAGTGCCATGACCAGATTGTAGGGCTGGACAACTACATTGAGCACAGGAGGTCAAAGTGCCTGGGGAAGCCTAAGGAAGATGGAAACTCAAGTGGCGCAGTTGAAGACACTGAAGAGACAGGTACTTACTGTGTACAGAAATTAGCTAAGAAAATATTTACTGAGCAGCAGGTCACCGCCGTAAAAAAGTGTGGATTTTTTGGTGAGCTGCGAAGCAAGTGCGAGCCTATGTAACACCGATTTCCGTCTTCTGTCCGTCGGAACTGTCTCATTGTCTTATTAACCCTGTCTGGCTCTGTTTCCGTAAATTGACTGACTGTCAATATCGAAGACCTGATCAGGCGTCAACTCCAAGGAGCTAACATTGTGAAAAGCATATTGCTTGTGGAAATTGGCTGGTGGCCAGTCACTAGCAGTGCATATCACATCTCTTTGGCTGGTCTCCCCTTTCTTTTTTTGCTCAGCAAATTTTTTTATGCCGAACAAAGTTCTTTGGACTTTGCTTCAGGTATGTTTTGGCAAAATTTGGAACTTGATTCACTGTGTGTGAATCAGAAGCTTTTAAAACCTTTGTGATTGGACGTTTTCTTTGCCATTCTTGAAGGACACAGTGACTTTCTTCATGTGCAATGGTACAGTGATCTTATCAATGCACTGTTGCGCGTGTGCAACACAGTTCTAAATGAAGCAGAAAGAATGTTCACCTTTTTGTAAAATTTCTTGTATTTCAGTTGCTCAGATTCCTTCAGGGATCTCACAGGAGAAAGAAACCAGCACAAACAATGTGCTTGAAGAAGACACCAATAAAAGCATGGCAGTTGAAGAACCAACGGGAACATCAACAGCCACCCAGAATGACGGCAAACTTGATCAACAGCAACGGAAAAGAGGGCGCCCCAAGAAGATTCCAAGCACCCCTATCGGAGAGGGATCTGCTGAGATGAAAAAGGGATCTGGTCGCCCTCGTAGGATGAAACGGCCTCCGTTATTGTCCCACTTGTATGTAGATTTTCCCGGAGGGCTCCAGGAGAAGAAAAAAGCCAAAACCCGGCAGCCTGTTAACCCAAAGAGGCTGCGTGTGCCAGTTTACGAGCCAGAAAGGAGTGAAAGTGGCACAGGCAGTGAAAGCGAAGATGAAAAAGGCACGAGGAACCTCGGATCGAAAACGAGCAACAGAGGAAGAAAGCCCAAGATACCCTTAACCGAGGAGGAGGAGACTCTTTTGGCCAAGTCCAAGGTGAAGAATCTTTACCAATGCAAACCTTGTGGCTTTTCTACCACCAACAAGCACTCGCAGCTGAAACACTTCAGGACCATCAAGCACTTGGAGAGTATCGGCAGTGGCAACCCAGATTCGGTGTTCCGGTGTGACGAATGTCCCGTCAGATTCTTCAGTGAGCAGGGTCTGCAGAGGCACAAAATCCGACACGAGCAGCAGTGCAGATGCAGCAAGTGCGACGCCGAGTTTGAGACGAGGAGGGAGCTACAGAATCACGTCAAGACTGAGCACGCCCAGGAAAAGCCTCCACGAGAGCGAGATGGGGGAAGCTTGGAGGCATGCAAAGAATGCGGCAAACATCTGTCCAAGGCTTACATGAAGATCCACCTGCGCATCCACACAGGTGAGAAACCATTTGCCTGTGACATTTGTCCGTTCAGATTCAACCAACTAGGAGACCTGAAAATGCACATGAAGAGGCACTATGGCATCAAGGACCACAAGTGCTCACTCTGCAACTTTGTTACCGTCAAGGCGTCGATTCTCAAGAATCACATGAAGCTGCATACAAAAAGAGAGCGGACAGAAGCTTGCCATTTGTGCGAACAGAAGTTCTACAACCAGGGACTTCTGAAATCCCACATTCGCTTGAAGCACCAACCATCCCGGATCCATGAATGCACATTCCCTGACTGCACTTACAAGTTCAAGTTCCGCATGGAACTGGTGACTCACATGCGCAAGCACACCAATGAGAAGCCGTTCCTATGTAGTGTGTGTGGTTACTCTGGCTCCACCAAGCAGGCGTTGTCGAGACACTTCCGCAAGCACACTGGCGCCAAGCCCTTCAAGTGTGACTTTCCAGGCTGCAACTACATGGGCCGTGTTTCCACCCACCTGACCCGACACAAACGACTCCACACCGGTGAGAAGCCGTACAAGTGCCCATACTGCAGTTACCGTGCCAACACCCACGAGAACGTGCGCAAGCACATCCGTGGAACAAAGAAGCATGCCGGATTTGCCGTCTATGTGTGCAAGTTCTGCTCAGAAATGAAAACAGACCTGTATCAAGAGCTGGTGGATCACATGCGGCAAGTGCATGCTGATGACTACGTCACCTTTGACCAAGTTTCCCACCAGTCGGGACTCCTTGCAGATAAAGAGGAGCCCCCGAATGAAGCAAGTGGTAAGCCAGACACGGAGGAGGACACAAGAGAGGCAGAGGAGATGGACATGGCAACCAACAAACTCAGCCAGGATTTGCAGCTGGCAACCGAAGTTGACCAAAATATGCAGGTCAGTGCAGCAACCGAGGGCAACGGCCAAGATCTGAAGATAGTGGTCAGCGACAGCCAAGTGGTCGGAGAGGCGGGGCAGGACCTGTGCAAAGAGTACATCCTCTGCCAGGTCATACAAGATGGCAGACAGCAGCAACCCCAGAGGCAGGAGGGTGGGATGGAGGCGGGGACAGAGGACACTGAAAGATCTGAGGGGGCTGTGGCTGAACACCCCGGGGAGATACAAGAGATTCAGATGGTAGCTGTGGAAGAAGAGCAAGCTACGGAGGCCATTGAGATGATCCTGAGGCAGGCTGTGTCTGGCGGATCCGGTGGCTCCCAGGAATACATTATTTACTGAATATCAACAAGGATAAGTGTAACATCAAAAGTAAAATGAGTTTCAGGGGCTAAATTACATTCTCAGCAAACATAAGTTGACAACTTCAAAAGTTGGACATTGCTATTGAAAATTTTTAATACTTCATGTACATACTACAAAAATAAATTTGAAGAGGAAGAAATTACATGTTAGCTAATCTAGCCAATGCCGATACGTGTTACTTTCATATGGAAATATAAAAATTACTTTCAATCATTCAGGTTTTGGATGATGTGATTGTGTTTTTCATAAAGTTAAAGTTCACTTTGCACATTGCATTTATCAAGTTTTTTGAAAATGCAGGTGTACACTGTAAATGCAAACTCTGAATAAAAAAACTATGGAAACCCCAATTCACAGGAAAGATAACAGAAAAAGTACATGTAAAGTTCGTTTTTTAAGTGAAATTTTGCAATCATATAAATGTAAGTCACACACTGAAAAGTAAAACAGGAAATTATCTTTTTCTGTCAAAAAATTGGATGGCTAGAGCACACAACATAATCCAGCTTCTGTAAAGATATGATTTTGTTCACCGACTTTAGATATTCAGCTGTGTTGTGCATTAGCGCACAATGGGCATTACTTATTCTCTTCACAGGTTTTGTGCACTGTGCTTTCCTCATTCAACATGCTGATAGAGCATGTGCAGAAAGATTCATGGGCTGATATCTGTATCATGAAGTATGTTCACTTAATATCATCTTAATATAATTTTGCAGATTGTGAAATCAGTTGTTCAGTAATACTCGTGAGATGCACTCCATGTACTGTATGTTGACTGCAGCCTGGTGTTTGAGGTATGTTGAGGGAATGTTTGAGGGAATTAAGTTCTTCAATGTTGCACTGAGTGGACAGAGGCCTAGACTGTAATTGCTTTGCCAACAGTATACATGTATCTGTTAATGAATGAGTTTGTTTCTTGGTAAACTTTATGATTTGTGAGTGAACACGTGTATACATACAAAAACTGATGAACTTTTCCTGAAAATCCTGCATATAAAGAAAATACACGTGGGAACAATTTGTTATTGATTTGTTGACCCCACATTAATGTGAATGCTAAGTGCTACTATTCAGTATAAACCTTCACCAGCTTAATGCATTAAACTTACAGTTTTACTCAACGACACTGTACATGGATTGTTCAGTCAGAAAGGGAATTTGTTACACATATTGGTTGTCATTGGTTCTATGGTTTCAAACGAAAGACAGACATTGATCTGAACTTGGATGTAAAGCTGGAGAGAGGAGGAACAGCGGCTGGAATGCCATTTGAGTACATGTCAATTGTACTCTTCAAGGGCAGGAGAAATGCTGACATGATTGATTGCATGTGTTGGTTGTATTTAGTTATTGGTAGATACATGTAGATGCAAGAATGGATCACTTTGCAACACTGATCAATAGTGAAGTCTTGCACCCAAGATTGTGCACAGTTCTAGAAATGAAAGAATGCATCAACTCCGCTGGAAGTCTTGGGGTCTGTTTGCTTTGCATGGATCTGGACTGCGATCAGTGACCAGTCATTGGTTCACTGACACCATGCCTGCCTAATGGATGGAGCAAACCAGTGATGGGATCACTGATTGAGATCCAGATCCATGTGAAACGAAAAGGCCCTTAGTCTAGTACTACATGTACATTATTGTGGCATGGTACACATCCTGTTTGTAACTACATGTAATGAATTGAATGGATGAATTTAGTCTTTCTGTTGAAACAACTTCAAATAAAGTAAGGATCCATTTTCCAAAATACCTGCTGTTGTTTGTTTTTAAATCATTTTCATTTTTCAAGTTGGCCAGGGAGGCATGGTTTTCTTTCATCAGGTGGGGAAAAGAGACTTTTTTGCACACTACGCATATACATGTACAATACACAAAAACTACTCCATGTCACCTTTGTTAACTGCTGCATCAGAGAACACAGAACTTTTGACCTCTGTTAGATTTTGTTACTATCAGCAGGGTTGAGTTTGACTTTGACACGTATTAAAGGGTTGTTTAGAATGAAATTGTCCCTTGACCGTTTTTCTTGATGGGTCATTTAATCATACATCTTACACACGTACACAGTTTACAAAAATGAATGTTACAAAGCAATTACTACCTAACAAACATTACATTTGTACCGAAGAACAATTGTCTCCCAAATGAAATGGAGCAACAATCCACAGCAGAACCAAATGCAAATAGACTACGTATGTCAGATCCTTTTTTATTAAACACAGCAATGATTTTGTTACTTTAAAATTGGCAAGTTTGCTTTCTTTGCGTACATGCAAAGCTGTCCAAACACTTGTTCAAGACGGGCTGCGTATTTCTTTCAAAAACAAGTGAAGCCAAGAACAAGTGAAGCCAGTGTTAAATCTAGATCATGATAAATGTACGTATGAGACAGTTCATCTTTGTACAATATGCAATAATAACTGTCACAGCTGGCTCCAGGTATTTGGAGCTGGCAATGTAGTAGACCTTGATTCTTTTATCTTGGCATTACTGCTCAACGAGTGATATTCGTCCTGCACTGCATGTACATGTTTATATTCAACTTAATCCCTGCAACATTTAGACACAGGCAAACAGTGAGCTTGGCAAACGGCTATTTCATTAAATCCCATCTCCTTTGCCCTTCCCACCCCAAGAAAAATTGTAAAAGTGCTTCCCCCCCCGGGACAAACGCCCGAGCTGACGTATGTAGGTAGTTTGTCATATTTTAGAAAAGTGAAGTTAGTTGAGGGCAAACCGATGTAAAGGGTAGTCGCGGGGAAACATGTCCCTAAATCTGCGCATACACTGCTGGCTGCCATGCTGGTCTGGACGGCAGAATGCATTCCATTGCTGCCAGGGATAGAACAACCCAAATGCTTTTCCTTTACAGTGTTCTGATAACCAGATTTGCCATGCCAGCTGGGCCTTGTCTTCATTGCAAGGGCATAAAACTCCGAGGTAGATGACCGGCCTAACTGTTTTGACATAAGCACAGGATCATGACATGAAACTTCAGGGATGCTGGATGACTCGCACATGATGTGCATAATTCCCATGCAAAGGAAAACAAGATTGTTCATCAAGAGTACTTGGCAGTGGCGTAACTATAGGGGGGGGCGGCACATGCCCTCCCAGCGGATGCCCTTGCCCCCTTGGGTACCCCCCCATTTGAAATCTCTGCATAGTCTCCATTGAAATACAGCTGCGGTTTATTTTCTTGTAGCGCCCCCTTGAAAAATATGTGTGCACCCCCGGGTGCCCCCCTGGAAATTTAGCCCCAGTTACACCGCTGGTACTTGGGATTGATATTTCCAGTTCCCTGGCTCAGAGTTCCAGCCAACTTGTCATCACTAAAAAGTATCACTGAAAGGGAGAGGGAACAACTTCGACTACGTGGCAAAACTTTGATTCATGTGTCCCTGTAGAAATGTAAAAGCACAAAAGAAAAATGCGCATTTAGTCAATTATTCCTTTAATGCATGTACTTACATTACTCTTCCAATTGCGCTCAATAAAATATGAAAGCATCAGAAAAACCCATTACTCGAACTTTGCCAAAAATGTTAAGAAATTATTCATAGAAATAGATTAGAATCTCTTTTAAAATGGTAATTGAATATGAAACTCACCACCAGAACGACTTTGAAGAGACCCTGTGTTCCTCTTTCCCCAGATGACATGGCACTCTTAGTCCGTAATGATCGTACGTCGTCATCCCCTCCGTATTTCCTGTGAACTGACATGTAGCGGTTTGCATTGTGGACTGACTCAAACTTCATGTACTGGCCGTCGCAGAGATGGAAGCAAAATCGGCAGAGGGGGTCACCCTTACCCTGAAAAAAACCGAAAAAAACGCAGATCAAAGTTGTCAAAGCCTTGCCTCACAAAATCGGCTTTGTACAAGCCCCCTCCCCAAATAATTACCACATCTGCTGTGGTTCTACTTGATACATGTTTGCGTTGACTGTCTTCCCCTGCTGAATTTATTTGACGGTAGGTGAATTACACGCTTGTACTGTACATATTTTTCTTTTGGTCTAAGCATAAGTCATTTTTCCTCTCTTACTTTGTCCCAGGTATCTTCCAATCAAAGGGTTGATAAGCTAGCTTCTTCCTGGCTACTAAAACAGTGAACACTCCATCTTGCATTCAATCCTTTCATTTCTGTATAAATAATTTTTATCTTTACTGAAATTCACATTTCAACTTACATTTGCATATAGGGTACCATTTCGAAGAACAAGGAAATTTTTAGGGTTGGCAACGCACCTCAGTGTCACTACATCACCCAAGTACCTCTGGACAATAAATTGAGCTGGAAATATTAAAAAAAAAAATTCAAATTGAATTCGCCTCTGTTACAAACAGGTTTCTGTGTTTCCAGCACATGGACTAAGGCCTGTTGGGTCATGTTCTAATTTTCTTTCATCTAGGGTTTCTGTTTCTTGGTATACATAGCTCCAAAAGACTCGACAATTTTTTGGATCAGGGTTCAAGTCTGATCCAACGGTCAACACCTGCCCCCTTGTCACTGTCAACTTTGATGGAAACCTTTCTTAGTCTGCTGTAAGACCACTGTTACACTGTATATTGTACACGGATACAAAAACCATCTAAAGAAACAGTGTTTGGTCTTGATGAGTTTTACATTTATCAGATAGACATCTGTACTGATGACACCACACTTTATTTACGTACATGTACATACTTTGCTAAGTGCCCAGTGAACCTTGATTCATAGGCTCTGCTGGCTCCATAGTAAAGAGCACATGTGAACAAGGTCTCATGCGATCAGTAGATCGGCCTAGCAAGACTGATCTTAACAGAAGCATAAGTTTCACAATTACATACTGCTATGACCATTTGTTCATTTTTTATTTTATTTTTAACCCTCTACTACATTAAGTAAATCCCATCACGCTTGCACACATTTCACTCCTTACACTGTTTTCCAAAGATTCCACCAAAGTCGATTCTTCCAGATATGCCGTTTACTCTCAGCAGTCCACCGGTAGCCTGTGACTCCAGCTGAATAACGTTCCCAGTGTGAAGATCTCGAACCTGGGATCAACAAACCAACCTACTATCAATTTCAATTACCGATCAAATTTAAGCTAAGGTCGAATCTACTCCCTGTCCTTACATAATATTTAGGCTACAAGTGAACATCTGAGTTATTGGTAACAGACTAAGGCTACAAACTATGAACTAGACTTTTTTTCACACTCTACGGCTTATGCATTCCATTAGGATATCATTCTTGCGAACTATTAAGTTGAGGGGTAATAAGAGAACAAAAGAAATTCACAAAACAGAAGTTCCTCCCCAGGTGAAGTAAACGTACCACCATGCCAATATTTGAGAGGCCTTGGAAACCACTGCTGTGGACATAGGCTCCCTGGAAAGTGAACATAAAAATATTAATTTGATAATATTGAACATGAATATGATATGCATTTCCTGGTTATTAAGTAGTCTTTAAAATTCACCTTGGGTAAACGGAATTGGCCCTTTATTTTTAATAATCAAAAAGAATGAAAGTGAATGAATATAAGACTTTTTGGAACTAAATAAATTTAGAACAGTGCACAAGAAACACAAGAACCCTTATGTTACCCAGGAAAATGAACGAGGTCATGCATGTTCCAGAAAAGAAACGCAGGTTTCAAAAATAAAGAAAAGGTGAGCGGCGAATATTCAATTGGGAAACACAGATGGATTGCAGCAATAAATACATCACATTAGAAAACGCTTATAAGTTATGTTCGTATGATATGAAGACAGTTTGTATACCTCCTTTTGCATATTTTTCTGTGAAATTAGACCTATGTGAGGGGGAACAAAGGAAACACAAATACAAACCAGTGATTTGGGCTTCATAGAAGCCGGTGCCCAGCCGTACAATGTCTCCATCCAGTGCTGAAAAACAAGCATTGCAAAATCAGTAAGTTGTATAACCTGTAATGTTTTAATATCCTTGTCCAGTGGGCCGGGCCTGGCGTAAAAAGCCAGATTGCAAATTCAACAATCTGTTCAAGATGTACCGTTCAGAATAAATGTAGCCAGTGATTTCATACTTTTTTATATAACATGATTAAGTTTTAATGTATATTTATTACAGTTATTTATTGAAACACTATTCATTCTTTATCACTATCTCAAAGCATGCTTTAAACAGATTCCAGTTTCAACATATGGTTAGAACATGCTATTGCTTTTATTTGAAAACTGTTAATTTTTGACAAAGAAATTGTCGGTTGACAATTCAATGACTGTTACAGAATAGAGTAAAATGTAATTAAGTTTGTACCAACAATATTTAAAGAGATTGAAATAATATATTTAAGTGAATGGTGTTATGCACATAACTGATGATGTGATATGTGAGTGGAACATGCACCGTGACCCAGGTGATTCATCATGAAATAAAATACATGCATTCACAATCACTTTCATGCTCAACATTACACATAGTAAAACATGGCTCACTTAGGCCCGTTTCAGACGTCATGCTTCTGCCGTGTCGAACTAAATTGAACTTGGTGCGGCAATAGCGCAGCATAAGCACGGCGGTGGTTTCAAACGTCAAACTTAATTTAAACTATCTAGTCAAGCTTAAATACATCCAATATCATGCGGACCAACACAGCAAAAAGTGTGACTTTGTTCTCTTACATAAGATTCGAGCTGCTAGAACAAAAAGAATTTTGCTGCAGCAGACACTTCTCAATCATGTACAGGTTTCCCGCAGAAGAGCCCTTATATTGCGTGTTATAGCTCTTTTGCTGACGTCATCGCGAGAGAATGTGACAGTGCCTCGATCCTGCCGACGCCTCAATAGACTATGATAACCATCTGGTTTGATTTCATCCAGGAGTCGTACTCCAACAGGAGGTTCAAGAAAAGCCTTCTTCTTCACTGGCTCTGTGTCGCTAACTTCATCCTCCTCGCTGCCATTTATGCCCACGTCACTGACATTGTCGTCGTCTTCGATGTCGTCATTGTCCGTCGAACTTAATGTACTTGTTTCGTTGTCCTCCACCTGTATATCGAGCGTGTCCTCCATGTAAGTCGCCATGTTTGTTGATGGGGATGGTTTGCTCACATTTCCTTAACCGGCCTTGGCCATCCTCGTACGCTCGTTGGAGCATGCGCATTCCGAATTAGGCGCGCCAACTTCGACAAGGCAGAAGCACGACGTTTGAAACCGTACCGTACATGCTTGTGCCGTTTTAAACGGCAGAAGCACGGCAGACCCTGTCGTGCTAAGTGGATTTGCCGAGCCAAAATCAAGTTGCCGAGCCAAATGGTTTCAAACGTCGTGCTTCTGCCGTGGTAAATTAAAAAAAATCAATTTATTTAAGTTTGACACCTCAGAAGCACAACGTCTGAAACGGGCCTGAGTTTTTACGCAACGTGCTTGGCATGCTTCTGATAATCAACAACACAGACGGGTCATTCAATAAATTTTGGGTATTTCCCGTCCCTGACTCCCTGTTACACCTGACGTGTACTTTGACATGGAATATACATGTATCACTTAAATAAAATTCAAACTATTTTTGTTTTGTTTGGCAGGTAATTTGCAGTACTTATTCAATCTTGGAAATTACAGAATGACTTAAACATTGAACAATCTTACGCCAGACGTAACAGGGACTGGAAAAATTGGACCCCAATTTATAGAATGACCCTTATGGGGAATTTCTATAGCCCAGGTAGACAGCTGCCGACCGTATTACGCAAGGTAATGAAGACTGGCGTCCAACCTGGGGATAGGTAATTCTTTATTTAACTCAGGGTGCTTGTGTTGGAGGATGGAAGACTCCTAAAATGTCTGAACTGCGTGTGCCTAGGAGAACGTATCAATTGGCTCGAGCTTCGGGAACCGAACTCGTGATTCTCACCAGGGCTTCCTCGAAAACAAACATCAGACAACAGCAAACGGGCAAGAAGTTGCGTTGTAGCCTGTTTTAGTATAAAAAGAGGGTGTTCCAAGATTGTTCCGCTGTAAATGCTGATCTGCTGTAATAGAGAGTGACTTGTCAACTTTCGGGAGCTCTCCTTTTGGCATTAACCAAAAAGGCTTTCATACTGTAACGTGACAGAGGGCGCTAGTCACTAGGCGCGGTGCCCAGTAACAGAGGCATATGTTAGGGCGCGCATAGCTGTGTGTTAAGCGAGCGCGGCGCTTAGGCTCCGCCTTGTGCGTAGTGCGATAGGGCAGTGGAAGTCACTGCTTGGTCACGTGAGCGCGTACGCGGGCGTGGTCACAGCAGCGCGAAGGCTATAAAACGTGCGCGCAGGCTAGGCCTAGGCTAGGCTAAGCAGCTCAGGCAGTCTAGGTACGCGCGCTAGGCAGGGCTTAGTCGTCATGATCAAGGGCTGATTCAGAGGCAAGGGTCGAGAATCCTGTGCAAGGGTTTAAGTCAGCTAGCCTGGTGTGACAGTGCCTAAATCAGAGTGGTGCGTTTGTCGTCGTCGTCATAGAGGGGCTTGGTAGGTTGAGGGGCTAATTGGTGGTGCGCGGTATAGTTCCTGATAGGAGCTTGCGGTCGATGCAAGGGCGGATTGATATCTCGTGACGTGAGTTGCGTATAGTGCAGCCTCAGGCCTCCTGACAATAAGCCCCGTAGACTTGCTAAAGTCCCCGATTCGGCACTGGATGCCCACAAATAATTGTGGTGTTCACTGCTCTGGGCGAAGTCCGGTCACGTATAATATCACACAGTCTCCCCGTCAATAGCGCCCTCTGCTGGTATATTGGTTGAGTGTGTTGATGAATAAACCAGCCGCTTATTAATTGTTGTATATAAGTCAGGTGTCCAGGCGAAGTTTATTTCAAGTCAGGTCTGTCCGGGTAACGTCACGAAGTTTCGACCAATCAGATTAGCCATCATCTCGACGAAGACCAACTTTCTTGGGGGACGGCATATTTCGGTCCCAAAGGACTCGTCCCCAGCCGCTCGGGGACTCTCCGGCGTGCCATCCGACGCGCCGCGCCTCGAGGAGGAAGGCGCCCTCGTCTTCGTCGGAGGGGTGCGGCGTCACAGTACAATAAAAACACACTTTTCATTCAAATATACAAAATAACATTTAACCAAATGTTTGGAGGCTAAAACGTGTTACGTGGGTTTTCTTTTTCGCTTGTCCAAACGTCCTGGAGCGTTTGGGTAGGGCGCGAAATTAATGTTGCCTGAGTTGATCCCCGCTGTGTTGAATACACGAGCTTAGTCACGTTGTTTTTTACAGAGAGTACCTCACACATACATGTACTTATGAAGCAAAAGACGATACGTGTATCGAGAATTAAGTAACAATGAAAGAGTTTGCTATCTAACGCCAAATCTTATCAATGTGGTCAATTACATTCTTTATATACATGTAAGTAAATTTCGCGAGGGCAAAGATGATGTTAGCAATAACCCCTTTCCGGCCACTTAATTCTTGGACCCGCGTTGTTGAGAAATGTCAAAGTCTGGTCAACGAAGTAATTTTGGAAGGCAATTCAAGATTCAAGTGGGGTTCGTAACCGATTTATGTGTCTGGTAGTGTGAATTTTGACCTGAATAAATTAACAAAAATTCTACAAGCCTTAGTGACGAATGTTGCCACTATAAAAGACGTAAATTTCCCTTGGACCTTATAAGCATAACTTTGTACGTGAGGCTTTTTACGGATCGTGAAATATTTAATAGTCTTCTGTGACTTTCCAATGTTCCAGACGTCAATGAGGAAGCATTTTAAAGAAGGATATTCGCTGTGCAAATTTAGTGGCGTTGATGTACCCCAAGGTGGCGTGCTCTTAATATTCCCGTTTATAAGTCCTGAGGTACCTGCAACAAACTTCCAATGGAATTCTATTTCGGTCTCATTTCCAGAATTTGTTTTTCGAAGTGCGCAATGAACTCTTTTGCAATGCACAAAAAAAATTGAGAAGATAATTTTCTTACAAATCGTAGCTGGATGGTTTAGTGGAAGCAATAATGATTTATCAGAATTTATTAACTTTAATTCTTAATGTTAATATGGGATTTTATGAGAACTCTCTAACCCGAATTTGTGCCCAATATACGAACGCCGACGTTTTCTCTGACAAAATGTTATGACACTGAAATTGTTCACAAAGAATCACCGGTAAGTATCATGAAGGTATTTGTGCAAGTATTTAACTGAATGAACTTAAAGATTTTCAACGAAGAGGTTGGACAACAATACATGAACTTAAAAAGTCAGGAAAACGTCGAAGCGCGCCATGAGACTCGTCAAACTAGCGCGAGTGCAAATGCCGCGGTGCAAGTGCAAATCTCACGGTTTAAAAACTGAAAATGATGAACCGATTCAAATGAACAAAGATTTGCCTTCCACAACATCGTATATGAAAGCAATGTACGAGGAAAGAAAACATTGTTGGCTGGGGGATGTTATCTGCTTATCCAACTGAGATTCGTGGAATAAATAGCCATAGCAATTTGAAGCACCAAGCTAATAGGCCGGCGGCGAAATCTATTACATACTTCCGGCAAATCTTTGTTTAGAAAAATGGATTAATAGTGATTTAATGCATTGTGAGATGCCCATGGTTACTCCACCGTGGATTAAACGAAAAGCATTCCAGTGAATAATTAAAAAGAGCATGTACATGTATACATATGTGCAATTCTTCGCACCGTTCAGCAAGAACACACAGGTTTGTCGCTCCCATGCATGCAAATGACATCAAAATTGACGATTTTGCCAGGTTAAACACCGCAAACAATCTGAAGGATAATCTTTTTGCAAGTGCAGTAGTGAAACTTGAGTACGCTTTTAAATAAATTACTATTGTTTTTCCTAAAACACTGAAATGATTTCAAACTATGGAGAGGTTGTTGTTTTAGTTAAGTTCTGCTTACTTTGCTCGCCACGAACAATCAATGATCCAAAGTCCAACTTTGGAAAATGTAATTTGTAATTTGCTTTCAGATTGTGTTTGGGCAAAATCGTCTCTGATAGAACGGTTATTTTAGTGCTGCCAAGCTTTCTCCCTAGCTCGTGCTGTGTCGACCCACACGCCAGCACCTCAACTGTGCCTTTACTTACGCTGTACTCTGTCATGCTGCAAAGCCCATTGATAGCATATAGTTTGCGTCGAAACCCACGTTCCCAACTAAAGCCAAACAGATGCATAATGGAAAGAAAGATGCATGGTTGATGATGGCAACTAAGAAGTGGATATGGAAGACATGGCCACTGCCAAAATTCATCATCTTCATTTTTGATAAAAACTGAAGATCTAAAAGAGATGGAGCAGAAAGTTAACCACCTTCATAATATAACTGCACATAAAAACTAAGCATGCGTGATCATTGGTATTCATGAAGGAAGCCTAATAAATAGCAAGTTTGCAAATTGGTAAATTTAAAGAGTGAGCGGGGACCAAGAATAACTATGGCCAGTGATAAAACGTACATAGTGGGTAAGGGTCATCAAACAACTTTGATTCCAGAAAATCGTTTATCAAGTTGCCATGTACAAAGATTGGTTGTAATATTGAATATTGGGAATTTGGATTTGATAAAGGTGAAAATAGGCCCTATCAACAGCTACCAGTCAGTTGCACGAATACTAATACCCCTGGCAATATGAAATTTTTCATTTAGGAAAAAACAAGAGGCAAAATAGCCCAGACCCAGTCACCCAAATACTTACCAAGATTAGTTGCTGAATATGACAGAAGCAGATATTGGTAGACACACTAACAAATGCCAGCGCTAGACCAAGTTGTGTCAGACTCTGTCCACTATTACAAAATCACACCAGCGTTTTTCAGGCTCCAATTCTCGTTACCCGAACCACGTTAGTTGGCAACAAAACATACAAGTGGTTGACCCCCCGGTCGGCAACGCGTGGAGACCAAGGCGACCGGACGACCTGACAAAAAAACACCTATTGATCAAATTAACAATAACCAGCAGAGTTTGCCGGGCTCGAAGTGCCCGTTTTGTTCGCGAGGGCTTTCTGTTGATCGGAGGTTCCTTTGTGTTGCTTTTGTGAGGTTATCAACATGCGCAAAGCCGACCGCATTAGGGGTAATGCGTTTATCTTCAACTGTGGGTGCAGCTATCCACACAGTACATGTATTCCTGTACGTTGAAGTGCGGGAAGCCGAAGTGCAACATTCTTTGCTTTATACTTCAGGTCAAAGGGGTAGGGGAAAGGTCCTCGTTTTAGCCCTCCACACTGCGTGCAGCGCGCTGATGGGACCGTATTTTACTGTCTGTTGTCCCGGCAACGCGTCTGCCAAAGGGCTCTGCGGAAATCTCGGAGTTGTTTACCAGTGCGAAACAAAAAGCGAGTGTACGGTTTTCGGACTGGTAACGGTCACGAATGAACAAAGGAAACTTCGTCGGACGGAAAAGAAAACTATTTCTTGAAGGGATCCCTTCAAAGTCCTTTTTAAAGTGCTTGAGGAAAACAATCACTTCATTTTCCTTTAGTTCCCTGGTTGTTTCCTTTTTTTTTTACAAGACCCCTGTCAATACAATCAATCACTTTAATGGCAGTGCCCGCACTTAGTACAAGCATGGAGGTAGAATCACATGGTACAAGCAATCCGGATAGGGCTTTTGCTGGACCCTGCTAAAAAAAACCCAGCTCTCTTACCCTTCAATGGACAAGGCCTGGTTGAAAGGTCTCAATTAAAATCTTAGAAAAGCAGGCCCCCCAGTCAAGACGACTGGGGAAAGTGTGGCGTAACGACTTTATATACATGTTGTTTTCAGGATCCAAGGATCTCGATTTAGCCGCAGTAATTCGAGTCAATCCCTAGCTAACATGAAAAACACGTCTCGAAATCATTGCCAATGACAAATCACTGCTAATTAATCCCTGGACGAATTACTTGACATACAGAACTGGGTCTGACACCGTGTGTTAATTAAAGAACCTATATCAGATCGCGAGGAAAGAAACATATCCTTGAATGATAAAGGGTTCACCAACGCTCAAACATACTAAATTTGAAGTTGCCGGCGGAATCTCTTATCATACTGTCCATATCGATATCAAACTGAAACCTACCAGAAAAAAAATTTCCAAGAAAAAAGGTCTTTCTCAGACATAGAACAAGGAAGGACTTGTGCATGATGTACACAACTTCACAGCTGGTAAAAAGTGACAAGAAAAATGGACACTCATTGACCACAAACAGCAGGAACTAAAAATGAAAGACAGAAAAATCGCCGGTTATACAAGAAACACAGAAATCTGGATAAGTCTGGGATAGCTTCATACAAGCTTGGAAAAGCATGAACATTAACCTTCGTGAAGCCACACCTACGTCAGAAAGCACCTGATTTAAAATTTGAAATTGAATCCTCATGCCTTCTGGGCATACATCAAAAGCCTTCGAAATGAAAACTATGGCATTGCAGGCTTGATTGGTGACAGTACATCCAAGGTGGACACAATGAACAAAATGTTTTCAGAAAGCAATCAAGACCATAGATGGCTTATTTACCCTTGAAAAACGAAAAATAAGCAGATAAAGTTTGCTCAGTAAGATACTGAATAACACAAAAGATGTACCTGCAGAGACCTGTTTTCACTACCAATATCCGAGCACTCCAGGAAAAAACACAAATACAAAACAACTACGTTTTTTCCCCCCAAGGACAACCGAGGATTGAAACAAGCCATTCAAAGGATATCTATACCCAAGCAAAGTTGGTGTGACGTTTCCTGATGGATGCTTTGCCAACTACATGTAGTGTACTAGTATATACAGCGTACCATTTAGGTCCCAAAGGAGAAGCAAGTGATAGACATACACTACGGTAGCCGAAACCCTCATCGGTCATACCTGAACGAATGGCTGAAGCCTATTTTTCCTCGATGTAAGGATCTCTGTATTGTCCAAATGTTTAATCACGCAGGCCGAATTACAAGCACGTATATCACGAGAACCGATGCAGATATAAAATCAATTCATGGAGCCATGAAATGAAGATAGGGCCTAAAGACTTTATTTCATATGTACATAAAACAGCAACTCTAATTGGTTGTCACAGACTTTCATTTCTCACGCTCTTAATCAGTGACAAATGTGTGGATCTCTGGGAAGACACACAAGCAACATTTTCCTACAAGTATTGGTTTGTTTAGAACCCAATAACACACTCACCTGTGTACCACCGGCACATGTGAGTCCTCCAAGAAAGGAACAAAATTTCTTTCGTATATCAGCTCGATCTAGTTTTTTTTTAAATGGCCCTAAAACGTGTTTTACAAAGAGTAAGTTTTCGTCCACTCATAATTACACATACGCATTGTGTTAGCTTTTGTGAGTAATGAACAGTCTCGTCAAAGCATTCAGACTCAATTGTTTTAATAGTTTTAAACTCCTAAGGAAACATTCTATCACTGTGGGAATCTGCTTGTAAGCTTCTTTTCATAAATTCATGCCTGTCGAAACGCTGATACAACAAGCTTTGTCTTTGTTGAAGAAGACTGAGAAATGGAAGGACGGACTGTACATTTATGCATTGTACATTCAGCCATCCAGGCTCACGTGTAGAAGCAAGCAACAAACCCGTGGCCATGTTTCTCCAGAACGAATTGCTTCAAAATAACCATTTTTCACTGAACGCTGGCATGTGAGTGTAAAAAACAGTCCATCATTAATTGATGATGGAAAATCTGAACCTTATACACTGTAATTCCTCTAATTTCTTTCTGCTAAATAAACTTCTTCTGGTTGTGTCAATGAGCCTTCTGGATGTATCGCAAACCACAGTAGCCACAAGCATGGGGTCCTGGCTTGTCCTGGCAAGACAGACAAAACAAAAAAACACCAAAAAACAAATTGGGAAGCATCAAATAAAAATAAAATCTTCCTTTTTAAGATGACAGGGCATCAGATGTACATGTAATATAGCCAAGAGGCTACAGAACTGAAGGGAAAAAAGACAAACTGTAAAAAAAATCCAAAGACATTTCTTGGTAAAGGCAAGAAACCATCTTAAAGCAATTTTTAAACTGGATTAACTTAATCAGAAAATGTCTTTTCTATTTAGTTTTCTACCAAAGAGGTACAAGTTTACACACTTTAAAAAATTGTGGAGATAAGATATTGATTCAAATGCAGGAGTAAGGAAATTCTAACGGCAAAGTAAAATATTGAATTGACAGAATGTCGGTAAACATCCTCAATATTTTAGGTGTACTTTAAGGATGTCTGGGTGCTTCTCAAAACAAAAAAGAGCACTGAGGTTGATTTTTGGTTTGGGGGTGTAATATTTCCAGGTTCCTACAATGCTCTAAACACGTGGCACTTACGAGGTTGATGTAGACTCTGGGATGGCCTGTCGAGGGATCGCCTCCGTCACACCACACACTGCTGGCTGCTATTTCCTTTGGTGGCTCTTCATTGACAAGATCGATTGCAAATTTCTCATTCACCTTCAATAAAAATAAAGGGACTGCTCAGTGTAGTCTACACAACCAAAAAAACAAACATGGCCCATCTAAAACGACATTTTTCAGAGCTTTCCCAACAACTTGCGGTAAATACTAAAAACACATGTTTGTCCTTGGCCGCAGTACTTAAACAACAATCAACTGCCCTGGTGCTACAAGTAACCCCCCTCTCTAAAAAAAAAAAAAAGGAAATTCGAGCCAATCACAGGAAAGGGTTATCACAAGCAAAATGAAGAGGACTAGTCAAAGAAACATCAGCAAAAATCTGGCTTGAAAGAGTGCTCACAGTGCCAGAAAAATGGGGATTTTTCTCTAAGTTTTCTTTAACTACACGTACACGAAAGAATGCCCACCGCAGGTAAGCAATGTGCACGCACTTTCTGCTACACCTACATGAACAAATACACCTAGCCAGCATGCCACTCAGAGGGAGATCAATGATAATAATGCATACAAGCCCCCTTTTCTGTCCATGTATGGATCACAGAGCTTATACCAAAGCAGGGGTTGAAATTAACGGTGGTCTGCTGGCCAGGGGCCATCAAAAAATTCATCAGGCCAATGCATTCTCCCCAAACGATGGCCCGGCTGGATAGCGGTCATTTGAGGAACTTTGCCACATTTCAAAACTTTCATCACATTTTATGAGTCGTGTTTCAAATCACTGGCGCAGCACTTTTGAGTTCACGATATAATTCCACAGTCCGTGCGGCCGGGCTCGTGTGCCAAACGCACACGTAACGGCGAAACATTCTGTTCACTGCACGGTCGGTCGTGCATACAGCTCATACACGTGCTGCAGGCACCTGCTCTGGTATGTCGGCTGGTATTATTTTCTAACTATGCCAGTTTAGTGTTATCTTCCACAGACACCAATGAAACCTTTACAGTTCATCGCGTCAAGTCCGATCGTTAAGTACGAGCAATATAACCTCAAATTAAATTTGTGAACACAAAAAATACATATAAAGACAACAGATCAAGTTATGGGAGTTAACTTGTAGAAATCTTCCTGCGACATCATTTTTTTTCCGATGTGCAGCTGTAGAGTTGCGTGTATGTACGGTACTTGTACAATACTATTTTGACCACAATGCATGGACTGGTTGCTGCGTTACCATCATGCCTTCTTTGGCAGTGGTGCGGCGAGCAGGAACCAGTGAAGCCTTGCTTCTGTGCATCAAGCAAAATTGCGTGCTGTGCTTGTTTTCACCACCGCGATAGCAAAATGCGACAAGAACTTGCAAAAATAACGGGACTTTCTTTTCAAATGTGGTGAATGTAGGCAGGCAAACAAAAAATACATTCTTTTAGGTATGAAAGAGTTCTTGTGAGGTGTTTTGTGAAGACATGAAAGACAGGATTTGTTTTTTCTTTTTTTTTTAATTTTTAAATGTGTTTTTCTAACTTACCGATATAAATTTTCAGTTGCGCCAAAAATTTAGGATCGGTCGCGTAACCAGAAGCAGAACTAGTTTTTTGGCCTTAAAAGTTATGAAACTAAGAAATTGCATAGAGTGGAGCCAGACCTCTCTACCCATCCGCTCACCATACTCACCTCCTTCTCTCTCTGGATGTACCTTAGTCTCCTGTAATCACCCTCATCAAAGGCCTAAAGGTAGAATGACAAAGACGAGTGAGTACGCAGGAACCTATACACACTTATACATGTACCTAGTAAAAGAAAATCTTGAGACCAATATCAAACATTATTCTGCACCATGCCAGTCACACTGGCTGGCTGCTGTCGCAAATTTTCTATTCTTCGGTTCTTCGCTACTGTGTCAGTATGTGACAATGGAACAGTGAAAAACTAATTTGTATTCTCAATGGACAAACTTTGGAATTACAATTTAAACCGAAAATCTGTAAGCAGTATCTTCCCTCATTGATTTCACACCATATGGCACCCTCGCTTTAAATAGTTTGATAGTACACTTTTCAATACAATTAAATGAAAAAGGTTTTCACCCATTGAAGAGGAGCGTTATGTTCTCTTAAGACTCATTCTTTTTGAATTATTCTTCAAACTGGTGCAGAAAAAAGGCAACAATTTTGGGGAATTAAAGTAAAATCTTTCCATAATTCATTCAAAATGTACATTTGTCTCATTAATAGATGCATAACAATACAGGTGATTTACATTGCGTGCCCAAATCACAAGCGTGCTACATCAAATTTTGTGCAGCATTAGTGACATGCTCAGATACAATGTGCATGGAAGTGGGAAGAGTTCCACCTACGGATGCCAGTAATTATTCTACAGTGACCTATTACTAAGCCGTCAGAAAGCAAAAACATGTCCAGAAAGGTTCAATTTAGGAGGGAAAATACCAAGTCCTTTACTGAGAAAACATTTAGAATTTTTCAGACCAGTCCCATAGGGTTTTTGCACAGGGTGTCATCCGAATATGGAACTCCGAATATGGAACTCCGAATATGGAACTCTTTCCTTTTCTGTCACTTAATATGGGGGAGGAGGGAGGGTCGGAAAACGAAAAAGTGGAAAAATTGGCATTGGCAAATGAGTGAGGGCGCTTTTTATTTGGAAACTTATTTCATATAACGGGTTTTGCCCTTACCCAAAGTATAATATTGATAAACACTGTATGCTCAGTGCTTGTCTGAGAGCTTGCGAAAAATTCACAAGCTTCGCAAGCTCTCGGACAAGCACTGAGCATACAGTGCTTTTCAATATTATACGTTGGGTAAGGGCAAAACCCGTTATATAAATCAACATCTCCCCAATGCAAAAAAAAATACATTCTTGGAAACTCATTTTCTTAATAGGAATTATGATTAAAATTCGTCTTTTTCTGCACACTGTAGCTCCTTTAATTTCCACTTTAAAAATTTCTAAAATATTTAAGTGAAGCCAGCATTTAATTAATTGAAATAAGGTAAGAATAAGAACAAATATTTTACAAAAACAGTAAGTTTGAGCTTTTAACTTAAACTCCACCATGTCCACACATATTTTTGTGTACAAAATAATCACAGTTTGCTCTGCATTACACGTGTACAATAGTGGTCTCACAACACTCCCGCTTCAAATCTATTTTTCGTTGCTCTGTACAGTCCGATGGAATCCACGTTAAGTTAAATCACAGAATTACTTATCACCTCATCACATCCTCTCCAAGATCACTTCAAAAATAAAAGAGAAAAAAAAATCCAAAAAATTTATTGGCCTCCCAGGCATTACCAGGCCTAGGACGTGGGAGTCTTTGTGGACAAAATAGGTCTTGCAGAGTTTGTTTTGAAACTAGTAAAGCATGAAGAAGAGCGCCATCTCGCGGCCAGAACCGGCACAATCTGGGCCTAGATCTGGGCCCTAACTTAAGTCCAATTTGTAATACTAATACAACAATGAAATCAAGTGAGCATACCTGTCCAGTGTGTGTTACTGTTTCCGTTACAGTGCAGTATCTTGAACTTGGCGAAAACTGACGCAAAATTGCCGGGGAACGACAAAATTGCGGTCGTAAAGAAGAAAGTCTGAAAACACATCTGAAAGCTGCCATCTTGAAAATAGTTTGGTCTCGTTCAATGCCAAATTTTTATTTCCACCACTGCAATGAGAATTTCTCTTTCAAAGTTCCCTACACTGGTGTATAGGCCTAAACTTATACAATATAAAAAGATTTTGACACAGTTATTGTTATTTCAAAATTTTATGATTAGTTAAATATCAAGTTATAATTTGGCACATTGGACTACATTTAAGTCAGGTCACCCAGCAAGGAGGTTGCTCTCAAAGCTACGCAGCGCTATACGAATCTTTGGTTCTGACCAGTGCACGAGGCTATCTCGAGCGCACAGTGGTTGAACCAGTGCTGCAACAGTGCAAATATGCATGGAGGCCTGTGCATTCAGTAGGCTAATTTACTCACAGTAGCCATCTGCGAGCAAACGACGTGAGGTATGCATAACAATTGACATATCAAAGACCTACCTGGCCTCGGCCTACCAGCTAGTGCTAGGCCCCTGGTGCTCAGTTCCTTTTAAACTGTAGGTCCTAATAATATTTCATTTTGTTTACATTTTCTACATAGGGCCTACTACTAGTACTACAGTGGTAAGCATATTTCTGGGAGCCGGGTAGGCCTACCCCCAGAACTGTAGGGTCCGATGTCCGCCCCGCTACCACGTAATAACGGGGCAGACGTTGGACCCCACAGTTCAGGGGGTATGAGCTGGGGAGAGGGTTAAGCATGGTTTAAGCTTACAACATGTAGGAGATTTTGTTGTTCATGTTGTTGGCATGAAGTGAACTAGCCCCACAAATAGGGCTGTAGTGGCTGCCTTTTACAATCAGTCTCTTATCTGTCGCTACCACAGCCCTACTTCAAGGCATGTCTTAAATGCCAGACATCCAAACTGCAGGATTGTTACAAACTTTGAATCCTAACAGGCCTTTCTTCTGAAATGAGAATGGCTCGACAATTTTACTTACACTGGCGTATTCCTCAGAGATTGGACTTTCATACGAGCAGCTTTTAGCTTTCCAAAATTGTAAATTTTCTGATGTATGGCGCCTTGAAAAACCCGGCCTGTAGTATTACATGCTGACCACGGGCACCGCCATTTTGGAAAACGAAGGTAGCGCTCGTTTGTTGGAAGTAGGGCTGTGGTGGCGACAGATAAGAGACAGATTGTAAAAGAGAGCCACTACAGCCCTATTTGTGGGGCCAGAAGTGAACCTGACTAAGGTTACTTTCGTTTGATTCAAGGGTCTGGTATCACATTGGCCGTGTGTGTCTCACATAAATCTAGATCACGAATCACGATCAGTGGTCCGTCGTTTGTTAAATTACAGACATCAAAACCTGCATAATGTATGGTGTAAACCAGCGTTAGGATCACTGAGATCCAGATCCTTGTGAAACAAACAAGCCCCTAATGTCACATGACAAAAAACTGAGGAATTCCTTTGGTTTCCAAAAAAATCTGAAATACTCTTAACTCATTAACATTCGGAACGTAGGCCTGTGGTTAATAGCAGTCGGACATTTTCGAGGGTGTTTAGGTACCGATCAGCAGATGGTTGTAGGGGCCTAAGTAAAACACATTTAAAACATATCGTCGGGCCTCCTATGCAGTCTTAACGCACACCGTTTTCGTAGGAAAAAGGCAACTGCATGTTCAAATCCATCAGTTGCATGTGCGCGAATTGAGCCAGTGCTCTATGAAAGTGTGGTATACAAGTACACTTGTTGATACAAGGCTGAAGTTGGTTGCTTATTCCTTGTTTGACATTCGACATTCAGTGTTGAACAAGTAACCATTAGATGTTCAACATTAAAGTAACAGTTAAATTTGGCGAGCACTCAGGATGCACATTCCTAGAAATGATGAGGTGGAAAAGGGGCAAAAAACAGACTGTGCCACCTACATTTGAGGGCTTGTTTGCCCCTAAAACGTCATCGTTGATTGAGGAGAACAATGAGATTAGCTTCAATGGAATCTTGAGGTAGGGCATGGGGTTTGGGTATTTTGTTTGTTTGATGTGATGCATTCTTTTTCTTGGTTTGCAAGTGAAATACACTGACAAAACTTGAGTTTTGACCACAGAAAACTGTGTTGCCCTGGTTGAAATGGATGCAGCAGGGTCGCTAAACTACTGAAATACTTTGAAAGTTTAGACCCGGGGCATGGGCTTGATTGACTGAAATAGTTTCGAAGAAAACAGCAAGTATAACTGACTGTTTTTCCCTCAAGTAATTATGTTGCTGTAAAAAAGGTCACTTACATTTGAGGGCTTGTTTGATGCCAGAAAACCCCTTGCCCTGTGGGAGAGAGTTGTTTGTGTATACATCATGGTGAAATGGCATGTACAATTTAAATAAGGTACATTCGAATGGATGTGCATGGTGGGCGCAGCTAGTTTTTTTTGTCTCTTTTTGCACTCCATCGTTTCAAGGGGCGTGCATCCTGAATGTCAAACTGTTTACGTTGAATATCAAACATTTATGTTTTCAACATTGAATGTCAAACGTCGAACAAGGAATAAACTTCACATCAGTCTTGTTGATCCAAGTATCTTTCAAATATGGCACAGCTGATGTACGTCATGAAACTTTGACATCCAACATACCGATGCACATGGCAGTTTAACAGTAAGAAGTGATGTCATGAGAGAGAGAGGTATAATGTGAAGCTCCCCAAATGTGTCATGAGCTTATGGCCTGGATATTTCCATCTAGGTAGCAGCCCTGCTACTTTGGGCTACTTGGCAGTTGGCATGGTTGGTGAATGAAAACTCTGATCTTCATTCTTGTATGATCACGATTTGATCTGTCAATCCCTCATATCAGCCCATCGCCTTTTCTTCCTAATTCATGGCTGTAGACAATTTATTTTTTGTTAAAAGGGGAAGTAAACTCTGAGATTTTGTGCAGCAGTGATCATGACCAGGCGCTATCACTGTAGCATAGCATGATTGATCAATCATGCTAATTGTGTAGATTGCACCCAACATTTCAGTGGTGTACATGTACATTTTTGGGCATTGCTTTGAGGCCCAGTCCAAGCAATTTTGAAGTCTGAGTAGGTAACTAGGGGTGCACTCTGTTTTGAGTCCTTTGAAACCACTGATCACATTTCAAAGATGACCATTTATTGACTCTTCCCTCCTCAGATTTCAGAGAAGATTCACCATGTCGCTTCTGAGGTTACTTGCCCCAGCACTGAACGGGATGTTTTCCAGAACACGTCCCACTCACACACTGCTGACAAATCCTGGCTTCAGTTTGCTACAACACAACCTGTTAGGAGCATGTGGAATCTCCAAATGTTCAGCTGGGTCACAGAGTCCCTTTCTCAGAAGCCTGCTCCTTAGGGCGCCGTCTCCTCTGACACAGCTGACAAACTCTTTCAAGACGAAATCTTCTTTGAAGCGGCGGTGCAAAGATTGCTACTTTGTCCGAAGGAAAGGCCGCCTGTTTGTCATATGCAAGACCCATCCGCGCCACAAGCAGAGACAGGGCTAGTACTGTGAGTGGTACACAAAAAGTGACTTGAGTGGAAGACTAGTGTTGTTGGAGGCACCGAAGAGGATATTGGAGGGTGAATAACCTAGACTAGTCTTAGCCCAATTCATTTACCCTCAGTTTACTTTTGTCTGTCCTTTGCAGTTTATATTGTACAGTCATCTTCATCACATAGTTACGATCACAATTAGTGACTGGTGAATGTGCCAAGTATTGTTTGCCATACCTCCTTCCCCACTAGCATACTGCCTTACCCACAATATAGGGATTTGTCACTCTTGACAACACAGTACCGCTGCATGCTAATCTGGCCCCTATTGAAAAGACGCCAACACCGCACTTTCTGGGCTCTTTTTACAAGGCGACAGGTCTGGCTGAAATACTCGGTGTCAATAGATGTCGTCTGTCAGATTAGAGTAGACCAGACAGTTCTTTGTGTGGGTGCACATGAGATGAATTTTTAAATAATTTTAAAAACAGAAAAAAATGAAAAATAATCCGGCCCAGCAGAATTAACATTCATGAATGCCCCCGGCAGGAAGTGGTAAGACATGAATGGACGAATACAAGGATTTTTTCTGTGTTACTGTGTCTAAAAGTGTATGTGAAACAGATGAGCAGGGATGTAAGAAGGCTCTGAAATTTTTGCCTCAAATTTTATGCACATGGGAATAATTTATTAGCCTGTCAGAGTACATGATGCCAGTGTTATTTTGAAAATTGTAGTCTTAGAGTACCAATTAAGGAAGGTTAAAAGCCCCTCTGCAATGAATTTTTTCCAGAAACATTTTCTAGGCATCACTATCATCTTCTATGTATAAAAGCTACATGTACTTTAAACAAGGGAAGACACTGTTCAGTGTACTTGTTTTTAGATTCAAATTTTGAACCCAAAATTTGCTTTTTCAAAAACATTTCTGATAAAAAGTTAACAATAAATCACCGAAGAAATGGAAATTTAGAAAGGCAAAATATTTGTAAAAATTCTGCCGCTTTTTGTGCAGAAATCATTGCAACATTGACGCTTGGTGCCTGGGATGACATTACAGTTTTGCTTGCGACTAGGAAATTTGGATCAGCATACAAACCAAAAAAGCCGTAAAAAATACCCTTTGAAGTAGCAAGACAGAAATTGAAAATAAGGTTTGTTGAATCACAAAGGTGCATCTTCAAGGTTGTAGTAAAGTAATTGTATTGCCTGGACCATTTAATGTATTGTTTAAAAATGTGTTTTATAACTTCTTCACTTGATACACATGAAAATTTGATCTAACTCTTCATTGTCATAACTTGGAGTCTTTACCCTGTTAAAATGAACAGCGCCCTCTATTGCCAAGACTTTGCCACATAGTCCAGCTTGACTTACTGAACTATATTTTGGCATCAACATTCTTGGTATCATGGATGATAAAACACGGTGTAGGCCTTTAAACATTTGCCAGGATTAAAGATTGTCATGAATATGTAGCAGTTCTGTTGTAGTTAAGACCCCGTTAGACCATCACAAGGCCAATGCAAGTCAGAAGCAATTCAAATGATCTACACACTACAAGCATTTCTTTTCCATTCACCCTGTTACTTGCGACAGGACTGTCTGGTCTTGTGATGGGCCTAATTTCGAGGCACTGCTTACTGCAGAATTCTGTGCTTATGATCTCCATTCTGCACTAACCGCCCTAGCAGAAAAATTCTGCACTAACCCTTTAAGCACAGAATCCTTAGTTACGGGATGTACACATGCGCACAAGCCAAAATTCCTCGCTAACCCGTGAAATATGTTTGCCGTAAGCACAGAATTTTCTGCCTCTGTAAGCACCGATTCTTCTTGCTTGCAGCGCCGTTAAATTGGGCCATGGTCTCAGCTAAAAACATAGTGTGGTGCTTCAACGATTCTTTGTAGAGTTAGGTAGAACCAGGTACGGAAATATCAATTGACAAATGCATTTGTGAAGACCCCCGCCAATATGTAAGCTGATCATCCACTTAATCTGTAATAATAAGGGAGGAAAGAAAAAACTGACTTCAGTATTTTGACCAGTTTACATTTCTGTATGTATGTGGAAAAATTTTACAGATAGCGATTCACATCAACTGTTTAACCATGGAGGATGGACAGAGGAGTAACAACTCTGGCACTCGGGGCTAATGATCGCCGTCGCCGCGTCTGAATAATGATAGAAAACATTCCAAAAATGCCCGATAACTTGCAGCCTAGCTAGACAAGTGGGACCAGTAAAATCCTAGCGATACTTGCTGTGTTTTGCTCGCAACTAACTACAACTTATCACTGTGACAAGGAAATAGAGAAAAATCCCTGATGTTAGACCTATTTCTGCCATTGTGAATGACCTTTTTCCATAGTCCGTGCAAAGTTTGTGATTCCATTCTCCCTTCAAAACCTCAGCTTTCAAAGATTTGGTTTGAATTTGGCTACATTAAAAAAATGTGCTATTTCATTACAAGGAGCGATCATGAGATCTTGTAAAATAAACTTCCATATAAAAGCCATAATAAAAATTAATTCAATTGAAACAAAATTTTATGAACAACTCGGATATTTATTTCAAAAACAACTCCATAAGAAGGTGTTCATTAAGGGCAATAGCTGCACATGAACATTTACGGCACACTGCCTAACACAAGCATGAAATTTGATGTTATGAGATCATACTGAGCACCAACAAATGCGTGAAAATTCAATTTTCCATACTTTAGTACACGAAGTTTTAAGGATGCAGATTAGCGGCAAAACATTGCAATGGTGATTATAGGGTACAAAGGGGTCTTATAAATGTGAAACAGATGGTGCATTGCAAGCGCTCGCTGCGCTCTGGCTATGGACATATCAGGAAGCAGTAATTTGCCAGATGTTAAAGCCCGGGCAGTTCATACCCCCGTGTCCTTTCTCCATGGTTTAACAGTATCTCAATTAGCCACCTGTTCAGGACAGGCAACTTTTGCTTGTAAAAAATTTAACCCCCCCCATTACCTCACAAACCTTTAACACTAGTGAATAAATCTGTATACTTCCATCATAGAAAACATGGATTCAGATACCACCAAAGGATATCAGTTTCCAAATATGTTGCTTGAAAGCAGTCTGGAAGATTTGAACACTGCCTTGCAAAGGGCAGGCAGAAAGTGAAATCCTAGCTGAAACCCTGTTAGGCAACGCAGTGGACTCTGGACATCAGTTCACCTCTGGACTTGTTTGAATCACCCCAGGCAATTTTACAACTTCCCAATCAAACACATTGTTGGACGGAATACATGTACATGAAATGTATCTGCCGCCCTCTTGAGGTATTAACAATCAAATTACTGACTCCTACTTTCCCTCTGGTTATGGGCGACTGTCTACATGACAGGCTTGCACTCTGCGTCTTTTTAATATTTGTGGTTTTTATATTAATTTTGGCTTCTTCAGCCATTACATCAATATTTGCGCATTCAAAAAAGACTGGTTTGAGGACTGCACATTTCTCCAGATCTATACGCCACTCATTATGCAAATATAATGAAGTATATATCAGGCAGCAGCCACTCATTTGAAAATGTCATCGGGACAATTGTCCAACGTTGCCCCTTTCGCTGTTTATTTGTTCAATCACTCCATCAATCCTTCAACAGTCCGAAACTCGTAACTGTGCTCCTTGCTATGACACAGGAAATAAATATTTGATGACTATGTACATGGTTTATGAAAATAACAGACACAACATTAATAAATACATAAATATTTATAGTGTGCAAAGCCAAGCCAGTACTGTACACAAAATAGGGGTGGCAAAATTGGCAGGAAGTGATGAAATATTAATGTGAAAATTGTGCAACTTGGGCATGTCTGTTGACTGATCCCCTTCCCCTTGAACATTTCAGAATCTGAGATGTCCAATTGTTAAGTGTCAAAAATGTACATGGAGTATGAAGCAGGATGGTTATCGAAGATTCACAAAAATTAGGGGTCTAATTTTTTTTATGTCCCTGTCACATCTGATATATGATTTTGTAAGTTCAGAAGAAATTTTCTGATTTCCAAGAGTGATGAATTAATGCAAATTACCTGCCAAACAAATATTTTGAAATCAATTCCTCTGATATTTCCACGTCAAATGTAACAGTGTCACAAAAATTACACTTTTGGACCCCAAATTTATAGAATGACCCAATTGTTTGGGATCCAAGATCCAGTTCCCATCTGTATACGCTCAAAGCCTGGTCTCAGCATAAGTAATGTCTAAAAGTTAATGTAAGCTGTAATGCACAATTAACTAGGAAAACATTTTTTTTTACTGATCTGATGGATGTTTGGGCCAAATAAAAAAAATTGATACAATTAAAGGGGAAAAAAGTTACAGTTGTAAAAATTTGGTATAGTTTGGAAAAGTTACCAATAAAAACCAACTGCAGTAATCATCATTCTTAACATTTGTTGCCTTTCAGCTGGTACTTGAATGCAAATACGTGTGGAAATGCTGCTAACAGCTGTGACAGTATGCTACTGGTGGCGCCAATCAGTTGATTACTTGTACAGGAATTCTGTTTCACAAACTACTAACATTTTTGCAGTTGGCTTTGGTTTCCCCAAAGCCTCTGTACTACACTCCACTTTGACCATGGTGGTGCCCTCTGGTGCTGAAAACTACACTAGAGACAAGTATTCCTCCAGCCGACAAGGGCCCTGCTGCCCACCACAGCAGGTCAGGCTTTGTACACCTTTACTTTGAAAATCTGTGGGCCCCCCCAGGGTTGGGGATTTACACTCACTGATTGGCTCCAAGTGCTCGATTCAAATCACTCAGCTACAGCTGATTGGAGTACACATGTACATGCATGTGTTCATGGTGATGGCTCACCGGGGTGCCTACATTCTTGGCGGCTGTAGCCAGGATCATTAGGATGCAGCTTTTCCGGGCCTGAATAGCCATGCACAGAGCACACATTAGGTACAAGACAAAGAGTAAGTAAATTGAAGCTGCAATGCATGCAACGATATACATGTACATGAAGTGTAGAATGATGCAATACGCTGGATGTCACAAAGGCAAGGGACAAAGGGGAAATCCAAAAGTTACTGTGTCAAAACTTCAAGTGTAGGTGTGTGCATTTCCACTTAAGTTAAATCTTCATGGCATAAAATACAGCTTGACTGACACAAAAACCTGACTGTGCAATTTCACTTTGTTATTGCAATAATAAAATAAGATGGCAAATGAGGTACAAAAAGTTATTCATTATACACTTAAGTGTTAAACAGCAACATGTTGGACTAAACAGACAATAGCAGCATGCCCAAATTATATACAGGGTGTTAAGTTACTATTATGCCAGGACAAAAGTTCCTGTCCATACAGTGTGCATTTGCTGAATGATATATGCCACAGCTATCATTTAACTACCGATGAACGGTGAGATTGCTGACTTTCTGTACCTCTGGCTTCCCTTATCAGTGCAGATACTAAAAACTAAAAGTCCAGTCAATTGATAAGCCAACACGTTCTTGTTGGCAGTAGTTCACCAGAAAGTGGGCCTCACTGTCAGGATAGATCTTTACATTAAAAAAAAAAAAAACCTGGGCAAGTCAAAACAGATGAGTGTACTCTTGCACTGAAACAGGTCAGCATTACACATACATGTGCCAAACCCTCCAGGTCACTATCCTTATTTCCCTGTTGCTAACTTCATTTTATTGTCCATCCAAATGCTATAAGGTTTCAGCTATACACAGACCTGCATATGGGGTCAGACAGTTTTAAAGCAGCGACTTTTGAGCGTCTGGCGTGCCTGAAACTAATTTTTTTTTTTTTCAAAAGGGCAAAAACCGTTCCAGGGACCCAAAAGATTTGGTAAATTTTGTCAGTTTTTTAGGGCCCGTGAGGGGTGAAGCTAAACTTTGGAGTCTTTTACATGCTTTTGGAGGGAACGGAATTGAAATGGTCCCCTCAAAACACTATTCTTCTCATTTTCAAGCAACAGAATAATTTGCTCCTTTGGGGCCAGGCTGTGGCACCTGTTGTCCCCTCCCCCATTCCATCAGTGGTGTCTAGTGGTAAAGCAGGCTGCTTTACCTCCAAAAAGGAAAATCAGAAACAACAGGTTGAATGCAGAAGGATGGGGACGAGAGCATGACAACAAAACACCCCAAAGAATGGCACACAAAGAGTAGCTATGAAACAGATAGAGAAATCAGAATATGGAGATAAAAGGAGAATCGGGGATATAAAAATACAACCTCAGGGCTCGACAATGAAATTAGAGTTGCCAACACTTGTTAAAGAGTGCAAAATCAGTCAACCCCCCACCACCACCAAAGAAAACATACAAAGATTCTGGAAGAAGGAAAAGACCAGATAAAGACCATGACAACTTCAAACAAGACTAAACAAAATGCCATGAGACAGATAAATCAGAACAATGGAACCAGACAAGGCCAACAGAGTTGTAATCTTGCAGAGTGTCTCATGCCAAATGATGAGCACTCATTACTACTGGGGCCAGTTTCTGAATGAGAGAGGGGCCTGGCAATCAAGTCCCTGCATGCATGCCCCCCTCCCCCCCACTAGTTACAGATTTCATTTCATTTATTATTTCTCAGGGTACAAAAACCAACACAAAATATAAAACCTGATACATATCAACATATGGGAACAATATTTGCTGACGCCCCTGACGGATAGCGGAAAAGCGAACTCAATCACTGTCGAGAGGGTCTCCATAAAAATGTCAACAAATACAAGAAAAAGACTAGATAAAAAATGACTTAAGATACAAAAATGTACAAAAATAAAACTAGATAAACAATGGAATGTACATTTCTGAATGTAGCCGCCCCCTATAGGCCCGCAATTTGGGGCCTCCTGGGTAATAATTTGGATCTCAAGATGCCCAAGTCGTACATATAAATTGTTTTTCAGATAACACCTTATGCATGGGCAGCTGAATGGTTTTTATCAGTCCAGCCTTTTTTTTCTCTTCCAATTGTGAGAGGCTACATTTTTGCCAAGAGGAAAAAGAAATTCAGTTGAACAGTAACCAAAAAATCCTGCTATATGAGGGCTCACATTTAGCTGAGGATCTGATCTTGAAAGATTTCACAAATGCTGATCCAGGGAATACTGAAACTGTTTTCTTTCTTTTGAAAAAGGGTTAAAGGGCATGAAGCCCAAGGCTGAAATTTATTCCTACATGCTATCTTTTCTTAATCATAAGTGTTAAACTGCAATAACCATCCATGATGCACCTTTTAAGATATTGCACATGATGAATTTCCCATGTAGGAATCATAAACCACTCCCACAGAGGAAACTGGTTCTTCTGTTAACCTTTCTGTCCACCTTTAAAACCTAACCTCTCTAAGTGAAATATTAGGATAGGCAGGCATAAGAAAAACTTCATTAAACACCGGGCCGGACAACAAATTCATTGTTTTACAGCCCTCGAGGATGGGAAATTAATGGTAAAATAAAAACACCTGCCAAACCAACAAGGGCAATGATCTTTTTACTGGGGCTAATGCAATTGGGAAAACTGAAGAACTATAACACAAAAAGACACATTTATTTTCTTTACTTGTGCACAAGTGCGTCTATATACATTAGTTCTCAAATATTAATACTGTACAATTTTGGAATGTTCTCAAAACTTGGTACTTCACAAGATACTTCATTTTGAGATACCAAAATATTTCAAATGGGAGTTTTACCAAAACAAACAAATAATTAACTAAATAAATAAAGCACTTGCCTTTTTTATTTACTTCGTAAAAGAGCACAGTACATTTAAACAAGAACTCCACCAATCATTAATGATCCTTATCAGTCCGGAATCCTGATCAGTCAACTCAAAAAGTTTGAGAGCTTTTGACATGAGTGAAAATGCAACACCAAAGAAACTTGGCAACTTCCCTGATGACTTTCTTGGAGTGGACGGCAATGCCTATGGCCACTCAGAAATAGCAAATTGTCTTTTTGTATAAAACGATTCCTTTGCAACTCTAAATCTAAAAAACAATCTAAAAGCTCAACCACACTGCTACCACCTTTTTACTGTTTCAACCCAAATGAAACTGAACATAAAAGTTGATTTCGTTGTGCAGCAACACTGAGGTTATGGTGAGAAGGCGACTTGATTACATCATGTAAAATTGGTCAAATCTGTCAATGATGCAGCTAGGTCTGTGGCAAAAGACCAGCCAAAATTGCGTGCCATCATTAAAGGCCCTTTACCGTTTGCTGGCAGGATCACCATTTTGACATCCAGCAACTCAAAAAGCATTTCGCATGTTAATTCCTTTATTCTTTTCATTTCAACATTCAGATTTCGAGGTAAATCTGAAATAATCTTAACACTCCCAGGCCCGTTGTTAAATCTTGGAATTCTAACGAGTGGTCTGACTTGCCAGGATTCACTCCCTAGAATTTTAAAGCAGCCTAAAGTTTGTTAGCATTCCCCGAGGCAGGCCTACAGACTGCAGACAGAATCTGTGAAGCATCTGCAATTATGTGCCATGCCAGACATGGCAGCCACCACAAGCAGCTATATGTACATGTACATACAGTGGCTACGTCACTGGGAAAACAGCCAAGGTAGTTTTCCCGACAAAGATCTCCCAATATTTGTATGATGTGGCCCTTTTTTTTTTTAGTTTGCCATGCCAGACAGGGACCCATTTCACAAAGCTGCAGGGCAGAAGACATGCTACTTAGCAAAGTCATGCAGTAAGCATACTTGGCTGTGAACAAGCCATGAGAAAACAAGCCAATTGGTTGGCAAATTTTTTTTGTGGTTTTGTTTTTTTGCCCAGCATATGATGTCGCTGCGAAGAATATCAGAGAAATTGAGCCCAAGTCAAGGCATTGGAGTTGGGAACAAAAATTTGTCAAGTTTCTTTCAGGTCGCTGATCAATATCCTGGTATGGATATACTGCTCTGAAGTAGCTCATGGCTGATTTGTGCCTAGCAGTTAAGTTTTGCGCCCTTACACTGTGTCATTCCAGGTTACACCATCAGCAGAAATTGCTTGACGAGCAAAATCTGCCTCTTAGGCACTCGGCATTTGTTTCAACAATTGTTTCAACATCCAAACGACATTAAGTCCCCAGTGGAATCTTTCACAGAAAACTCAGAATAGAATTTAGTTGTCCAATACAAAGACAGTTGAAGACACCTGGAGGTAATTATTCACAGAGGAACTGTATTACAATAAGTGTGACCATGATACAGTGGTGTAACCGGGGGTAAATATTGCAGGGGGCACTATGGGGGACCCTCATATTTTGGAGGGGGGGGCAATGGGTACAGTATAGGTTAAAATAGTGCCCCCATGCCTCTCCCCTTAGATACACCACTGCCATGATATATATTTCAGTGGTCTATTGCACACAATAAAGATACATTCTAGGATACTTGAATCTTCAAAAGATCAAAATCTTTCAAACTTAAATTGTAGTTCTAAGACAATAAACTCCTTTGTCTTTCATGTTCTAATGCACTAGCTAAAACCCAGCAACAGGCTTGAAAAATACCTAAGAGTACCCAGAGCCGAATACCCACCAAAAAGTTAACCCTTATTTCCGTCAAACATTGAGAACAAAAATTTCCACTGAAGACGATTTTCTGTAATGGCAAGTAAACTATCATTGCACATGGCTGCTGTGGCTGCAGCTACACCTCCGGCTGTATGGAGTCAATAGAGCCAGAGTCCACTTGCAGGAGCTGGTGACGAAACTGGACCCTCCTCTTGAAGCGAATATGGATGCCCAGGACATGGACGGCATAGAGGAGGGAGCATGTATAGCCCAGGACCTGGGGAGGGGAGGGAAGGACCAAGAATTACAGGGGTACATTACACTTTATTACATTGATACATTAAAGTAGTTTTTACGTTTGAAAAGAATAAGCTTGTAAAACACAACATGTTTCTAGATGCATACTTTTACACAAAGTATATACAGTAAATTCCGGGTAACTTAAAGTCGGTTAACTTGAAACTCCACGTATCTTGAAACATTCTTCATTCCTGCTAAAAGAAAAGGCTTTTATGTACAAAAATACCTCCGTAACTTGAAATACCCACACTATATTTGCTTAACTCCAAAATGACTGCTGCCAAATAACTGACAATGAATGCCATATAATCGACTCGTCGCAACTACAACCTAAACAAATCCTGGCTTTCAAGCGAGCCTGATTGCCATCGCGGCCCAAATGTACATGTAGCCCACACGCGTGCTGTCCAATCGTTTATTCTTTACGGTGGACATGTGACCACACTGAAGGAAGCTTTGTGCATGCTGTGACTAAAGCCTGGCTGCTGCCGCCTGCCCAATGCTGAGACTGACATGCCTTCCTGGCGCTATGCTGGAAATGCTGTTTTGTGTAGCCAAATTTCACTCGAATTTTATTAAAAAGGAAGGATAAGGGAATGAAAAGACAAACAAAAACACACAAATACATATATATATTTTTAAGTATGAATGTTTGAAATGCAAAATGGTGCACCCTCAAGCGATTAAAAAGGAACGATTATTTGGCCAAACAGGAAAACCCCTGGCTGGCCCGGCCGGCCCTGGCCAAGTGAGCACGCCGCAGTGAGCACCAAACGAAAGAATTGTCATAAAAAAGTACACAGTTTGGATGCGTGGTTTATGTTTTATTCATTAATTGAATAGAACATTTTATGGAACAAAAACATAAAATGTCAGCTAAGTGATGATTTTTAGAAGAAATTTATTCTTGGACATAAGAAAATAATTGCTTATAACATCTCCAATGGGGCAAGTAGGGTTACTTGTGCACTGTGTGTGTATGTGTGGGCAACACTTGGGAACTTCCATCAGCTCAAAATCTGGATTAACTCAAATTTTTTATCCAAACCTCTGGAGGTCGAGTTATCGAGAGTTTGCTGTGTGTAATGGTTTATTCTACGAACAGACAAACTTCACAAACCCTGGAGACAGGTTACAATGGCGAGGTTATTCCTACACTTTTTAAGTTTGGGGGACAAAATTGGTGCCATCGTGGGGAAGCTTTGATGGCATCTGATGGCAGGAAAGTGTACCTCAAATTGAAAGGACAGGTGACAATCAGAGGAGAGGGCTCTCCCCTTACTTCCTATCACAACAAAACAACTACTCACCACTCCAGCTATGAGCTTGTTTCTGGCAGTCCAATCAGCGACTATAAATGTCCGGTTATAGGCAGCACTAGCTGAGGCAATCATGCAGGAGGCAACAAAATAGAGGAAACTGAGACAACAGCTTAAGATGATGTCCTGCATATCAGGGAGAAAAAGCCAGACGAAAAACCCTGTTTACCGAGTAAGCGTGCATTTACTGCTGAAATACTTTAAAATCTTCAAACGCTTACATGATTACAGAGTGGTGCTGAGTGGCACAGGTGGCTAAAGCCTGAAGCACTCTCACTACTGTGGTTCAGGTTCAAATTCTGGTCTATGCTACATGTCCGCAGAGTGAACCTTTACTGGTTTTCTTCTGTGCACAAGGCTTTCTCTCTGGTATCTCTAGTTTTCAACATATTTGTGAGAGGAAACTTCCCCAATATCTGTACAGCTAAAAATTCTGACAATCTGATTCTATGAACTATGGTTCCTCTTCATTTGCTGTCATGCCTGCCTGATGAGTGTCCACCTCGAGCAAATGAACCCACTCATTCATGGAATGGAGCCACGTTGGTTGGGAGTGCTTACTTTGTTGTTAGCAATGCGACTGCAACGCTTGCATTTCTTAGTCATTCGTGAACCAGTGATTCACAGTTAGTATCAAAAGAGCCTCCGTTGCTGAGGAGATAGCGCCCTCTCTTGGATCAGCTCGAGGTGCATAACTTAAATGTTGAGGGTTCCAACTTTTTTTACATGGTGCAAGATTCTCCTGAAGGCCTTACACTCAAAAGTTGCTCCGGGGAGACTTGTGATTCATTTTACTTGGGTAGGTAACAAAGTACGCTGATAAGCATAAAGTGCTCTCAGATCACCTTGAACTTACATTCAACTACAGCTTCCACTCTTACATTATCATTAATACTATAATAAAATATGAGCAAAACAGCAACCTTCATTGTGGTTTATCGCTTCAAGCCCCTTATGCCTACTGAGTTCGGATGTTTGCTCCAAACGACGCTTTACTTGTCAAATGACAACCTATGTCATAAAATAATGTGACCAAATGTACCACCTAGGATACAGCAGCGCGTAACTAGACTCAGCTCAAACAGCACGTACAGTCTAGTTGCATGTCCTGCTAGGAATCAAATTAAACCTAACAATCCCCAATCATGCAATTTTAATGAGATTTGACATACACCCCAGGAAGTTAGGGTTAAAGAAGAATTAGCGCAGACATCTGGCTGGATATAGTCTGAGATAAAACAGGAAAAACTCCAACCTGCAAGTTTTCCATGCTATGGTATACAAACAATGAATGTTTAGGAATGCAACTGTAAGAATAAGTCCATGAAGTGACAGGTTAAAAGTTTCCTTCCATGAGGTGCAACCTAGTGAGATGGAACATTCAATCTATCACCTCATGAAAGTTATTCTCTAATTTTTTTATTTGTGAATACACAAAACCTGAAAACTTCCCTTTGTGTTCAAGCTCTTTGGCCGTGGAATCAGCTGACGGTGCCTACCACTCACACCCACAGTCCAACATTGTAACTCATACATATATTTTAGTTGTACAATTTCAGTATCAGTCGATGACACATGATCGACAACCTACCAATCAGATGATTGGGGGATTTATTGAGGTGTTGTAGGAGAGTGAAGTTCAGTGAACTATAAACAAATTATGTCAAGGGGTTGACCCTCTGTGGGTGAGGTTTTAGAAGCTGGTGTGACCACACATAAGTAGCTTACCTGCCTCTGACATGACAGCTTTGTAGGTATTCGCATGAAAAATGGAACTGTGGCTACACATCTGCAGCAGGACATGGCACTGACTTACATGTATTTGTTTCAACCCAAACATAAGCTTACACACTTACGGTGTGTGGTTGCTTCTCTTCGTCCTGCAGAACGGTACCCACTGCAACTGTTCTTTGTTCAGTGTGACAATTATATGCTTTACATAATGCGACATCACGGAACTATAAAAAAAAAGGCTTGATCATGATCATTGCCCCGTTTGATGAAAAGATCAATGCAATTTGAGCAGTCTTCCAGGTACCCCTGGGCAGAGAGAAGCGATTGTGGTTTTGCCCAAGCTGTTCAAGAACCCACACACTGGTACGTGTACTGAGGTTGTCGGAACAACGCACCTGTTGAAACATGGGTGCTACATCGAGGGACCCAAAAAGTTGAGGGGACAACATGGTCCCGAATTTCCTAACAAATGAAACTGCATCTTCAATGCAGTTACAGCCTTGGTACCAGTGCAGTTCGAACCCGCACATCACCATACCTGAATCAACTACATGTACCACGGTCACAGTTATGTACACAGAATAACACTGTAAACAAACATGCCCTGATCACCTCAGGTTGAGGGACTTTCTTTTGTTAGAATATTTGAGATTGATATGTGTGGAAAGAACTTCGTCTCCAAAATAACCCATTTGCCAAAAACTACCTCCTGTTCAAAAACGTGTAATGAAGACAACTACATGTACAGTGCCTGTAACAACAGTTGTTTTATTTTGTCTTTTGAGACACTACAGACCACCTGCCGATGCATCGAGTGTTGCTCCCTAGTGGCAGTAGTGCATGAATGAGAAGGTACGCTTAAGCCAGCAACAAGAAATTTTGTGAGTCTAGCCCATTACATATGCACGCTCCCTAGCATGCGATCTGAATATGTGCACACCTACATGTACATGCTCTGCACATGGCAGCGGACAAGAAGTTCAAGACAATGAAGTTCAAGCATCGGTCAGTTTACCTAGCCTCTCATAATGCCACAAGATGATGAGATGTTTTCTCATGACGCCAACACGATGCCAGACAACCATCTCTGAAAACTGACACAAAGTATTTACCTGATGCTGAGTTCAATCAGAGGACAGATTTTATATTGATCTAAACATTTAACCCACAAAGGTATCAAGATTCTGATAGATGGGTGTGGAGTGTGGTCTTGACTATGTTATTCTTTGATAGGCGTCTCTTGAAATAGGCCTACAGAGCCGATGAGGTTATCACAGGATAAGAGTGATGTGGGAAGAAAAACTACACCCTGATGCTACGGGTATCACCAGGGTTTTCCACAGGGGCAAAGCACTTTTTCTGGGGGGCAAAGCACTCATCAACAAAAACCGATGAACTATTAACAGCAAAAGGGGTTATTTTTTAGGCATTTTTGAGCAAATTGGTGATTCCAATCCCTTCCATTTTGTTTGTGCCAAGTTGTTTTGTTTTTTATTTGTTCAATTTTTTTGGGGGGGAGGGGGCACTTCTCCTCCATGCCCTTCTCTTCGGAATGTTCATGCCTGACCCTAAACCTGACCCTCTGCAAAACTGTACTCCTTCACATCCAACTCATTATAGTGCAGAGAGTCAGAGACAATGCTGATTGAAACAGATTGCATCAATGCAAGCACAAAGGTGTTGTCTCAAGCCTCTTCAATCAAACACAAAGAAACAACAATCACAGATGCCATGGTCATTATCAGAGTACTAGTACCAGAAAGAACTGCCCTGTAATGGGCCCCGGGTATCTGTCAAATCCTAAACAGATGGCCAGAGGAGCCCAGGCCATAACCAGGGCAGCCCAGAGCACACTGTTCCCGTAGATCCTACCAAAATAACACCAACGCTCTGCGTAAACACCTGTTGGCATTTGTCCCCTTCCCTCTCAAGTTCTCCCAACTTCTTTTTTTCAAAGGGGATCTTAGGATTAGTTCTACGGATTCCTGGGGTTTGAAAAACATGTGTGTTTCTGACCACTGCAAAACACATTAAACTTGTTCCCCTTTATTGGTATAATTGCCGAAGGACAGCATATATCCTTGTAGTTCACGAACTCTAACGGTATCCATTACCAAACCTAGTACAGCTTTTTCCATGATGTTCATATAATGACTCTATCTGGGGCAAGGAGTCTGACACAAGTGTGATTGGAATATAAACATCCACTGAGCTACGTGCTCGCTAGATATACATGTACATTCATATAAGGCTCGAGACATGCATCTTGGATAGTCAGTTTTGTGTAGTGTTGAGAAATAACTCCATTGAAGGAATGTACATGTATTTACATTTGAACTGCACAACTGCATACAACAGTTTTCTACTTATGTGAATGCTGCATAATCCAAAATTTTAATTGGGAAAAAGTTGTTGATGAAATGACAAAGTAAAACCCTGCAAGTATACTGCGTGTGACACTTAAAGGAATCAGGAAATAGAAATGTTTTATAAATTTTACTTAAAAACCCTTGAAATTGCATCTTGAGTTTCAATTAACCGTATTTTAAATTTTTGTTTTTCAATTTTAACCCATATCTTGATGCTTTTTTAGTTTTACGCTAATGCATATTTGCATATTCATGAGCAGAACTATGATGTTATCCAAGGCACTGAATCTCAATGTTGCACTTATTTACGCGCAGAAAATTTCTAGTAAAAGTAGGCTCTGCTTGAACTGGGTGTTAAATTGAATGCAGAACAGAGGACAAGAAGAAATATTACCTGTCATGAAATTTTGCCATACAAAGAAAGACTGAGCCTGGAATCCAGTAAAACACATCTACGCCTTGTATACACTTGTACGTCATACCGCTAGGTTGAGCCAAGTCTGTGTGTCATAATAAGGGATCAATACAATTTCCCAAGCAGTACATGTGTATCCCAATGGGTACACGGCATCAGTCAACCAAGTCATAATGGGTTCACATGTTAAAAAAAACCAAAAAACAGAACAAACCCAGCCCTCCAAAAAGCCCACAGAAAAAAGAGAGTCGGTGACATTGTACACACATGTAACCTTGACACACATTCTGTTAACTCCAGTGTTGAAAATCAATTTGATGTATCAAGCTTTGACGTTTTCCCTCTCTGTGAGAACTTTACACTGCTGGCCAGAAACACAGGTAATGAGTCCCTCGTGCCAAATTGTATTCAACAAATCTAATATCTTTGCCCTCATGAGTGCCTGACGGGGGTGCATAAAAAGGGCAGGAGAAATTTGGACAGGCATAAATGCTGAGCAAATAACCCATTTTTTGTTTCTGCATTTGGAGTAAGTAAAGCTGCAGGGGACCATTCTGCCCTGCAATAAGTTTCTTTGAGCCTGGGACACTAGCCAGCAGGATAAAGTAAGGCCTACTTTGAGTTCAAAAGTTTGGCTGATAACTAACGGGAACAAGGGCAAAAGTTCGGACACACTTATTAATGGATACTGAATCACAGCACGAGACACCATCATAAACCTCATTTTCACATGGTGCACAGTGCTGTTAGAAGAAACAGTTGAATATTACCAGCCACCTAACCATCCTTGATCCAACAGTCCATGAAAGAGCTCGCATACAATGTACATGCAAATGAACCGGCAATGAATTATACCACTTTAACTCTTCTGTCTATTATGTACTGAACTTTACAGTTTTGTGGAGGCATTCTGTGCTAAAGAACACACGGGGTCAGCAGCAAGCTACTGACCAGTCAACATCCGTGGTGTAATTTCTGAATTTTAAACCGAGATGGCATTACGATTTACAAGGTCAAGTGCAACTGCTTTGAGTCCGTGGCAGCAGAATTATTTTCAAAGTGGAGGGGAGGGGAACATTTGTGAGACCATTGTGCACCAGTCATTAGAGGACCTGCCAAAAGTGTGTGTGTGTGCGCGCGTGGGGGGCATTATCTCAAATAAAAAGGGGGACAGCCCCTCCCCCCACTCCTGCTACCAGCACTCTGAGTCAAATCAGACCTACATAAGCATGCGATGATATCAGATTTTCGCAAATAGTAGGCTCCAGGGAATGATGGTATTTGGACCAGCCCCACCTCCCCCCAAAAATCTTGGCCTACATGTCTCACTCAGATTTCCACTAATTCTTCGACAACCTACACGCACTAAGTTCAGTATCAGTGACGGTCAACTCCATACCTTACTAATTCACAGTGAATCCTGCACAACAATCCACCACCAGCAGGGAGGCACATCAACTAGACTGTTTCCTGTGCAAAGGGAAGGATACATACATGTACATGTACTGTCTTTCCCACCAAGCTTCTTTGAACTGGTTATAGGGACTAGGGGTACACAGGGTGTAGTCCTTCCCACATTCAATTTCATGGTGCATTCATACCAGCAAATTTACGAACCAACACCCAACCAACCTATTCATTCTAGGGTCAATTACATGTAATTACTTGGCTCAATCTTTCATATGACGCGTAGCTGGGTATGCCCTCACCCTATGTTGAAGAGATGCTTGTGACCCATTAATCGTTACCTTACTCTGTGAAATATATGCTACATTGAGCTAAGCCAGCATTCACTACACTGAGTCTTCTCTGACAGGCCACAACCGGACTGGCCTCGAGGGACTGGTGGACAATATAAGGACACATGTATGCACAGGCTATGTGCATACAGTCAACAAGGTACATGTAGGCTAAATATCTAGAAACTGCGTGATTTTTATCATCTCCACCTGGGCGTATTTATGTTTAAATATGTTCACAACATGCTCCCACAGGTGTTTGATGATCTATGTTCACTTACAGCCTCTGTTCATTCTCACGGGACACGTAGTTCATTAAGAAGCGATCTTTCTGTGACACAAAACGGAACATCATTTTTCAGAAACGGTCCATTTCATTGTGGTGTTAGATATTGGAATGAACTTGATGTTAAATTTAAAGAGTGTAATACTGTGGTTTCCTTTTCCAAAAAAGCTGAAGAGAATAATGCTTACACCTTATTCTGAGATTGAAATGTAACCGTTCTACATGTATAAGCTATCGGGTCTCACCGCTACTGTCCTGTCCATAAATCCATTACTTGTCTTGAGTCTTGTCTTGTCCAAGGGAAAGGTACAAAAGCATTGCTTCACTATTTTCCTTCGTGTTGGCATCATTTACTTATTTATTTAGGTTAAGTTTAAACATTGTGCTATAATTATTAATAACGTGACTTATCTATGTATTACATGTAATTATAATATACATGTAATCCTGTTATAAATGAATGCAATATGGAAATAAATATTGTAGTTGATTGATTGATTAAAGGTTTGATGTTAATATTGTTTAGTCACACTCATCTTGCTCGTTACTTTAATGATATCTGGGCTGTGGACTATCACAGCACTGCTGAGAAAATCGGATTCCATAAATGGGAATAATTTTTTTTTAAGGATAAGCACAGCACCAACAAAAATGAGCAGGCTGAATTTCTATTAAGTGGCCCCCCCAGACACCAAGCCAGTTGATTTTAAAGCCCCAAGCTCCCAATGGTTTGTCCTAAATACGAAGTCAAAACCACTACAATCTGTTTCACTGTAGTGGCACAGGGGAGTGTCAATGTCAACCACGGATACCCCCGCCAGAAGAATTTATGTGTGGCAATATAAGTCTCATTGACTGATCTTTATCATTCAAGGCACAAACACCAGCTGCCATGGAGGGCTGACTGGCAGACAGCAACACATGCATCTGGAAAACAGCTTGAGCCAATAGAGCCCGTCAATGAAAGAGATTTTGATAGCAGACTTGTCATCCCATAGTTGGATCAGGTTTTGCCATTGCAAATGATGGTAAAATCATTCCAAAGAAAAAAAGGGAAGGGAGGGAAATGAAGTTCCACCCAAGGCTAAGGTCACTGGTAAGATAAGAGTACACATGTTACAACTATATCTAACTACCATGAGGATTTCTAAAAACCCATTGTGTAATTCTAGGAAGACACTACAGTTCTAGGAAAGCAACCTGAACCAGTGTGGAGAGCATCGAGAACAATGGAAAGGCATCATCCATTTTCCTCTTCTTGGAGAGATTTTCTTTATTTTCTGATTGACAAACTGAGATTAAAACAAAAATTTTGAAAGCTTTGTCTAACTTATCAAGTGGAATAATTACATGTATGGTAGTTTTATTTGGCAGAATGAGGGTTCGCTTTTGTATTAAAAAACATGGCATACTTTGTCAGCCAGGACCTGTACAAATTCTCTCACTGGCATTGTTTCTGAATGATGATTTTTCTATACACACATATCCCTACATACCTGACATACCTACTGTGGACATTCGTTTCTTTTCGTGCAGTTAAGAAAACTCAGTGAAAATACTCCTTTTTCTTGAACTGGGAACTGCGATTTTCAGCTGGCTTTTTGTACAAGGTTTCCTTGACTATTCCTCTTCCTTTTATGACAGGTGACCCCTACCACAAAATGCCTCAAAACCTCTTTTTCAGAGAAGGGGAAACATCCTGTGCACGTGTGTAAATCCACAGAACGTCTTCCTGCATTGCGTGGACATCTTTTGTTCACAAGTCCACACTAGATATGTAAGGTTAGTGCACACACACACACACACACAAATTGTTAAACTTCTTTGTTGTCATAATGATGGTGCTGTCTTTGTTTAAAAAAACCATTTCCGAGCTTCTCTACAAAACTATGTGAGATACCACAATGGGGCTTTTTTACAGAAGGGAGGGTGAGGTAATTGGAGAAGGGGGGTTAGCAAAAATGCAACAAAGAGTGCTGGCATGGTAACCGGGTTGGAGCTGTCTGGGAAAATAACGGTCACAGTGTTGACGGTGCTGGAGTTAACAAGAGTGCGGCATGTGGATCCCTCCCACAAGCCTGTAAAAACCAGACTGCTTTATTGGATATATGGCTAAATACACTACAACAAATGAGCCATAAATAACTAATGTTTATTACACCTTGCTAGTTTTACTGTGGTTGGAACTGATCACATTGCAATCTTTCTGCATTCCTGGCCTGTGTTTTGCTTGACTGGACTGGTACGTAAAAAAAAAAATCATTACCAATTTCAATAGCTCATCCCTTCCGAAAAAGTAACCATTTGAAATTGTTGCAATATCTGAAAATTCAATCATTTTTGGAAGGGACACTAACAAACTTTGGTGTTCATGTGCAAGTCCACGAAGAAGGAACACCACCAAAGTTGAAAGCTAAGCAACAAATTAGAAAGAAGAGAAAAACTTGAGGTGAGACAGAACGCCAAGGCCTGTGTTGCCCTTCTTTGCAGGTAAGTCTGGCCTTTGCATGATAGCAACCAATATCTAGTGCCCCCATAAACGCTTGGCTATGATTGGTTAATTGGTGGGAGGCAACAGGTGTCTCACTGCAGCATCAGCTGGACACCATCAGCTGGAATAGGACTGCATGGTCATAACTGCTTTGATTTGGTTGTTTATCAAGCTGGGGGAATATTTCTTTTACATCTGCTACCTACATGTGTGCCTCCATGCTCCCACTACAGGTGTCTCTGGTCATCAATGCCTGACCGGGATCAAGGTTGACAGCCCCTAAATGCTTTGGTCAGCTTGCAGTGCCCTGGGAAAAGTGCCTCAGATGGCTTTGATGGCCAATCTTATTGACCGATTAAACTTCAATTTCAGCAGCTGATGGAGAACCTTCTCATATGTTGGGCTAAAAGATCAGAAGTCTGTGCAGATTTGAAACTCCAAAATGTGCAGTTATTTTGGTTGGTGAATTTTCCATATGCCCACAATCAGTCAAATACATGTAAGTAAGATAAGATGGTGATTGAACAGTGCCTTTCAACCCATAATTCGTCAAGTCATAACATGTGGGATCTTAAAGAGAAATTCATGCCAGCAATAGCTTTGGGCCCCAAAAGTTTCAGATTAGACACAGCATGAACCCAAACAAGCTGCTCAATTTCGGATAAGTTCTGGGTGATAAAATGTGAAGCTGTTGTCTTCAATTTAATTTTATTTCAATATTATTGTAAATGTACATTCCATGGACCGAGTTTGTTTGTCTGTGAATTTCAACCTCACATGGCTTCTTCCTGGCAACAATCCAATTGGCATTAAAACAAAAATTCCAAATTTGCTGGGAGCCAGTAACAAGCAAAGGTCCCCTGAGAGCCACCACGGCAAATCACTCCAAGTCCAATTTGGTGGCAATTTTCACACCGACAAATTCATTACTAGACCATATTTCTCCAGAGATTTCAACTGCAAGTTGGAGTGGTCAACATAAGCTGGTGCAAGGAAATCCTCTAAAGGTAAAAACCGAGTACTTTCCGTAGTTTACAGGAGGGAAACAGTGAAAGAAAACCTCTTCCATGTGCGGAGGAAAGCAATGATCATGGCAACGAGGGTATGGGTATGCTTTGTGCTTTTTCCCACACCGGACAGCAGAGCCATGATGAAAATAACAGTGCATGTGCATACATGTAAGCCAACGCAAGTGCAAACTGGAGCAGCATAAATGGGCAAAATCTCAGTAAGTGACAAAAAGGTTTGACACATCATGTAATGAAATAAAATATTTGGGGGAGTGTTGTGAGACAAATCGCATAGCTTACCATATCCACAACTGACATGAAAGACACCTGGAATGGGTTACAGTAGGGTGAAACATCACCCGTTGAGTTGAAAAATAGCATTTAAGGGGACTGGAAGTTTACCATGCTATACTGACCAACTCGATGTGTTTGCATAGGGACTAGGATATGGACTCGAAACTCATAGCCTATTCGCTCATCAGTGGTACAAAGAAAGAGGCTGCAGATGCTTGAAAGCCACGGCCACTGTGCACCCTGTGCACCCCGTGCACTGGTGCTCATTTTGTAGACTCTAATAGTGTAGCTTTTCAGTCCAAAATATGATTTTCATAATTTAGACTGTCATGTGTAATTTTGGCCAATGCCTTAATGCTCACTACCTCTCAGCACTGATGCTCTCCCCTGCAGGTGTATTGATTACAGTGTTGACAGACAAAAGACCATTTGCCACATCAGACCCAGCAGGCTCCTGGGGTCTCCTTTTGCCATTCATTACTGAAGAGAGCCAGGGATCTGAGAACTTGCTGAGGACAAGAGCCACAGGGCAATCAACCTAGGGAATGGTGCTGGTACCTGCAACAAACTTTCAGGATAAATGTTGTTTGTAAGATAGCTGGGTCAGTTTCAAGAGGGGGGGAGGGGGGCAAAAGTCAATTGCCGTGTCACAGACAATCTTTCTTTTGAGGTTTCTCCTGTCTGGCCATTCTGACCACCTCCATGGACCACCTGACCATGGAGCTATTGACCACCCACAGACTGAGGTGAGCTGCTGACACTGTTAAAATAAATGCTACATCAGGTGGCTTGTTTCAGAGCAAGCCATTGGCTTCAGCCACGGTTGTTCCAAACTGTTGTAAAATCTTTTGGTTCAGAAGAAAAAAATCAATAAAAATGAAATGATACATGTAACTGCTCGAATTATGAATCTGAAACGTTCTGTATAGTTCTTTGATTTACTGTAGGAACCTGTAAATATTGCCTCTCCTCATCTTTTGTCAGGGGAGGGTGGGGTGCAGCTGGTACAGAAACTGCTTTACACATAGCAGTGAATTTTAAAAGCTTCTTGGACTAAATATTGATATAACCTCAAGTAAGCTCAGGTTTTTCATAGAGGAGGCTTTGCAACTTTGCTTTGGGCCGTCCTGGACATGCAGGAGGTCAAAAGTGTAAGTATTATTGGAAAACCATTGTTGGCACAATTAAAAAACCCAGAAAATTACACCTTGATACTGCGTACAGACACCACTGCATCTGGAGAAAAGGGTAAGGAAAAAAAACCCACACACACCCCCCTTAAGAACTTGACATTTCCAGTAATAAGCCAATTTAGGCAGGTGAATTGTCGAGGTAGTGATGTTGCCATTATCACAACGTTAGTGGTGAATGGTTTGATGGAGTACTGGGTCATGACAAATGTGCCCTTGAGTGGAAAACACACTGCGAGAACTTGCCCAGCAATAACCCAGGCTTTTTACTCATTTTTTTTCCTCTTTTATTATTTGGGAGGGGGCTGGGTGGGGTTGGGTAGGGTGAGATTTGGTACGTGTAGGTGGAGTGGAAGAGGGTTACGGTAGGAGGTAGAGTTTTAGGCATGGATCCAGGACAGGGGTTGGGGAGTCGAAAAAAGAAACCCCTGCTCTGAGACCAAAAAACAAACAAACAAAATGGGAAAAAAAGGAAAAATAATTGTTAAAAATAACTGAAGCTATACTTGAAGGAAATAGCTCCCCATCGAATAAAGTGTACAAAGGTACATGTAAGTGCGCCAATACCACTGTAAAAAATGTACATGTATGTCATGTAATGTTTCATCATCATTTTCACTTGTCCGCAAAAATGAGACATTAACAAAAAATCTCCGGCCTGATCCTCCCCCCAGAAGAATTCCTAGATCCGCCCCTGAGTTTGTACATGTTTAACTGCATGTTATCGTCCTGATGTAACTGCAGCTTAAAAGAAATCTCATGAAAAACTGGGTACCTTCTGGGTGGTGTTTGTTCAATCTAAGAAGCTCTGTGTTGTGCAATACAGTAAAAAAGAAAAAAAAAAAGAAAAAAGGAACGAGTTCAATTTTTTGAGCCCTTATTATTTTATGTCATCACGAAGTAAAGCCAATTTGACTGCTCCCTTACAGAGAGTATTTTATGCAGCACAACACAGCTCAGGAGGTGCTCCATAAACCATGGAGGTAGGCTTGCAGTCTGCCGCAATTTCAGTATATCCCTACTTCAGAATGTTTAGTGTGGTCCTCCCAATGCCTGTCCGAAGCCTCTTGAGCCCTTGGAAAGACACCTTTCAATGAAGTATGAAACAAATTCTCAAACCGTGCATTCTGACTATTGCCTTAACGTACCCAGCATTCAATTTGATGTGTCTTTTTATGTAAGCAGGAAAATCCATTTCCCACGAATTACACAAAGAAACTAGCTGGACAATTATGAGTCAGTCAGTGGACAAATTTCTTGCCCGCCCCCTTAAAAAACCCTACATGCACTGTGAATGTGAAGAATAAGACCAACTTACATGTGTGAGCAAAAATGGTTATGACAACCAGCAGCTCCTTAGTCCCAAGTGTTTTTATCCCCACAGTACCTGTAAACAAGATTCCAGATCAGACGCCTCTTTGAATTCAACCAAAGTAACTACAGTTACCTGTGACATGTGGACACCAGGGGCAGAAACAACCGGCTTTCCAAAAGGGAAGGGTCAAGGCCGGGCTAGTTTTGTTGTTGTCTGGGTACCAGTGGAACTCTTGGCCCCAGCATCATATCACTGGGGAAACTACATGTTCTGATCTTGTGACATGCAAAACTGCACTGCCATACTGCAGTTTGCCATCACAACCAATAACTGTCAACCACAGGCTCAATAGTTTGTTTCCACCTCCTCATCATAAATGTTTGCAACACCAAACCATCCTATCAGCTGACGGGCATTGGCCATGAATGCCCCCGAGACAGCAGGGGAAGCAACAGAATTGAAACCGGATGTGTATCCTGCTTATCACTCAACCAGATGAAGAAGTTGTCTATATCAAAAATTAATGAGTACGGTGCACACTGTTAGACAAAAAAAAATTGTCATCAAAAGCCTGGGCAGAGGGAATGATAAATGGTAGTTAAAACTTGTTCCGCAAGATGCCAAGTCAGGGGTACAAAGGGTAGGGCTGTCTCACTTTAATGAGCCCATGGAAGAGGCAAATAAGCCTCACATCAGCAAACAGCAACAACATAAATACCGAAAGAAGCTCTACATGGTACATGTATCTATTCCCCCTTCCCCCACCCAACCTCCCCACTACTGAAAACAACCACAAAGCAAATTTTAGGATTTTGTTGGCTGCCGAGCACTGAGACAGTATTTATTTGCTTAGCCCCCCTTGAATTGTGGCAAATCATAAATGGAGTCTTATCTCCTTTTCCCTTTAGCAAAACTCAGAAAGATCTCTGTGTGAGATTGACCATACCATAACTAAAGCACGGTTTGTATGTTTTTTTTTAACACAGACTCCAAAACCAATATCCACTATCATCACGTTCAATTACTTTCCGTGCGTTTATCCATTTCATCATATGTGTAGGTTTAGGGGGGCATGCACAATGGGTTGCAATGAATGATACTCAAGGTGTCTCAAGTACATGAAAGTCAAAAGCGCTGGCAGAAATTAAATTTACGACATAACTTCTAATTTTAAACAGCAACAGACATACACCCATACCTGTATCTGGTCTTTATCGAGCCACTTTGTCTCTTCATCGATTTTTTTGAACTGTTAATAATGGCATCATCTTTTTGCAAACCATTCAACTAAGCCGCCATGTTTTCTGCACGGCATTGCATCAGGACACTTGCCAAATTAAACTGCTCAGCGAGTCAGGCACTCAGGCTTGAGTAACCATGAGATGTCACGTGAGTGTCATATCAAACCCAGTCAGGATTCCTTGAGTCAGTGAAGGGTGAGGGCAACATGTACTAGTATATGTGCTGCTAAAAAGGCTCAACTTACAAGAATGAATAAAAATGTAAAAAGATGAGAAAAATAAGAAAATGACAGAACTCCTCTTATGTTCAGGGGGAACATTAGTTGGTATCAACAGACAGCCGTATAAAATACATAAACATCCATCCATGTGTACCATGTTTTTCACCCAAATATGTACATGAGGAAAAACAAATCTGTTTGGCTAAAATGAACTTTCCTCTGGTTCAGGAAGGGTCAGTAAGGCCATGGGAGCATTACAGTTTATTTATATGGGCCATCCAAGTTGAAGAGGGAGCACCCAGGGGGTGATGATGGGGGTAATATGTCCAAACTGCGAACACCTGGCTTCAGCAATGATTCAGCTGGGTGGTGATAGATGCTTTCACCTGCCAAGGAAACTGCCTGAAGATCAGAGGAGCGTGGACAAGTGAAAAGTCGGCCATATCAGATGTTGGAGTCAAGGGGACCGTTTAATCCCATGCAATGTGTGTGTGGGTGTGCGTGGGGGGGTTAACTTGACAAGCTGGTCAGAGCTACCAGTGCGGCATGCTGGGATGACAACACTGGGTGATCCGCAGCAAAACATGATAGAAGGGAGGGGGCATGAGAGACATTCATCAACCCCCAAACCATTTTGGGAGAACCGTTTTTTCTGTTTTCCCTCCCCACCACTGCAGAATAATTATCTGTGCCCACTCCCAGACCAAATGGGACATCGATAGAAAGTTTTTCATCTTGAAAATTTGACAAATGTTGAACGCTGTAAAATTTGTGAGCAAAACCACCTGGAATCACTGCCAGATTTACATCAGATCTTGATCAGGCATTATGTCATATAATTCGCGGTCTTGCCTTCCATGTTTGTTTCGACCTACTTTTTACTGGCTGCACAAGCATTTGGGTAGTGAATTATGATCTTTTTCTGACCCACATTTTGTGCTGACTTGAGAGTGACTGAGTGAGAAAAAGAAAATAATTCCAGCCTCCAGTACAATCTCTGGTACTTCTACTAACAAAGAATGCGGGGGGATATTCTCGGTTTTTAGGGTGATTTCTTTTCTTTGGCTATGATTTTTTTCCTCGCCACTGGGTTAAAACATTCAGGCTTCAAAAACCCTTGGGAAGGATCAAATCTCACTGCAGAGTTCCATATCTTACATAGACCTTCACAATGATTAACAGTGTGCTGCCGGCTCTCTACACCCAGACACAGTAAACAGTCCATTTTTTTTTTTAATGATTATTTATGAGACTAGCACAAAATCCACATAATAGCTGCCTGACCTATTTGTAGGGTGGTGCATCCTTCCACCCCCCTGCAGGATGTACTGGGTGGGAAAGTACAGGAGATGAGAGTACTGTTGAAAGGTGGCAAGCATGAGTGCCATGAGACAGTCCCACACAGTGCTTCAGAAGTGACCCCCCTCAAACTCATATTACCCACGCACAGTGCTCAGGGCCTACATTTATGTTAACACCCCGTTTGTCCTATATCCACCATTTTTTTTTCTTAGGGCAGTGCACATCTTACAGTGGTGAATAATTTTCTCCCTGTTAATGTAAAAACAATCTGTTGTTGAGAAACAGACCTTCAATTCTGTCCGAGTCTTCCCCCCTCCCAGTCTCCTACCCAAGTTCCCATATGATAGAGAGCTGTCAGTGATGCAAAGTTTATTACTAATCAATGACCAGGGACTTTCTTATCAAGGCTTCACAGCCACAGGTACAGTACCGCCCACATGTAGGTCCGTTTCCTCGCGAGCAACGAGCGAGCGCGAGCGAGGAAATTCTGTAACGAGTACGAGGCGCCTCGCAAGCTAACGAGGGGCCTCGCAAGGGAAGCCCCTCACTCGCGAGTTTATAACTAGTGGATTACGATCTAAACGAGGGACTCGCTCGTTGCCAGGTTGCGTGCCGGAACACAGCGAGTAGCCCTCGCTCGTAAAGCTGTTCGTAGTTGGGCAATGCGGGTTATCAACGTCAGTCATGCAGTGCAAAGAACGGTGAAAATGTGCCAGCAGCCTAGCTGCCTGGGCGCGGCTTCAACGGACCGGAAATCGGTTGGGATAAAATAATACGCTCGTGTCTGACACATCGTAGTTAAGCTGAACGATTTTTTTTCACTTATATTACTGTTCCCATTTCGAAAACGGATCTGTCAATTAAAATTGTACATAAAATTAATTGTAAATTATATCGGTCTTTCTCTGGGTCAGAATTTGTTATTAACATTCTTCATTAAAAAGCGCTCAACAACCTGTATATTTAAGGAAATAGAATATTTACTGCAAATAACAAAATGACATTTCCTTCCCCCATCATTCAACTCTTCCAACTGCTTCAGATTTTTTCCCAGCTTTATCAAGTGAGTGTCTGTTGTGACTTTATCTGGCTCTTGGAGGTGTCAACAGAATATGTGCAGCGGTTGCTACTATGGGAAGTCAATTATTATCTACAAGATATTATCATGGACTCCATGACATTAAGGAGCCGCCTTCAGAAGTTCAGATCCTACACGAATTAGTTTATTTGTAACTTTTCTCATAATTACAGTCGGACAGCGGTCATTTGCCGAGCACTTATTATTGTGTTTGTCCGAACAAAACAAAAAATGGTCGGACACATTTTCCAAGCAACATCAAAACAGTATTTGGGAATATGGTGTCCGATTTATTGTTAGTTTTGAGTTAGAATAACGTTAATTATGCACCCGTCGATTGTAATCCCGGACTCGGGGGACCCAAGACTTTCGAAAATGTAGCGGGGACGTACCCGGGGATGTCCAAAAAAGGTGGCCTGGGTTGTACAATGGCTGCCCTGCTGACCCGGGACGATAGCAGGGATTGGCCGGGGTTGTACAATTTGTTACACCGTCTATCGTTAAAATTTTATAGCACTGAGCTTCGATATGAAATAAAAGGTGTTTCCCCTACCCTGACAGAGGAAAACCTGACAAAGATGACTCCTCATTTTCATGATTTTGGGATCAGTGCGTGCAAAATACAGACCTTTCTTTTTTTACAAACATTGCCGTCACTTTCTATGGACTGCTAAATGATTAAAACGTGTGGTAATTTAACCTTTCAACCAAGTACATGTAGCACTGATCACGTGTCTTTTGGCGATACATTTCAAATCATTGGTTATCTTGATCAATCTTTAATAAACGAATGATGTGTTGTGATAATTGTCTCATGGGCCGGCACTGGCCATGGCCACATGTACATAACGAGCGTTTCAATTGGTCAATTGGTCTCCACACAGCGCGTAACAAATTTTGCTATTGGATGAATTTCTGTAATTATTTCTGAGACGTCCGCAAAGAAAGAGTGTAGCAATTTGGGGTCGGCGGCCCCCAGCCTGATTCTAGTGCTTCAGATACGCGGACGAATGTTTCGACAAAATTTGGTGTAATTATAGCAGCTGCCCCTTGCTTTCCTTTATTTACTTTAAATACCACTTATATGGGTATATGTGAATACAAACATGTAGGCCTATACTGTAAATCTGAACTGCAGGTAAAAGGTAAAAAAAAAAAGCCTATCCTGTTTGCAATTACCCTCTTGGAAAACAGATTTACCAAGAAAGTAAACAAACTGCTGTAGAAATAGGCCTATTAAGTATTATTAAGTAGACCTATTCCACAAAATAATGCATGCATAGGCAGTTGTTATGACTGCATGTAGAGCATTAGATATGTAGCACAAAATTAAAAAGGTTGGACATGAGCCGCATAGAGCGAGTATTGAATATGCACGTCCATGACGTCAGCAGAAGCTCAAGCACTGTACCGCAACACTCTGACTGCAAGCAACGTTTTCGTTGTCCACGGGCACAAACGTACAGTAACGTCATGGTCGTCCATATTCATTGCTCGCTGACTGTTGATTGGTACCCGAGACAACCAGGGTCCTACAGGTACACGTGTGTAACATGGGACCAACTCAAAGTCAACTTGTCCAAATCCTTGAACCACTTTATTTTTCGTCAAAATCAGAAATTAGACATGAACAACATTTTTTTCTGGAAAAAAAAGTTAGCATGGTTTGTATTTATTTCAAACTTGTAAATCTACACATCACCCCGTATTTCCGACCTTGTCGCATTTGGTCCTCCTCCAGCAACAAATTTTGATCGGAAATACGGTAAGTTGAAGCAGCTCAAATCTACTACTGAATACTGCAGTCATCATGGCGGTGTGGTGTAAACGTTATGTACAGTCATGTACGTACATGTACAGTACAGTACATGTGCTGTACGTGTGATGGGGATGGTGTGGTGGATCGGAGTACATGAACCATGTTCTGATATATCGGAGCTGCCTTGGAAGACATTTTTGTGAAATCTCCAGTTTGGGCACGGAGCTACAAAGTTGTTTTTCGTTCACAGAACCATCGCAAAGCGGCGGATGGCTTCATTCAGACTTTCAACAGGTTCAGTGGACGATCGTCTGTTTTCATCATATTCATACTTAGTACCTGGACCGGACCAAGTTCATGTAACTCTCCCACCTTTTCGTTTTTGATCGTTGTGCAAAGTTTGGAAAGATAAGCTTTTCCTAATCATGGACATGACGGAAACAATAATAAGTCTGTTGACAAGCATTCTGACAGTTAACATTTACACCTTGTATCACCATTAGTCATCATCATTTTGCCACTATTCATCATGTTAATTACCATCATCAGTTCAGAGGTAATGCCTCATACAATAATATAATCATTTCAATCATGTCAGCCTATACAAAAAGCAGAGAAGACTGAGTTTGGTTAGCCAAACGTTTTCCAATTTTCTTGTGTATGTTTTTACTTGAAAATACCTTGATATGTGAAGAATGTTTCAGATTCTTGGTCTCTGTGGACAATGGATTTTGCACAAAACCGCTGAATAGGGTAAGTCCTATAACTCAAGAGTGTGCTAAATTTTAACTTATTCTCCCTCAGAATATTAAAAAAAAATTATTTTTTTAATAAGATGGCTTAAATAATTTAATCCTGGTTATGCTCACAATAAGGGGGCTGCTGTTTCTGCCTTGTCCTTCAGTGGGTGTGTGTGTGTGTGCACTTCCACAATTCTTGTCAGTGCAATAACTTGAGAATTCTTTATCTTGTCGACTTCAAATTTGGTTTCTGGAGTGTTCTCTGCGGTCTTAAGAACCCTATCGAATATGGTTGCAAAGCAATGAGGTCAAAGGTCAAGTAAGCAAAACAATAGAATACCTGTCAGCGCAATAAGATAAAAAAAGTTAATCTTACTGACTTCAAATTTGGTGTGTGGATTCTTCTCTATGGTCTTAAGAACTTTATTGAATTTGGTTGCAAAACAATGAGGTCTAAGGTCAATTAAGCTAAAACAATAGAATACCTGTCAGCGCAATAAGATAAAAAAAGTTAATCTTACTGACTTCAAATTTGGTGTGTGGATTCTTCTCTATGGTCTTAAGAACTTTATTGAATTTGGTTGCAAAACAATGAGGTCAAAGGTCAATTAAGCTAAAACAATAGAATACCTGTCAGCGCAATAAGATGAAAAAATTATCTTACTGACTTCAAATTTGGTGTGTGGATTCTTCTCTATGGTCTTAAGAACTTTATTGAATTTGGTTGCAAAACAATGAGGTCAAAGGTCAATTAAGCTAAAACAATAGAATACCTGTCAGCGCAATAAGATAAAAAAAATTAATCTTACTGACTTCAAATTTGGTGTGTGGATTCTTCTCTATGGTCTTAAGAACTTTATTGAATTTGGTTGCAAAACAATGAGGTTAAAGGTCAATAAGCTAAAACAATAGAATACCTGTCAGCGCAATAAGATGAAAAAATTATCTTACTGACTTCAAATTTGGTGTGTGGATTCTTCTCTATGGTCTTAAGAACTTTATTGAATTTGGTTGCAAAACAATGAAGTCAAAGGTCAATTAAGCTAAAACAATAGAATACTCATCAGCACAATAAGCTTGAGGAACTTCCACTTTGTTTCCCATCAGTTTCTCACACCTGAATTTTCCAAATACATGTACTCTTAGTACCCATGTTTTACTTGTTAATATTGAAATGTGTACACAACTGTTTCATGTTTACAATGGAAAATCAAGAGTTTGATTTTGTAAAATTAATGCCGGCCATCTTGAAAATAAAAAGCCCCTCCTGCCCCTTTCTCATAAATCCAGCTAAGCATGTTTGTTTGGTACATGTATTTACTTTAATTTGCAAGTTAGAATTTTTTGTACCTCACTGGGTCTTTCTAAATGTCTCCTTTGGGCTTCCTGCACAGCCTTCTACATCCTTCATCAATAGCAGTTACACACTTTTTGCTCCAATAAACCTCATACTCCTGCTTGGGTATGGAAACATACTTTTCAACTATATCCTTGACAAACGTCAATCTATGAGGATCTAACGTATCCTTCCCCCTGACCCCCCTACAGTTAGATCTCATCATCTCCGACTCTGTAAATAATTCCCTTATCAAAGTTAATGCAAAATTAGGAATTGAGGATCGTTTGTTGAAGATCTGCATGATTTTTTCTTGTGAAATTAATGACTCCTCAGTACCTGCCTGAAAACCCTCAATGTTCGGTATAGCCTGGATTTGAATGTAGTCTGAACTCGTAGTGTGAATACCAGTAGCGCCACTACTCTTTTCCTTCAGGAGGAGCTGAAGAAGCCTGTTGTTTTCCTCAAGCAACTTCCTGTTTCCAAGGGCCAGTTTTGTTAACTCCTCCACAGTCTTCAAGCAGGGGCATGAGTTACAATCAAGCTACACGTAAGTAAAAAAAGAGTACAGGTTTAAGTTAGTTTTCATCTTAAGCAAAGAAAAGTTACATCTTCATTGTGCATTTCAGCACCTTTTGACCTTTTCAGCACCTTTTGACCTTAAAAGCCCCTTTTTTATATCGAAGTTAATACAACACGCGCACAATTCTGTGTGTAAAAGGCATTACGGCAGAACCAGCGCGTGAACCAACATGCGCGCGTACTCCATTTGTTTGTACTGCACTTCTGGTTCACAGTGATGTCACACTTCGGTACTCTATATACTTTTCTACTAACCGCATTTTAACTTGGCTGTCTCACAAGTTACAATCCCAACTACATGCGTACATACATGTAATCAGTGAATGAGCGATTCATTTTGTTCTGCATAAAAACATCAGTGTATCTGCTGCAGATGGTATTGCCTTGGTGTTTAACTGACATGTCGTGTTTAAATGTCGTGTTTAAGTGTTGACATGTCGTGTTATAAAATGCTCATTTGAATTCAGAATGTCTGCACCCAGCTGCAAAGGATGAGCGTTCTATTAATTTAATCCAGCCCCGATGTTGGGCTTTCCATTTCCCATTCATGTAATCCTCAGTGATAAGAACTTCATTTGAGTTAATTAGTTTTGGCAGTTTGTCAAAGAATTTTAGAAAATGGTTTTGCTACAAAAAGAATACAAAAGCTAACAAGTGATTTACCTTTGATAGGTCGAGTGAACCCAATTGCACACTGCTTGAAGTTGAAGGGGAGGGTACTGGAGAAAATGGCCAGTCATGCTCTTCAGGTAGCCCAAGCATATCATCATGCAATGTTGACTGCCACTCCTGTTCTGCTTGGCCTTCTGAAGCCTGCTGGCCTTCTGAGGCCTGCTGGTCTGTGGGACCCTGCTGGTCTGTGGGACCCTGCTGATCTGTGGGTCCCTGCTGATCTGTGGGTCCCTGCTGATCTGCGGGTCCCTGCTGGTCTTGGGGTTCCACCTCCATGGGGATTTCCTCATCAAGTCTTGGTGCAACTAAATTCCATACCTGCTGCAACAAAATATTACAGGACTCAAGCATGTCTCTTTGAAATGCATGTAACTAACTTGCAGAGGAGCCCCAGCATTGAATTATTTTCTGTAGTGTAGCATATCCCACCTGTTGTTCATTCTTTCAATAATCACATTTTACAGGTTGATGAGGAATTGTGGACTGTAAGCATGATCTTTATTTGAACGATTCTGCCCGAATGGTAAGTGGGGTATTTACATGCTAGAAGTGAAATGTGTGGATAGGAAAGCCGTAAAATTTGGTCCTTATTTTTTTTTTTCAGTAGGTGATGTAAAAAGCAACTGTAGAGTATTTTTTTTTGTCTTTTTCCTGTATCTACACAAGAAATTTACAAAGAATAATTCAGAAAACAAAATAACGTAAATAAACTGTATGTGTCCTTGCTCTTTAAAGTAAATTACTCAAACCAACCGTATTTGTTATGTCGCAGAGTGGTTCCAATGGCCCGGCCCCTCTGCATACAACTCTTGCAGCCTGGGTTGGAAAGGGAAAATGAGTAAATACTTAGTTTTGAAGATGGCCCAATAAATCAAAACATGCATCTTTAAATAGTCCAAACAGTGTGGAAAGAAACATGTAACGTAGTTGCAAAGAGGCTTAATTTTGACTTTTATGATTTTTTTTCTTTCATGAATGAATTTTTATTAGCTCATAAATTAAAACGATCTACTTATACCATCATACCTCCTTCTTCTTTGCCTTAGTTGCATTTTTCTCCTGGACCACAACCTTCGCTGTCTTTATTTTCTTTGCACATGCAGTTTCCTGTGAAAAGGGCAAGAGATATATATTTAATTTCACATTTCAAAAAAAGAAGAGTTAAGCCAAAATCAAATTTTTATTACGTGTTCCTATTTACTTATTAAAACATACCGCTGTGTCCTTGCGCTTAACACTGCAACCCTTTTGCTTCGTCACTGTTTCCTTGCATGCCTGGAAAGAAATGGCCACGAAAAATGTGCATTAAGCGTCCATTCTACGGTTATGCATGTTAGATTTTAAATAACGAATGACAGCCAACAGTTTAAAGAAACATGAAATCGCCAAATGCATATAAATCTCCTCTCGTCAAGAACTACTTTTGACGCCACATTTGCGATTGATTTTGGTGGTTGCAATGACCCAGTAATGCATTAACTAAGATTCATTAATTAAGATATTTACGTTTGTCTTTCTGTTTCCATTCTGGCTCCCTGTCATCTCGGTTGAATTCTCATTCATACTGACGTCACTACCCGACGTTGTGACATCCTAGTCAGAGTGAAATAATTACGGTTAGATATGCATGAGTATTGATACAGTTTTCACAGAAGGGACGTAGATTCTCACAAACTCGTGTGTATTTACGCTTTTTGATACTTAAAGGTGTGACGCATTCAGCGTCAGCAAGTTGGGTTTGAGCTTTCAGAATAAAAAAATGACAGGAAATCCAACTGATATACTAAAATATCTAATTAAGTATAAAATACAGCAGTTTGCAGCAAAAGTGCGACGAAAAGTCATTGACAGAATGAATACCAAGGTGCTTGCCATGTTTGCATGATAATGAATATCAAGAGAAAACATGAAGTAAAATTTAGTGAAAAAGTGAAAATTTAGATGCGGCTGATAAATAGTACGGATAAAATAACTGCGAGGTAACTGTTTGGAATACGAAAAAATTTTGATTCCACACTGCCACAACAGGTTTTTGAAAAGTACACATATCGATAATCAGTGGTATAAACGCACTTACCAGACAGTTTTTTGAAAGCTGAGGTACTGTCATCTCTCGTTGAGCACGGAGGAGCTCGGAATGGTCATCTTAAAAGAGAGACATTTAAAGACTTGCATTAAAATACATATACTCTTGAAATGCTATTGGCAATTCCAAACATTAAACTTTCGATATCTCATAGTTGTATCACCAAGTCATCCGGTTCACTTGATCCGAGGGATCTTGTTAATTGGAACCAACACTACCTTGGACGCATCGCACTCGTGCCAGTCGGAAACTAAGTTGAAATTTCAACATACATGTACACTGTATGTTGGTTGACATAAATCATTCTTTACATTAAAGATTTGTTGGCTATCATATACATTGTGTTAAAGTTAACATCTGTCTCTTTTCCCCCCAGTTATTACACTCACCGGAAAGCAGGATGATTTTGCCAGGAACTACGCTGTTTTCCCAGCACACTTCCACAGTTTCTCCGACTTTTAGCATTGCTTGCGCTGTGCCTCTTGTCAACTTAGTGGGAAGGACGGCAGTTGTGCCTTCGTCAATAAAATGTATGAGGGCTTCACGAAAAACTTTCAATTGACGTCGAATCGACATGTTGGAATGTTTGGTGACTGAAGTGCAAGGAAGACAACTTCAAAATGCGATGATTTTAGCAAGCCATACGACGTGGCGTCAGCGTTTCTCACTGACGCAACCTATTGTTCTTGTGAATTGGATATGAAATAAGCAGAGGCTCGTGGACCTTTCAACCATCAAACCACGCCCGACGTAACCCCCCCTCCTCCTTTATTGTTAACCGACGATAGGCGGTCCGTTTCAACTCCAAATGTTAAAGATTAGGTGTTCCCACACCGTGAGAGGCTTCGATCGATTGTAATCTGGATAGTGAAGAAGTTCTCACAACGGAGACTTTGATGTCTTTGAAACAGTGATTTGCGTGGAGAAGAAACTTAACTTACTAATCAATAATCCGCTGATTCATGCAGCGCTGTTCTAATGACTGTGCATCGCGGGGAGGGGGGGTTACGAGGAAAATGGACAATAGATGGTACTTACTGGTGTCGCGCCGCCAGAGGTTTCAATGGCGGTGATTTTTTTCGAACGGAACAATAGGGACTTGGAACTTCACAAATCATAAAGGGACACCCAAATTAAGGGGCTGCAGTCACTTTTCTGTCAATTTATACGGATGGGAGAAATTTTGCCAAAGTTATGAAGAATTTTCTAGGTCATGAAATCAATTACAGAAAACTTCATCAAAATTGTAGTTTTAGTTTGTAAGAGGGGACAGTACCGGTAGTCGTTTTTCTCGTGAAAGCATACCTTTACGTGGGGTACAAAGCGCAAAGGGCATATCCACAAGACCTTGCAAGGCCCAATGTCCGTTTGTTTTAATCTGAGTACGTTTTTAATTAAATGCCGTAGATCCCAACCAATTGAGAAGTGCTTACAGTAGTTAAGATTATGGCCGCTGAAACGTCGATGGAAGTAAAACATTTTCGCTAGCAGAAACTACTCCGTAAGCCTGCCACCCATATACCAATACATGTACATGTACGAAAACGCTAACCCCTCAATGCCCACATGAATGCTCATGTACATGCTATCCATTTCTCTTTTTAACCCCATCCGTGGCGGTTTAACACATGTTTTTGTTTCGGTATTATTTTTGCCGCGTGTACCAAGTCTAACTTTGTTAAATCTTTCAAGCAGTTTGGAAAGTTCTGTATTTTTAATTTTATGCATCAACATGTACGGCTATTACGCCCACAAATTGATTAAAAATCCAGTTATTCGGATCTACCGGAATTTGAATTCCTATAGTCTGACATGAATGGAAATTAATAGCAAGCCATTTATTAGGTCTATCTCTTTTATAGATATGGCGGCCCTGAAAAGAGCCGTTGGTATGAATGGGTGTTAATACCCAGATGCGCAGCCCTTCCTCTCCACCACTACCGGCATAACCTTCTGTAGGTGGTGTATGTACTTCTTGCACAGTTCTCGGGTCGGTGTCGTACTCCAAAATTCCAGGATACCTGCCTTCAGCTCTTCAGCAGTCTTGGGCTTCACTCGCCTTCGAAGGTGGTGCTTGAGCTGATGCCACAGGTTTTCGATGGGGTTGAGGTCTGGGGACTCAGCGGGAGTTTTGAACCAATTTATCCCGTTTGCTTTCATGAACTCAACTGTGGCTTTACTAGTGTGTTTGGGATCATTGTCGTGTTGAAATCTGTATCCGTCAGGGAACACAGTGTTTGCAAATGGAAGAAGTGTATTTTTCAGGATCTCTTCTTGGTAGAATTGACTATCCATGATTTTCTCGAAAATGAGCACTTGAGTAACGCCCCGTGTTGAAATTCCCCCCCAAACATGGACCTTATAGGGATGCTTTGCCTTTGGTTTAAGTTTTCTTGGATTGCCAATTTTTCTAAACGTAAGTTTACTATGGGACTCCATCTGTATCGAACACTCGTCCGTAAAAATGACATTGTCAAAGGTCTCGTTCCGAGCCAATGCAGCTCGGCAAAATTCGAGCCTTGACTGTCTGTTGGGGATGCGAATCAATTGACAATACTTAGTCCCCGTTTTGACCCACTGAAGTTTTTTCCTCACTCGCTTTACTGTTGAAAGGGAGACCTCAACCCCTTCGTCCATTAAGGCTCGCTGAATGTCTTGGGCTGTTAGCTCGTCATCGTTCTCGTAAAGGGTATCTATGAGGTCGAGATGCTGCGGTTGGAGTCTTGAGCTTCGCCCGGGCCTTGGCTTGTCGGCAAATCTTCCGTGCACCTTGTAGCGCTGGAGAAAACGCCGAACTGTGCGTGTCTCTGTTCGGAAACCATCACCTAAAAGTTTTCGGCGAATGGCCGCTGGAGAGTGCCCATCTTTATCAAGGCAGATTATCTGGTGTTTGACGACTAGAGGCAGGCGTGACATGATGGTCAGTGTTAGATGCTGCAGCCGGTAGAACTCATGTACATGTGTTATGGAAACTAGCTTGCTACATTCATTCCCCCACACTTTATACCCTAGCTTAGAATCTGTTGCACCACAGTAATTACAGGCGTTGACTCATCCAGTCACTGGGGAAGAAAATTAACCGGCAACGCTTACCAGGCTCAGTTAGGTGGAGTCTATAGGGTGAAAACTTCCTATTCACCATATCTTTAATCCCCTTGGCTTAGCGGCCCCTTGTAACACTCATCGTGGTGAGCTGTCGTCGGTCACGAGTACCCCTATGCCATTAATAGTTCCATCTGTATACACTGCGTGTATATATTGCTTAGTACTAATAAATGTGGTGTTTGCTTTTTTATAGAAAACACTTGTAAAAGTATGGAAATGTATCTGGTTTTCTTGGCTGAAATCATCAAAACAACAGTCAAATTTATTAACATGCTTTATCATTTAAACGATATTTTTGGGTTCGTTGCCCCCATATTCTATTTAAGATGGTACACATTACAGTGACTGAAAGAAAAATCCTTTAGAAAGACGATTGTTATTTACTCAATGAGGAATACTTGTGCTAATTTAGATTATTCCAGTAGTTTATCTTCGTCATTGTTAAGAGGTTTCCTTTTTCAGGGGACATTATTATTATTTCTAATTTATACTGGGTGACTCATTCAGTTCTTAAAAAAATAAACTGTTCTCCCATGAGTCCTAGTGAACAATCATAAGATATAAGACAAAGCGGATTAAAATGGAACCAGGTAAAACTACATATCTGTAGATAAAAATACTGAGAATAATTTAAATAATATGAGTAAAGAAAACTAAGAATATAAAGTAAGCAGAGTATCAATTATAAATTTACAATAAAACATTACAGGGAGCTGATTTTTAAAATTACTTAAACTTGTTGGGACGGGATGCTTTATCGCCACAGGCAGTTTGTTCCAAGCCTGCACACCTCGAAATTGGAATGTTCTCTTCCTAAATCCTGTCCTTTATTGAGGGAGACAGAGATTTTCCTCCACACAATGCCTAGTATGATAAGAGTGCCGATTGCTTACATAAGAAAACAAAGTGCTAAGGTAATCTGGAACAAGGCCACTTAATCATTTATAAACCATCATATTCAGATGGCGTTCACGTCTGACGTGTAAGCTCCCATCCCAACTTGTTATAAACGAAAACACGAGGTGTTCTTGGTGGAACCTTCAAGATGACCCTTCCTGTTCGATTGAACAAAAATCGAGACGTTGCACTAAGGTATTGGCTGCCTTACACCCCACAAGGTCACAATAATCAAGTCGAGTAAAAATAAGTGATTTCGCAAGAAGGTTAAGTTTCCTTACGGGCAAATAGTTCCGAACACGTAGCAAAATTCTAATTCTGAGACGCAAGATTCAAGACATAATCGGGGGTCAATCCATTTGTCAAAATTAACCATTCCAGATCCTTCCCCGTTTGCTGGATGGCCCTAACTTGCATCTGAAGCTATTTCACGCAATGAAAGAATAGTCGGGGCCAATCAGTGGCTATCACATTTTACTCCTTAGGCCCACCATGTCATTTATCCCCTCTCAAAGTATATGATGTTTATAAGGCAACTACGGTGGAAGATTTTACCCCCTTAAAGTTCACATTCACTGGCTTGTGCCTAAGGTACATTTACAATTACAACTACGGAATTGGTCGGCACGGCATGTCAAGTTCATGCCAGCACACGTAAATGAAACAGATATTTTTGTTTTCAAATTATGTATTATTTTGTCTTGTGCATTTCTTTAGGGTTTTGAAAACTGTTTATAATTTGTGTGAGTTCCAGTTCTCATTGACGTTTTTTCTAAAGGCCACTCAACAGCAATTTTTCAAATTTTCATTCAGCTACTTTGTATAAGTGCACGAAGTTCCAATTTTCATCGTGTTACATTATTCGAAAGTGAATTTTGGGCACGGACTTTTCGTCTCTATCAGGTAAGGCTATTTTACTTCAGCTTATTTAAATTATTACATCTTTAGAACGGAAAAGACAATTCCAATAGTCACGTCACGCTTTCGCTAGCGCTGATGACGTTTGGGGAGCGATGACCCAATTCGTAAATGGTCATCGGAGTGCAAACTCCCGGCTCTACGCGGATCTCCCTCGCGCACTACTCCGTTTGCGAGTCACTCGCTCGTTCCTCGGGAGAGTCACGCGAGGCCTGTAAGCTACCCGACTCGCCTCGTTTGACACGCGCTCGTTCCTCGCACACACGCGAGTTTTAAGGGAAGGCCCTCGCCCGTTCCTCGCGTGTGGATCGAGGGCCCTCGCTCGTTAAAGGAACTAGATGTGGGCGGTACTGTACGATGATAGAAATGCTATAACAGTGTGTTCATCTCAGGTTTTGCACCATTGTGAATTAACCAGTCGAGTTGGATTTCGTTTACTGCCTCAAATAAAGTTGTGGTGAGATGGGGTATCCCTAAAAATCTGATTGGACCCTCTCCCGCCCCCTTTCCTCGCAATGCACGCATCTTGTGAATGTTGGTTAAAGTGGTACATTCCGTTGGTCTCACCACTGTTAGGAATCCAAAAACTCTGAACCCTCAGTAAATGTAAAGTGCTGAAAAAGCCTGAATTTTACCAGATGCAACAAAGAAGTAAAATAAGATCACACTGAAATATAAAGAACAAAGAAATAACATGATTTAATAATGAAAAGATAAACCACTCAAGCGTTGATAGGGTTTCACCGAAACGTGCCATGAGCAGAGTATGCCTACTGCAATGATTAGTGTGTATTAAAGGAAAGATACAAGATCTTTTGGGCGAGGACTTGGGCAAGAGCAGTTCTTTGACAGTACAAATTACATGTAGCTAGAACGGGGTTGGAAATAGACAAAACAGCAAAGGGACCCATGCAGAGTCCCATATGTGGCAAAAATATGAGGAATAGGAAGCTCCCAAAGGTTATTATTCACAAAACGTCTCTACCGTTTAGATTAAGCTCTCGAGCACTTCCTCAGTCAAGATGAACTTTGTCCAATTGCTCCACAGACGAGTCTCAAGCAGATCCACAGGTCCTGACACAGAAGTCTCAATGTATACCTCAAGCTTCAAATGCCTACACTAGTCCTACCGTCCCATAGTCCTTTTTGTATTTACATGTACAATATATAAAAAATAATCCTATATTATGGAAATTACGGTACTCTAAATTTCTAGAAACGTCTTACAGTTAGATGTACGTACATGTAGGTTTATAAAAATAAATGCAAGAAAAATCTGGAGCAGACAAAAATGCTCGTCATTCATAATGCTGCCTCTTAGGGTCAAACATGGACTGTGCACAGATGCTAGCTTTATGTACATGTACACACCATACAGTACAAATTATGCTGTTTACACACTTTACCAGTGATGTACATGACACAATGTACAAAGACTGTCTATGCATGTGATTTATGCATACTTAACACTCTTGAACTAAGTGAGTATGCACTCTAGCATGGATCAGCAATATATACCGTACATACATTGCACAATGCTGCCACATTGACGATTTTAGATGTGCAGAGTTCCACCCTTTGAGGGTGATCCTCCCCTACCCACCCACTTATTCATCAGGTCAGGAAATGGGCCCTCTCACAACTGCAACTGTTTCACTATCAGAAAGGTACCATCGTTTGTGCTCCACCCAGGAACATGTGACATGTTTTTGTTCGTTTTTTTTCCACACAACATTCCTCTGATGGGATGGGACACAGCATACATGCACAGGTCCGTGTGCACTTGCCACAGGGTGTGCTGAGCTTGCATGATCAATTTCTTGAGGAATTTATGGTCATCTGTGTGCACCAGAAAACGAGTTGAAACAGTGTCCCACCAGCCAGTTGAAACAGTGTCCCACCAGCCTGTTTCTTTATGTCAAAGCAAATCCCATTCATAGGTGACTTCGTCATACATGCACATGAACCACCGATTACAAGCTCCTATTGGATGAATACCCAACCTGTGTTACCTTCCAGTTCCATGGTTCCCGTGTAACTCAATGTGCAAGTGGGCATTGTTTAAACTAAAGTGACGTTGTAATTACAAACCGGGCAGAATTCCTCCTGATGTAGTCAGTGAGCAATGTCGTCACACTGACAAGAGTTGGCTTCTTTTGGCTAAAAACATACTGACCATTGAAAGCCAATGATGTAATTGTGGGCTATTAATGCTTGTAAGATGTAATACCATCCTGTGGCCAGACATTAGAAAAATTAAGACAAAATTTGTGGCCCTTCAAATCATTTAAACAAGGAAATGGTACAATTCAACCTGCATAGTTCAGTACAAAGGTATCTGCCTGTAGACAGCAAGAAAATTTACGATCAATGCTGAAGACAGACTCATGTGGTTAACAAGTACTTGTCTGGGTCACTGCCGTAAAAGTGGGGTAAAATGAAAAAGCCAAACAAAATTATAACGCATAAACAAGTCCAGCATTTTGTTTATTTAACTTCCTGTAGCATATGTAGGTCACACTCAGACTTAAGCATATTCATAACTTTTCACAAGGTGAGCTAACATGGAATCATACAATTTGTCAAAAAAGGTCGTCTACTGGAACAAATAAATAAAAAGTTTTTTTCGGTATGTCACGAACTGCACAGAATTCATGCCATAGGTCGATTCTCTTTTATTGATGAGATATTGATAGTCAATTGTCAGGAAATAAAGAAAAAAAATTAGTGCTGAAACAGCAGACTCACAAAGAGACTTTGTTTGTAGACAAAATAAACAGAGTCATTGAGGTGGCTGTTAATTTATACACCTGTGTCTAATCTTAGCGTCCATAAGCTTAGCGTCCTTTCCAGATGACGACAAAGTCAGACAGTCTGTGTCCCAGTCATCTTTCCTCCCACGATCTCTTTGCAAGATGTCTACTGTCCCCAATGGCGACAATAATCTGGGGGGAAGGGCTTTGCTAAAACAGAAGTGCATCTAAGATAGCAGGGCCAGGCGGTTGGGTCTGCAGCTGGCCCGCTCCGACCCTGTCTGACCCCCCTGACCCTGAAGACCTCACTCGGCAACCAGCTCATCAGTAGCACTCCAGACTCTTGTACACTTTGGAGCCGCCCAAGGGTTTCTCCCAGAAGAGACGGTTCCCGCACAAAGGAAACAGGGATCATCCCTATCACTTGCAAACAGGTCTATTTAAAGATTGTGGATGGAAACACTAGAGTGGGATGCAAGATTGCCAGACCTGAACATTGTGGTGGTGGTGGGTGAGTTGGGGGAGGGCAAGGGTAGATTCAGGTTCATTAAAATCCAGTAACACAGTGGAATACACAGATCCATGGCTCCCTCTGCCCTTTTTGTACTTCCTGTATTGCAATGACCCTATATCTGCCATTGGGAAGGCAGTCTTCAATATTCTGGAGTCCTTTGACACTCCCAGGCATTAAGCTTCTTTCAACGAGGGGTATTTCCTAAACTTATTGGCCGGGGAAAAAAGATATAAATACTGTCATATCTGCTTAATATACCAGGGATGACTGAAGAGATTGTGGCTTAAAGGTAGGAGATAAGCGATATAGTTTTCACTGAATGTACATGCATTTCAGCTCATTGAACGACCGAACAGAAAGTTTGAAGTTAGTTTTCTGTTACAGATAATTAACATTTAAAAGTCAGTGGTTCCTGAGAAAATGGAAAGCTGCTTCCTTGTCCACCCATGTCCACAGCGACCATTGGCATTAACCAGAAAAGTGGATTCAAACTAGCCAAATGCCTGCCCAACTCTCCTGATCTGACACTTTCTGACTGCTACATACCTCTTTCTAATTTTTTTCAGTTTTTTACTTCCTTCAACAGTCAGTGGTGGGCCTGGGAGGAACAATTACTGCTGGGTGCATATCTGCAGTTGGATTAAAGAATCAAGTCATGAAAGCTCTTGCAGTTTCATATTCAAAGCTGTTGTTTCCCTCTCAGACAGCAGGTGTCCATTTTGAACGTGCACAGTTTATGTCTGCCGAATTAGCCAAGTGAATTAGCCATGCCCCCCTCTCTGGCAACTTTTGCTGGCAAAGCCAAAGGGACATACTGCTGTATTTGTCTTCAATGTCATTGTGTGTGTGAGAGAGTTTGTCTGTCCTCAGTTTTCTGACTCTAACCTGAGGACTTGACATATCAACTTTGGGGATTGGTCTTGGTGTCTTACTGAAGAACATTGATTTTGGACCCCACAGGTCAATGGTCACAGTCAGTTAAAATGGCTCCATTTTTACAACAACCATGAGCAGCCATCCCTGCGATACCCCAGAGCATTGGCCACAGCAACCTCTGAGAAAAGCCTTACTTCACTACCAAGTACAGTGAAATTTACTCTACGCGTCCTATGTTGCCAATGTTGTTGCTGCCATAACATGTTAGACCCACGTGTTCGAAAAGCATTGAGACAGTCCAGTCTTTAGCCCACCACAAAATAACTATGTAAAAAGGACATGGTGACATTACAGAAATGTCAAGACTGCTCTGTAGCATAGATAAGGAGGGCATTTCCTTGACATTCGCTGTGACATGGTGCTGCCACATCCACCAGGAACTGAAAGTCGTCCTTTGACTTGAAGGAAGTAACATCAACTTCCGATATTTTGCAGCACTTCACTGAACTTGTTTGCCTCGGAGTCACACGCATCATACTGGCAATTAATATAATGCAAATAAACAGATTGTTGGAAAGTGGTGTTATTTTAACGATGACAATCCGCAGAGTGCAAGTGCAACTCCCCATATGGAAAGTGCATTAAAAACGGTAGGACAGAGCAGGCCGAAAATAGATTGTCTGCGAGGGTGGCCCTGCTAGCTGTGAGTTATTTATGTACATCGAGCACATAAAATCATGCCCAAAACTATACATACTGTAACACACAACTGATATGGAAAGCAAACTACACATATACATGAACATCAAAAATATAACAATTTAAAATAAAATCTGTAACACAACTAAAATACAACTAATTTTGTTACAATACACCTTAACAGAACACAGTTATTTCCATTTATACCCCTACAATTGACAATAATCATCATTCTTCATTTCAAAAGAACTCCACAAATGTGGATTCAATTGGGATGACCTTATTCACCATTTTGCACTTGATGTGATAAAATTACCATAGAGGGGCAAAAGTTTACATACAAGTACATCAAAGTGACTTGCTGCATGATCGGCTTTAAATAGGTCTAGAATGTCCTCAAATGGCCTCCTCTAACTTGTGTTTTTGTCTTTCACTCCTACTATTTTGAATGGTAATATGTCATATGTTTTCTAGTCAAGCTCTTCTTCGACATGAAGCACCACGGGGAAGGCAAAGGATGAAGACCTGAGAAATCGCATTACACAGCTACATACACAAGTCAGGGACATCACTGGGGGCCATATCTAGACAACTAGGAGTACCTCAATCATCAGTTCAGACCATTGTAAAGAAGTACAAGAAACTATAAGAACAACAAAGACTCTTCCAAGATCAAGGGCCAATTTCACAGAGCCACTCAAACACAAAATTTGCTTAAGCGTGAAAAACGTTGCTTAAAAAACAAAGGTTACCAGCTCAACTCCATGTGATTGTCATGCTAACCAAAACACAATGAGGAAATTGTCATCAGCATAAAAAGCAAAATACTCAGGTTTTCTCTTTTACTACCACAAACAAGATGAAAAGTCACAGTAATACAGCAAGAAAACATTCTGACCTGTATTTAAGTCATAAAGGTCCTATTTCCTGAGAAAAACAATTGATGGCATTAACCTCCAAGTGGAGTTTTTCCATCTGGCATGCTATCATTTAAAAATGGTGGTCAAGCATCTCGAAATGCTTGCATACTGCAAGTTTCAAAAAGCTGTATAGGCCTAAATGCACCTGTAGTTCCAAAAAGCAGCAATCTTCATTGCATTCTTTTGGGTGTCATTGGAAGTTTTCCTAGAGAAAATCTGGTTTGACATGAAGATCTGATCATCACTGAGTCATATTTGGCAAGAATGGAGTATAGAATGCAACCACAACTGTGCACATTCAATATAGGCGGGAAAACTATACGCCATCTTTAAATGTCATTGGTAGTGTTTCACATGATGTGTCATACTGACACTCCGGCCTACACTGAGCACAATTCTACAAGGTTCGATAACTTTCTTTTCTTTTTTCAAGTAGTGCTTGTTACTGACACTTGAAGCTGCAGAACACGGTGTACTGCCACGTGTGTTCAACTTCCTGGCATGGATGACCAGCTTCTCAATGTAGTAGCTTCTCAAGATGTACATGATTTTATCAAGGTCCCTGATAAGGCCAAGCTCAACATTTTGTCCCTGGCTAAAGATCTTGCCGTCTTAATCAGTAGAAACAGGGTACTGACACAACCTTCAAAGCAACTAGGACTGGCTACGACTGTACAGTTGACAAGCTGCTCCTCTCTTATTTCCATTCTGAATGGACCTGGACACTGTGTTGCAGCATCCACTACCCACCAACATGACCGGGACTTGGCTATTCTGTACACCACTGACGATGACATTGTTATCCAAGATGGCATTCAATAGGGGATTCTTACAAACTGATTGCAGAGAGAATCAACTTTTAGGAGGAGACCGAGGTTGGCAAAGGTACCGCACACCGCATGATGGCCACTGTTATTGCACAGGCACCAAGTAGGGCTGAAGATGGTAAAAGTATTTCCCAGAAACCTGAACTAAAACAAGGTCGAAGATGTTAAGAGTACCACCAGAGAGTTTCGTACCATGTATCAGGCAACCCAAGAAGAGTCCAGAAATTATCTGATGGTTTTTAGGAGGAACACCAAAATAATGTTATTCTTATTGTCATATTTGTTTCATACTCGGGTAAATGTTCTTTAACTTTCTAGAATTTTTTTTTCTATTTTCTTGACTTCTGTGTGTGTATCATATACACTGTACAGTAAAAGAAACTTGCCACTTCTTTCAAAGGCCACACATAAAAATTCACTCCATACAGATAAACAATTTTTGTACACAGGTATGCTGCAATACCCCTTACTAATCACATGCCCAAAAGCAAGTGATTACCTTTATAACAAAGAAGAAACTGACATGCACAGCAACTTGGTTACTGAATCAAAAGTCACACACAAAAGGACTCTCCACCAAATGAGTCTTCAATAAAGATTTGAAAACTCACAATGTTTGCTCTACGAATATTAACAGGGAGAACATTCCAAAGTTTAGGAGTCATCCTGAAGCTAGGTGATTTCCACACAGAGTTACAACTACCTACCAATCATTGGTCATCAGTTCCGAGCTTGGGGCCTTGAGCAGATTGTCCTTCAGTCTGACCTGGTAGCAAGTGGTTCTACATGTACATGTACTGTACTATGCATGGTGTGATAGAAGGGGCCAAGTACAATAAAGCAATGCATGTTCACAAGTTAGTATGCAAGGCTATGGAGAGGAAATGACTGGAGAATTTCAAACACACTACTACACCAGACACTCAAGCTCAGGTTGATGCTGCAGTTAACCAACTCAAATGCTCTTATCCTGAACAGTACGAGTTGGCCCAAAAAATCACTGAAGATGCCGATGTTTGTTTGTAAAATATAGCCATGAGTTCACTGTGTTTCAAGCTGTGGCACGTGTCTTCATCCAAACAAGTGATCATTCCCCATCGCGTATAAGGAATGCCACCGCTTTTTTTTTATTGGAATTGTTAGTATGACCTCTATAGTGAAGCTGCCAACCATTGGAGTATCATCCATTATTGGGCTTTGGTGAGGGTATGGGTTGTGTGACATCTCAAAAATGATTCTGACAACCGAGATCCAGGAAACAATTGGCTGGAAAAATATGTTGACAAGCAGGGGGAGTGGTGATGGTGGGGAACCAGTTGCAATGGTCTGGCAATTCATCTCTTAAAAGAACAAGGTGAAAATTTTGGGGGAGGGAGAGCAAGCAACATTACCCCCCACCAGTGTATAGTTATGTGACTCCAGGAACTGTCGTCTGTAATTTACTTTTTCTTTTATTTCTATATTTACGGGCATCAATTGAATTAACATGTGCGTTGTATCATTAGTATGTAAGTATACCATTCAACACTGTGCCTTCAACTTTACACGTCATGGCCTGGGTGTACAGGCACTGGGTCTAGTACCAGATGTATAGGCCCTACACTCAGTGTTAGACAATGTACCACGGTGTGTGCAACGCTATTCTGTAGTATGATACCCTCACAACTTCAGCATATAGATTTGCTCTACGGTAGTTCATTATTCCTCATTATTTATTATGTACAAATGTAAAAAGTATACATTTGGAATCAGTATATCAAAATTACCCAGACTTGATACTTTTTAAGAAGTTTGAACAATTTTCAATTTCTAGACGCACTTTGGGGACTCATAGTGCGTACTTATTCCAAATTTAGCAGAGATAATTAATATGTTCTTATGTCGTAGGTGACTATTATAATTTAATTTGTGTCCTGCAGTGGAAGACACAGTAATGCATGTGATGTTTTTATTCATACGCTATACTCACAAAAACAAACATATACCATGTATTCAAAGAACAAAAACTACACTCCCGTGTATATTTTACAGTTTGTGTATTGTTTCTGGGGGTCTGTGTCATTAAAAACTATTTGACAATGATGAACTGTGCTCTGCAAACTGTTCCTTGTAAACAGTCATTTGGGTAGGTATTAGTTATTTCAGTTTTGAGATGAACTTCCAACAATGAAGGGAACCTATATTGATGACCCACTCTAAAATAATGTTGTAATATTACCTTACGATGCTAGTCCACAGCCCTGTTTCAAAGTGAGTGCCACTGACTCAATACAAAGGAAACTGAAGAGCTGGGTTGCAAGGCGTCAGCGCTGGAGGCAGTAGTGGCCATTCCAGCATGTTTTAGCATCTGCTATGATTATTTATTCTGCATGGATCAAGGCTAAATTTTGGGCACTTGGCTTGTTCAGAGAAGGAACAACAGTTTACTTTTTAAATTCTTAATTGTCCAGTTATATGTGATAATTTGTGGGGTGAAACTTTTAAATTTAATATCAAGAATAATGATTACACGATCCCCTATCAAGAACATCTTTCAGACACCTAGCCCCTCCACCCCCCCTTGTAATCCCACACTACCATTTTCTAGGGTTATTTTCCACTGAATCACCCTGAGGATAGATTCGTTGACACCTCGGCTGTTTTTATGTGCCAGAGACACAAATGCCCTCAAGGGTCAGAAAAAAGCATTGCCATTGGATGTGCGCAATGTTCCATTTAATTAGTTCTAATGTGACACTGGTGACCTAGAAAGTGCCGGCCTCCACAGGGGAGAGAAGGGAAACACCCCAGTCCCAGTTGGTACTTCTAGGCAACTGTGACTGGAACATGTCCATCAACGCATTTTCTTTGATTGCGCTGGGGCAGTATCTACTGTATAAATGTATTTGCAAGGAATAATGGAATAAACAGAGCAGTAAAATGGAGAAAAAGGTAGATGTGCAGCAAAGGATTCCTCCAGAAAGAAATTAGCACCGAATGAACGGAGCAATAAATAAAAGGAGTGTGCTGGGCAGTTAATACAGATACTGGTAAATGTAATTGCCATCCTCTGTGATTACGGTACAATGTACCCCACCTTATGTCTCTTGATACCTTGTGCACATGGTGGATGCACAATGTAGGCTCTGTCTCTTCAATGAGGCTTTCTTTTCTCATGGCTCTTTTGATTACCCTGACAGAGCAAAATAAAGAAATTACAAATTTATCTCAAAATGGAATGGCCAGAGAGTTAACATCCCTATTTGTTCAACACTGCAGTTGGGTGTGAAGAGTGTTTGCGGGAGACTTTATTAAAAGATACGAAAGTGCATTGTCACATTACCGTAATTGTCGATAAGCCACGGCTTATACTCTGGGTGATCTATACAGCGACATTTGAAGAATAAATTTAGGCCGTTTTCCAATACTCAACTTCATCTCCATCTCAGGCTTTGTTCCCAAAACCAATAAATCTTGGACATCAACAGTGACGTGCCACATTCGGTTGACATGCACTGGCAAGTATAAATGCTCTCTACAAAATATAGCAAATGAGAGTGGACTTAGCTTTACTCAAAAGAATGTTTGCAGAGAGTCCAGGTATGTTTCCATGGAGGCGCAAGAAAAACAAGTCCAAAGGGAAAACGGCTGTAAATGATACAAAAACACTGCGTGTCCAGCCATTCAGACATTGAGGGTGATTGATTGCTCCATTTTTCCTGCCAGTTTTATTTCCCCTGAAACCTTATTTGCAAAAATCTGATCACAACCTGTCTGATAACAGAGCATGGCATGGGGATGGTCCTGGACTGCTCAAGCTGCCACAAGGGAAGAGAAATTGGTGCTACTGATAATCCCGTTTCCAAGGGACTGATCAGAAGTGTGCGTGTCAGGAACAGATGTAAAAATTGAGGCCAGAGTTTGCTTTGAGGTCAATTGCACAACCTGTCATTTCAGATTGTCCGCAGTGGGTAGATTCACACCCGCTCCCCCCCCAACCACCAGGGCCAGCTGAAGTTTTGAAGACTACTGTGGTGAGTGCTGCCCTTGGGTTTGGGGTGTTTAGCAGGCTGGGAAATAACCCTCCTACCAATAAAAACATGGCCCCTGAGGTATCTGGGTTTCACTTCATGGTGACAGCTCGGCTGTCATTTAAATCATAAAAAAGAGATTGATGAATAACAGACATTGCCCCACTTTTCATCCATATTAAGGTAAAGAAAAATTCTGCATGTGCTGGAAATTCCCTTTTCAATCTATTCCATGATCAAAAATAATGACATACGCATGTCTGCTCCAAGATAAAAATCTGAGCCCGGAACTAACCTCTTCCCTGTCTGAGTAGGAACCCTTTTCCTCTGTGAGGCCTGCAGCATGGACCAACAAATACCATGACTTTTTCTTCAAATTGACCCAAAGCCTGGGCCACCTGGCTTTTTCCCTTCCCTGAGTGGAAACCAGAAGCAAAACTACCAGTGGGAGGGTTCTTCTGGTAATTATGGTTCTCACTTTATTTTTGCCCCTGATGTTGCAAACCCAATGTGGGCACGCAAAGTTGCTTCCGACTTCAGTGTTATTTCAAGATTGAAATCACCTTGCGGTATTATTCAAATCTTGTTTGCTCAGTGGGACTGTACAGCAAACATCACCCACATTGGCGTTGCCTACCTAATGCGGACTCTCCTCAGAGATAGTTCTTATTTTCTTGAACTGAGAACAATATTTTCAGACTGTTGACTGTTCCTCTTCTTTTTACAGCCATTCCTCTAAACTTTTTTTCAGCGAGGGGGAACTCTGTGTGGACATGGGCAACCACACAACATCTTCTCTTCCTGAATAGTGAGGACATCTTTTGTTCCTGAGTCCACATTAGGAATGGCACGCTTGTACACTGCAGCCTGCAATGTGGGTTGAACATGACCACTCAGAGAAGAAAGCGATAAAGCTTATGTCCTCTTGATTAAATAAAATAAAATCTCAGTGGTTTCCTATGTGGGGGCTGTTTACACTGACAGCAGACAAGCCACACCATGAATTGCTGCACTCACAAATCTGACTAATTTTTTCAAAGATATCACTTATATTATTCAAAAGTTATTACACACTCTCGCCAATCAGTGGTCTCCTCAGGTATGATATCACGCATTGACTGGCACAGATGACAAATTCTTCCTGTGAGGCACTGTTGTTGTGGAGTGTCAATAATTACCGTATTAAGCATTTTCTGCCTGTGCGTGAATGTGGAATATCACCATGCATATCACTTTTTCCATCACAGCGTTCAATTACATGTACTGCCATATAAGCTATAGCTAATTACTAGAGCACCTACTCTCTGTGAGAAAGTGAAGCCTGCTTGGCGCATAATTGTTTGTGCACAACACCTATGGAGAATTCAAATTTTATGCAGCTTTTGTGTGGCTACTTGCGTACCATCTTCTGTTTTCTGAAACGATGTGTCAACAAAGCCGACAGGCCAAAAACCTAAACACACAATCAGTAAATGAGCATTATGTTTTCGTCATTGTAAACGATGCAAACGTGTGTATATGCTGCAGATCCATGTAACTGAATGACAGAAAAACTTGCTGTACATGTACAAAAGATGTTATTGGCCAATGTTGTCTAGGGCATCGCATTAAGAGTATATAATTCAGAATTCATTCCATCCAATTTTAATCGGTTCTAAATATATGCACATGCATTCCAAAATCTCGACATCTGGGAGGTGCCAAAACCTTTCTTGCTGTGGGGATTGGGACGTCAGTCCTCTCATAAGTTAATAGAGTTTTAAGGTTACAGCTCATCAGCATTAAATAATGATTATGATAAACACTGCAGATCGGTAAAAACAGTTCACAACGTAAGTGAAAGCTAGTATGCTATTTACAAGGGCAACAGAAAGTCACAGAGGAAATCAATAGATTGTTTCATATTGCATATTATAAAACACTTCAAGAAATCCCTGTCATATGAATGAATGAATGGTCGATTACAAGTCACTGGCTTAGTTGGGATGATGCAACATTAAATATCGCCATTAAATATGCTCTTGGCCCAGGCATGTAGGCCTATTTGTTAGGTACAGTCGCAGCTCTTTACAAAGGCAAAGAACTCTGAACCGCACACCTGCTGGGACGGCACAGTCATAGCTCATAGATGTATTTCAGTCAGGGCTTGGAACACGGAAACTTCTTACCCTACTTTTACGCTAAGCTGAGAAAATAACACAAAGCGGATTTATTCAGAAGTTGTATCAAAAATTAATGAATGTTTCGTATTTGTGCAATGGACAGAATATTATTTGGTGACAAATGGGATGTTCCATTAGAACAGTCAATCTGTTATCTCATGGAATTATTACCATTGCATTGATAAACATACGTCTACATGTACATGTACATGTATTTGCATGTATAAATGTATGGCCAAAGTGTGCAAAAATATCACCCCCATTTGGTGCCAGTCTTTTTGCCTCAAAACGAACGTAAAGTTGCCTCATTACTTTTAAAGAACTTAGAAAGCTTTGATATCTTCCTGCAATTGTTTTAACACTTTGTGAATTATTCTTTTGGTTTTGTACCGATGGCCAGGCACAGTTCACCTGCCACAGGTGAGTAAAAATACATTTGACAAAGACAGAGGTCTAATGCTATTCCTAGTGCTGCACCTGTTGGTCTTTTATGTACAGAAACACCTGGTGTGGCTATCCACAGTGTGGCTATCCGTTGACAGTACATTGATGAAGCGTGTGCTTAAATTCCTCAGAACACTGACTTGAGGCAAGAAAGAAAACATTTGAATTGGGGGGTTGTTCATGAAAACTGTCAAAAACAAAGATAACTGAGCTCGCAATTCCACAAACACTAGTTGTTCCCTTGTACCAACAGAGGGCTCTATATAAGAATGCACTCTTGAGGCAGCACACTTACCATGTTTGGAGCATTCCTTCACGTCTTGCCATGTCATAAATACACAATTTAAGAATCCTCTGTTACATGAACCCATTTGTCGGGCATTGTGCCAAAAATATACATATATATATATACATAAAAATCTATATAAGGCCAGAATGGTTATGCTATAAATCATACCTTAGGCGGTGTATGCCCCACTGGGCACTGGGCACCTGTTCACTAGTAATCATCACTGTGCTTTCTCTTTCTGGTACTGCACTGGGATTACAGGGCATTATGGCATGGTAATACACTAAGCACGTGTAGCACATACTGTATGAACAGTGAAGGTTTCTGTGCACTGGAAGTACATGTACATGTACAGTACATGGATATATACATGTACAAGTACTGACTTACAAGGCTAAACTGGAACTTAGAATCCAGGAAGAAGGATCACGAATCAGATGTGCAGGGAGGAGGAGGGGGGGGGTTTATCAATCATTATATCATCAATCATCAAATTCAGCCCGCATCAACAACACCCCATTTCTTTTCTGACAATTTTTGGGTCTGTGGGGTGCATAATGGGGCCCAAAATATTGTTCACTAATCAATTGATGTATCAATTATTCACTTAACATTTTCTTTTTGATGCACCAAAAACCAATTTGTCAAAATACAGATATACATGTACAGAGAATGGCCAAAACTTCTTAAACTTCTTATTGCTGAGTAAACCTTGTTTGGAATCCAACTGATGAAAAATGTGCTACCCAATTGATCAAACCTGTAATTGAAAAGGCAAAGGACTCAATGATTGGAAAAAATTGATCAAAACTTGCAAAACCTAATGCTTAAGTTAGAATCTGGGCAGAGCTGAGTGCTCTGTGACAGAAAACAACCCATACATGTACTTGATAGCAGTAAAATATTGCTGAATAATTTAACATTATTCCTTTGAAAATTTCCCCTCCCCCCCAAAAAACAAGGGATCTAACTGTAAATACTTTCAACAAGGTCAGTGGAGTGGGAAAAACTTTGCTTTCTAAGACCACATCAAGTACTGAACAAGTTCTATATTGCCTATCCGGCCCCAGCATACTGTACATGTAAATGCATTTTGATAAAAAAAACAGAGTTGCTGTCAGAATAATATTTTCCATTCTCCCGTGGGGCAGAATAAACGGTATCCTGGTTTAACCCTAAGCATTAACCTATGTGGCTTGAGCCCTGTTTTGGTCTAAACTGCTGGCAGTTCAGGGGAAAGGTTTACTTAACCGAACAAGCCCATATATGGACTTTGTTCGTGGGAAGATTTCAGTGGAAACATGTTGGAACACATCGAGGAATGCAGGGTGGATGCAGGGGGGTCCCCTTGTGAACATATGGAGGACAACGCCCTCCACCAAAGAAAACAAAGAAGTCTGTCCCGAACACGTGCAACATTCTCACTCTACACAATGTGCACCAATTTAAAGCTGTCAGTGTGAGCTAGGCTGAAAGTCGTCAACGTTTTTAGTTTTTATTTTCAGACCTTTTGCTAAAGATTATATGTACATGTACATGTACCTATAATATTGTCGATGAAAGAGAAATCAAATCTTAGCCATGTTCGAGCTTTAATATGTTCTCATGATGCTTGCCAATGACAGCTTCATTATACAGAATGCACGTCAATTGAAAGGGTGGCTTGTCTTTGACACTGAACAATGGACAATTGGTCTGTTTTTGTTTTCACATGGGTGGCTGTGACAAATCTGTCACCAGGTGGTTGCCTATTCACACAAATGGGTGGGATTTAACAAATGCAACATTTTCAAGGAAGAAATTTTTAATTTAACTCCTTTTTGCTGTTTTCACACTTCATTGAAAAAGTCAACATATTGTTATTTAAACACATTTAACACATAATCTATTGGAAATGAAAACGGGCAGATCCAGAAAATGTGTCAATAATAGAACAGCAAAGAGTTCAAACAAGCACGCGTGCACGACCAACTGATAGGCCATTATGACTGACCCTGCCCTTAACGTGGAGCCATCTCCGTTTGTGATCATCTTAACCTCTGACCCCTATTCATGCATAAATCATTCCCCCCCCACATCCATCTTGACACAACCGGCCGGCCGACACTGTACATGTATATTGTGCAAGGGGGCTACTTTGCTCCCAGCACTTTTCCAAGTCATGATTTATTTTCTGAAGTCGGCCTCTGCACTGATTCCCTGGAAGCTGATACTCCACTACAAAAGCAGACACAAGTCAGCATGTTGGCAAATCGACCTTAAAAGGCAACTTCTGGGAGGCAATAAGAGTGATGACAAAATTGCCCCCACACACTGAAAACAATATGTTTATGAATTGTTGATATATTGGTATCTCCATTGCAAAGTGACACTTCATTGCCAGCGTAGGGTGCCAGTATTTTTGTGTATTACATGTAAACGATGACTGGAGATGGCCCGAAAAATCAATTTTTCCCATAGAACTGTCACTCGCGTGGATATTTTAAGACGTCTTACACACATTCAAATAAGAAATATATCCATATCACATCTTGATTCCAGGTATCTGCATGAAACAATGTGACACTTTAGTAGCCAAAGCAAGAAACTTAATCTGAACTGAAATCAGTTATAAACTTAAATCAGTCTGAACTGAATTCAGTTATGACATCATAGTAAAGTCCAACAGAAATCAGTTATCACGGAAATTACGGAATAATGAAAGAACACTTTAGTTTCAACAAAATAAAGTACATGTATTACCCCCCCATAAAACCCCTGACTATTCTGAACTTGATTTGGTTCCTGCAACCTGTCATTTTTCTTTTAGCACTGCACCTATGGAGATTGCTATGCATTTAACACAGCAGGATTTGGGGGGACAACAGGACAAGTCTGCTTTAACGAAATTTATAAATAATTTCAGCTCCTCCTTGCAGATGATCTGTTCAGCAGGTGGAGAATCTTATTCTCTCTGGAAATATCGTCACAGTGCCATAAATGCAATGTTTGCCTGTATTTCTCAGCTCCATATCTACATATACAGACCAGAAAAGCCATTTTATTTACAATACATACATATAGGTGCTAGACTTCCATCTTCTCTTTTACATTTAAGTGATTCCTGATGGTGAGGCATTTTTGCCTTTAGGAAATTACATTAAACACTGTAGGAGCAAAGATAAAAGGATATCACTTTTGCATTTTCAGAAACAGACAGGCATGTTAGGGGTAGTTTACTTTTACAGACATGCTTCCCTCTTCTTGACTTACATGTAAAAACGTGCAGACCGGAGTAAACATTTCTCACTGCAAGTTGTAGTTTTTTGTGAAAGAACTGATCATATCATCACTGTGATGGTCATATAACTGATTATCCACTAACTTTGATAGCAATATTTAAGTGAGTTCATGGCAAGATTTTAGTCTCACACGGTCAGCTTTCTCTCGAGCGAGATAGTCCCTCAAATTCATAGAAATTCATAGAAACTCAGCATCTGTCCCTATATGGAATCTTTGCCCACTGCATAAAATCATAATCACAAATGGCGTTTCTATTTTGCTTCTTTGTTTTTATTTCATATTTAGAGGCAGGGCATAGTAAAAACAGAAAGTTTGTATTTTTCTCTGACCAAATTTTGAGCACAAGCATTCTTTTTTTCCCCTGGGGTTGAATGAGGTATCAAGCCAACAGGTCTGCCAGTTAGTGTTTCTCATCAGGGCAGGTCCAAAAAGATCACACAATCAATGAATCCCTCACCACCATCTCTTAGTGGCAGGGATACCGCTGACCTCTCCACACTAAAAGATAATGTAGTCTCCTCTTTGTTGAGATGGAAATAGGGATGGGGGGTGGGCGGTTGGAAACTGTTGCAATTGGGGACAGAACTGCTTGTCAAAAATGACAGTATCCAGGGCTGGCCAAGGAATGGGGGTTTGTTAGATCATGCAACTGATGGGGTGCAGCAGTAAGTCCACCATTGGGCTGATCAATTCATCAAAAAAATCAGAGACAGATGATAGTCATGTACTGTAGCTGTACGTGTGGCACTGATCCAGGTATTGCTTTCAGGCTTGAGAAGTGCTACAGTTTGCTGTGAGAATCATTGGGCTAGTAATATGTTACTTTATGCGCGCTGTGTATATTAGGCCAAAAAAACCCAAATGATTTGGCTTCTGATCACATGCCTTTCAAAAAATACGGCTGGCTGGTCAAAAGATTTTTTTGGCAATATTTTTTTAGTGATTAAAAACGATATTCAATTCTATGTAAATTTCAGCCTAGACTGCTTCCATTTTCTTGTTACATTGTACAAAAGCTATTAAAAAGCCACAAAAGGTGATAAAACTTTCCTTATTTAATGTAAAAAAAAAATTATGGTCAGTAATTTTTAAATATATACTGGTTGTGCACACCCTTATTCTCAATGCTAGTCATGATAGGAAACTGGCCAACAATGTCCGTATATCGAGTGGTAAGCTTGCGTGATGCATCTGTGGGGCAGGTGAAGAACCTCGTGTTGCGGCAGGAAATTTTATGGTAACCTCAAAAGAAGTCAAAATTCATGAACGCAGAATATGCATGTACATGGACAAGAGAGATCAAGTTTTGTGAATTAACACACAGAAATCTTTCTCCACTGATGTTTTCAACTTAAACCTGCATGTGTGCTACAGTATAACACCACTGGTATTTGGACAGTCATATGTACATGTGCCTACTGGTTGCAACATTTCCATCACAACTTCTTTGCCAATGTTTGTACACTACTCCACAGGAACCAGAACAGGATTGCTTCATTGAGCATCATTACGCATGTCTTTTCACTACGCGATAGCAAACGACAAAGGAAACTTGTAAAAATAGAGGAATTTCTCAAAACAGCAAATACAAGTGTTTTTGACGTAAGAAAAGCTTGTTGAGAAGTGTTTTGTAAAGACAGAGAAAGACAACAGGATTTTTAAAATTCGTTTATTTTTAACCTGTTGATAAAAAGTCATTCCACCTGATGCCCATGATATGGCCATGACAGCCACATGTGAAAAGCCTGCAGTCCATTCTCACTCCACTTCAATAGCATTCAGGCAGGCAAATCACAGAGCAAGTGGCGTATCAGGGTGGGGGTTAACTTCCCCACCCTTCACTGGATTTTCTTTTACAAAGAATACTTCATAGGTAAGAAAGTAATTAGTATATTTATCAAATATTAGCACCAAAACCCTAAAAAGCAATACCATGAAATAAGAGCAAGGATGTTTGGACCTCGAATAAGGCTTTTGATATTTTTTTCTCCCCCAACATCCTGTTGAACAAGCCTAAAGCTGCATTGTTTTGTGAATTAGCCCTCTCTCCGACACCAAATGCAGGATACGCAACTGCATACAGCAGGACAGACAGCACACAGGTGACACCATTTCAGCTACATGTAGGACTGGCCTCCCTCATATCCCAGGGGAAATCGCCAGACTACACCACATAATGTTTGGCCAAGTTAGACGTGTGGACCCGGTAACTCCAGCTCATCAGGCAATCCGCTTTTCAGCTACCAGCGTGACCACACGTGGCGAAGGCGTGCTGGACGACCCAGATTGATGTGGACCAGCCAAATCAATTGTGGGCTCCACAAATATATCACTGACTGTTGGTCATTGGCAGACAACGGGCAGCAATTGGCTAGCTGCTCAAAGTGGACAGCGCTCAGTGATGATGATGATATAAAGTTTAGGGTTGCACCATAAAAAATACATGTGGGGCTGGTTGGTAACCAGAAGCAGAACTACTTTGTTTCTTTTGACCTTTGCTGTGCAGCTGAATTTTTTGGGGGGGCATAGCCTGCAGCAGTACTGCAGGTGTATCTTGTCAGATCTTGAACGGAAGGTGTCATGTCTGAAAATGATGAAAGGGTGCACCTGTAAGAGGGAGTACCAAATGTGGGAATGTGCAGTGGACAGTGTTTACTCTGGTATTGTCCTCTGAACTCAAACAGAAAGCAAAACGAAGAGTGAGGGAAGAAATTTCTGGTGCTTAGAAAATGTTAATAATATAAACAAAAACTGAGCTCAAGAACTTTATGATGAAGTACATTTTACAATATCCTGAACTGGCATTCCTTTACCTCTTTAACCAGTTTTCAGCAGCGCGTCCAGCTTTTGGTGGGGGGAGGGGAAGGGGCAAATTCAAAAGTGAATGCAGCTTCAGGCTTATTCAACATGATATTGGGGGAGATGTAATCTCATGGGTCACCTGTCATATAAGTACATACATGAACCTGGCACTGGCATTGCATGGCTGTGGATAGTGTACAAGATTTATTGCTTGTTTAAAAAAAATATTTAAACTAGGACACAGGGTGAATGAGAAATTAACCTTAACAATGCTTAATCCGACAAGTCTTTGTGAATTTTGCATCTGGTCAGGCGGTAGATTGCAAACTTTAGTCAACATTGTTGTCCCATTCATGACACAAATACATGTAATCTGGCAGTCAAGGTTGTGCCAAAATTTTTGGAGTTAATAAATTGATTCACTAACCCTTCTTTCTCCCTTCTTCCCTGCAATCTCTAATTCTTGACCAGAAAAAAAAACCAAAACAACAAAATAAAAGTAATCTCTGCTTCATGCTTCCCCCTTCCTGTAGCCAACTGTTACAACAGAGGAAACTGGAGCCTGACTGAGGCTTGTCAGTGGACCACCTGTTGAGGTCTGTCAGCTGTCAAACCTGATGGCAACGAGCACCAGGCCAGCCCAAATGAACCAATCAAAGGGGGCAACCTGCACTCTCGCTGCTGATCAAGTTCAAGGGCAGGGGTCCAAACTTTGCATTCCCAACTACACATTTGGCAACTTGGAGAAGACACTATCACAATGTGCTGTCCCTGAATCTCATCACAGTCTGCTATGTCTCAATCTGATTGCGGATAAACATGTTCACTACACAACCACGCACAAATTTGTGGGGTTTTTTTCCAGCTTCCTTAGAGGAGTAATGAGGAGGTTGAATTGGGGTGTTGCATTTTCTTCTACAAAATAATATACAGCCCGAAAGCTAAAGGTCACAAGGTGAGCTACAATTCCTGAATCCTTGCACAGCCTCCCTATGGGAATTATACACTGGATCCCCGTCACATTCTGTGACTTTTGGAAGAACGATTTCTAAACTGTTGGAATTTAAACTGTATGAATCTTTGTGTTCAAGTACGACTGTGGAAAAAAAAGTACCCGGAGATAGGTTAAAAGAGCATTTCAATAACGATCTTTCAAATCTGGATTATTGTACCTAGGTCTCCTTATTCGTACACATGTGTTCATATCATTTACATGTATTTACATGAGATCAAGAATGTCTAACACTGTGCAGATTTACCTACCTACAGCTGATGGGTTCTAGATGTACCGGTACCGTAACTGGACTGGCCTAGTGTAGTTCTTGTCAGCAAAGTTTCAATCCGATTTTTTTTCATAAATGCTGATGTACACAGCATTGCACCAGTCATCATGTATTTCAGATTTTTGAAAGTGAGAGGTCAAAGGTGTTTCTCTTTCAGGTCAAGACATTTTCAGTTACACGTACCACAAATTAATATACTGGGAAATTATTTGCTTGGACCTTTTTGGAGGTGATTTTGTTTAAGAAACAAATGAATGCAAAATAATTGCTAATTCAAACAGTTTTTGCGCAATTATTTCCTATTCACAGGTTGAAGAAGTGGGCCATCAGGGGTAAAATTTCAGGCTCTATTCCTGTCACTGATGATAGAGAGACACCCATTTGCAGGACTTCCAAGAAGCCACAGGAGAGACATGGGGCAGGAGTCCTCTAATCAATCTACTCAGGGAGAGTTGAGTGGTTTTTTGGAAACAATGCAGAAAAAACAGCACAGGATGAAAACAGAATTAACCTCCATGTGGGGGGGGAAGAACGGCTCTCCGTTCACCACCTGGAGCAAGTTAAACAGCAGAAGAACGTTGGGGCTAACTGGAAGAAGACAAACCACAATTCTATTTTTTAATCTAATGGCAGACTTTGAAATGCTGGTGGTAGCGGACATAACGGTCCTTTTTCACAGCATTGCACGTGCTCAGAACTACGCACGCATGCCCAGAACAATGCTTGTACAATCACAACAACATGTAGTAAACAGGACTGGCATATTTGCTACCAACAAACATTTCAAAGGCTCCCACTGGTACGGGTAATCTGAACATAATAAAACTGTCACATACAGTAACTGGTGCTCATGGAAAGCTGCTTTAGGGTGCAGACCACTAATTCAAGTGAGAATATCTGGCCAGCTCATTAGCATTAAAAGTGCCCCCCACAGTATCTTTTGAAAAAGGAGATTGTTTGGCCCCCAAAATGGTGAGATAAAATCCATGCCAGGATCAACTCCCTGGGTCTTGGAGCTTTCATATGAGAGCAGAATGGCTAAAAACTATGGTTGAAAAATGGTCCTAAGTGCCCAAGAATGTTGAGGGTTATCACTTGAAAAATGGCCGCAATCAGACTTCGGAAAAATCACTTTTTGGGGGGTGATTTTGTTTTGTGGGAATGATTAAAAATGTAATTGGTTAACCCACAAAAAATTGAAAAGAAATTGAAAGATTAGTGACCAGACAAGAATTTCATTTGTGCTTCAGAAATCTCAGGGATGTTGGTGTGCATGTAATTGGGCCCTGAACAGTGCTGATTTTACACTGTTTTCAGTGGGCCTTGAATTAGTGGACTGTAGCCTATAACCCAAACCTCATTACATACACTGCAGCACGTACCATGTACCCGCATGTACTTTTTGAAGGTTGGAGAGTAATAGAGCAGATTACATGTAGCCTTGGAAAGGCTGTATGCCCATTGGCTTACATGCATGTCTTCCAGCACAAACAGTTTGTGCTGTCTAGATTCAACTACTGTAGAAAGGATGTTACTACAGGATAACTGTACTTCTTGTGGGAGGGCATACATGTACATGTAGAGTTACATGTATTACAACTAAGGGTATGTTTTTGATGGCCTCAGCAAAACCATATACCTATTGAAAAAATTAAAACCATATATGAAGCATATTGTGTTGCCACTACACAACTCTTCCCCAAAGTGCCCCATGCCATAATAATACTGGTTGGTTCACCATACTGTACGCAATAATATAAACCTCAATATATTAATGTTTTTCTTTTTTTGTATGGCCTGAAAGTAAACGGGCCCTTGCCCATAATCTTTGGTAAGATCTCTGCTTACTGGTACTCTTATCCTCACATCCCCAGTCAAAACAGGGCCAGTTTTGTTGAACTTCCATGAATCTACTCAGCATTGAAACTATCATACATGCTTAGCAGAAAACAGGTTACCAACCAAAGCATGACCCAGGGTTTATTGCTTGGGAACTTCGCCCAATTTCATGGTGCTGCTAAGCACATGACTTTATGCTAGCAGAGGCTCCATGCCTTTCATGGAAACCGTAAGCATTTAGCATGGCAAAAGGCATGCTTACCCTGGAGGAAAAAAGTTGTTAACGTAACAATGGAAATCAAATCTCCATACACCACGACTGTCAACACAACCACACCATGAAAAAGTACTTGAGGTTACAGCAAAATCTTTCATGCAAACTCTTCAGCACAACAGTGTCATGAAATTTCGGCCCAGGTTACCTGTTCATTTTAACTGAGCACAAAAATTTGCCGAGAGAAACTTTCCACTTTGTATCTCCATGAAAATAAGTCTTGCTCTACACTGCAGAATTTTGTTTCTACCAATACGTGCAATACACAACAGTGCACCTCCAAGACTTTGCAACGAGTAAGCCAATCACAACATGCGAAAGCTGTTGACCCTATCCAAACACACATTGGGTTAACAGATTTCACACACTGTGATTGGCCAACGCATTGCAAACTCTTGGAGGCGCACTATTGTGGAATGCCTGTATTCACCAATGCTTTGCACAGAAACACTCAGGAAGGAAAAGGCATACCAGCCAATAAAGAAGGGGTCGACATCTAAGGGAGGTGGAAAAAACTGCATTTCTTCCTAAAGAATGCAGAATCCAACAAAAATTTCCCAGAAATTTGAAGTATGTTTTCTTCTACTTTCGTAATTCCAGACATGCACATAAGGTTACAAGGCAACATGAACCCGGTATGGTGGAATTTTTCTGGAGAATCCTCCAAAGACACCAGCACACAAAACATGCAATTTGAAATCTTTCATATTAACACAATTCATTTTGTCTGGGATATAAATCTTTAAAAACACTGGCAAGCAATAAAAAGTAACACTGCCTACCGGTATGTTATTGGATTATTGGATTGCAAAACGGCCCTCCCTGAGCTTCAATTTGCAAACATGTGAGGGGAAAACCCACAATGGAATTCTCAGCACTAAATTAAAATTAATAATATTTCCTTAACAACTACTTAGAAAACGATAATCCGGAAGGGCACGATGGTGTTTAACTTGAACTGATTTTCCTGAAGGTACACTCTCTGATATGCCTTCCTTACTCCTCTGGTGAATGAACATTGTTTCTTGTTACCTTGCCACACTTGACATTCCTCTCTTTGAAATCATGACCACCAGGCTTCTCTTCTTGGAATTGACCTGCTGAGCTTTTCAAGGGAGATGCAACATCCTGGTACAAGCTGGTACCTGTGCAATGCATAAGCCTCAGTGACCGAAGTTGAAAAGGGTTGCTGCAGTGGGGAACGACCCCAAGGCTACTGAGTGTCTTCACTCTTCTTGAAAACACCAAAGAAAACACCATGCTACCATGGAAACTATCCACTCCAACTGGAATAATTTCTTACACATTTACACAGATGGCTCCTATGACCCTAGAAAAACACTACTGGTTGCAGCATGTCTATCCATGAACCCAAATACTCTAAAAGCATTACAATGAATAATGGTATCAGTATTTTCACTGCAGAAGTATTTGCTACTTTAATCACCCTAGAATGGATAGAAGATGTTCAACCACTTCGGTCATGTAATGGTCACTTCAATCAGTAAAAACTGATTGGTATAACTTTGCAAACTATTTCACAGATGCCACATGAAAATAAAATAACTTGCGGCATCCTCTATATGTACATGTATATAACACATACGACAAATAACTTTTGAATGGATCCCAGGCCAGGGTGGAATACCTGGTAATGAAAGAGCTGACCAACTTGCTATATCAGCAACTCAAAAAAAGTTAAGATGATTACCACATCCCACAATCAATATCAGAAATTCAAGGCCATCTCAAATCTGACCTCAAACAAAACATTAACCTCAAACAATCATTAACGGGAAATAATGGCATATTCCTAAGTAAGGATTCTCATGAAACCCTCTTTCACCATCTCCAGTTGGGGCATGAGCAGATAGTATGAAGTCATCCTCTACAGACTTCGCATTGGCATGTGTAGATATCCTGAGGCCTTTCTGCATAAACATGAACCTATCCCTCAGTGACTTGTGTAATTCCTGTACTGTTAAAGATAATGCTAAACACCTTCTCACTGAGGTCGAGTTCGGGCGGTCTGTTCTTGACACGGGTTTCTTGTTCTCGCGCTCGAACGGCGGGAACATGACTCAAGAACACTGTTCTCGGAACAGGATCACACACCACCTCCTTGTCAGGGTTTTACAGGAACACACGGAAAAACTCGTGAAATTGTGATTTTTGAACAGCTGCAAAAGTGGAGAGATGGCTTCCAAAGCCATAGACCATGTAGACAACGGGAAGTTTTGCAACATTAACATTAACATTAATTATTTTCCCAAACACAGAAATGAATGTTCCTGTTTATAAAGAAAAGAATTCAACCCATCTAAACCTTAACTTTCGAATAATGTACATGGACGCCGCCATGTTGCATGTTGTTTGTTTCTTCCCGGCGTTCGAGCGGCCGACCCACAAATAATAAATCAAACTGTCCGGGAACATATGGAAACAAGCCGCCGGAACTCAGCCTGAGTGTTCAAAATTTCACTCTCAAAGAAAACAACTTAAGACAGCACTAAACGCACCTGACTCTAAAATGTCCCTAAAAAAATTGTTAGGGGAAAAATCTAACATTCAAATGACACTGAATAACATAAATGCCTGAAAAATCAAAATTCAAGCTTTCTCTCTCCCATGAAATTTTTCTATTCTAGATGACCATGTCACCTCTGAATAAGGTGTATATGCACTGTGCTTAAGGCACGTATGGGTTCTGAACCAGTGACTGTTTGGTCTGCAGTGCCACCCTCATCACCCAGGTGTACGCAAGCCTGCGAATGTACCAGCGGGGCCCGGGCCCTTAAACTGCCCGGGAGATGGCTTGGCCCAAGAGGGAGCCCTTCTGTGACATTGTGGGGCTGGACGGTTACAGGTGCAGTAACCGTTCAATTCTCCATTCAATTTTCTGAGCTATTTTCACAGCTGTGGCACACAGGGTACACAGTCTGCTATAAGTGCCAACCTAAGCTACAGTATAAGTACATGTACACCACCACCACCAACACATCAAGAATTCACTTACCAGCATGAGCCAGTCGATGGGAAGGGATCGCGCTACATTCGTGGCACGACAGAAGAGCAGGCCGATGCAACAGAGGAGAGATAGTACCGATGTGAACACAAACACCCGGAACTTCCAGGCTGCAGGGAGCGCAAGATAATCACTGCCGCGGTAACTGATGTTCGTTGAGCATATGAGGGCAGTCAGTGTGATTACCTGGGACAAAGTAACAAAACAGACCTCTGTACTGGTGATGCTGCATTTGTTTTTATGCGCTTGCTTTCGTACATGTGTACTTCAGTGGACCACTAGCGCCCGCTGTCCTTTCAGTGTCCTTTTTACAATGGCAAAACTGAGTTCACAAGGTTTGATTGACAGAACATCATCCAGTATTAAAGTGGATCAACATCCATATACCATACGATATACATGTATCATAAATTGTGAATATCAGTACTAAACAGGTTTACCTGGCAAAGGGATATGGTTCACGCGCCAGATACGGTAGGCCATCAGTTCATGCCTTCCTGTGACGTTATATACATGTGCAGTACATGTATCTGCAAAACTTTCCAGAATATTTTTTTCTTAATTTTCACAGCAGAAAATTATCACCCCAAAAATGTTGGAAATATTGCAGAGTATTTCCAAACAAGCTATTTGTTTCTTTCTTTCATTTATTTATTAATTTTTGTTGGGGAGGAGTAAGGTTGGGCAAATGGTTTCCATGCATAGTTTATAACTTGCTCTCCTTTTTTATGCTTACTAAGGTATGAAACGGACTTTGAATTTCTGAAGCGGAATTTTACGAAATGGAAAATGCCTGTTTTTGGAAACGGAAAAAAGGTTCACTTTAAAAGCGCCCTCACTTGTCCGCATATGCTTTGTCGGTTTTGGATGTGTAAAATGTACACTTTTCAGTTCTCCCAACTCACAAAAGATTCCATACAGTCTACATTGAAGAAGAATAGGCATACACAAAAAGATTCTGAGAAAAATTCATGGTTCTTTTAACCATTCAGTATCAGGTAACAGGGTCTTTTTAATAAACCAACTATTGAACTGAGAGAAAAGATATAATGAAAAGAGATAAAGCTGCACATGTTGCAATTTATCACTGACTCATAAAAGGAAAGAACAGCCCCATCAATTCTGCCAACACTTGCCAAGTCCAAAACAAATTTATCTCTGAAGTGTATAAGTATATATTTCTGATTTCTAAGCAATTAAGTCATTCAAGTTGGAAAATACACTGGCCAGCCAAGCCCATAAAAATGGTTTACAAATGACATGAAAATCAACTCCACAGTCAGCACACATTGAAGCCAGTGAACCTGACCCAGTGACCTGATAGCAGTTGCTACGTTTTTTTGTCAAAAAGCATAAAACATAAATAAACATGTATGCAGGTTAACAATTTTTCTCCACATCATGTGGGTTGTATTTCTCACACAAAATAATTGCTGAAGCTGCACAAGGGGGAAAGACCCTACCAGTCACCTTCCACATACACTGGCACATTTTTCCTGAGAAAAAGGCAGTAATGTTTCATGCCTACACCACAAGGGAACAAGGAGGGGGATGTGTCGCTGAATATTCCTCCACATGTTCCTCCAGCTTGAGCCTTTGGGAGAATAACTCTTGGAACTCCACGAAACCTGCCCAACCTCAGTAGGGGGTAATAGCACTTATTGAGAGCCCCAGCCTGTGAGCCGCCAAATGTGCACAAACAAAAAGTAACTCTTCTCCAGGACAAAAATAAACAAAGTCTGTACTGGAGACACAGGTGCAGCTTTTATAAAATTTAATGTCTGGACCTCTGGTGTTCACAACATCAGGAGGGAGAATGAAGAAGAAGCTTGAAAAATAATCTGCAGACAGCATGTCAAAGTGTTGAACATCATACAAATCGTCACCGTTTTCACAAAGAGACAAAAGTCTCAACAGAGAGTAAAAACTAGGTTTCGAGAAAAATCACATTTTTATTTGGTCTCTTTTTCAAAACGCTCATTCCCCAGTATTTAAATTAGCATTTCTTTGACTTGACCAATGCTAACAAAGAAAGAGGGGATTAACCTTAAATGAAACAAAACTAAAACAAATATTTACAGAATCAATAAGAATTGTTTACTTTGTAAACAAACACTTTTGTATGTTTTGGCAGAAATTTGTGCGATTTTTGTCTCTGTGAAAACAACCAGCACAGTATACACTTTTGCCACTGTGCTTGCCAGGTGCAAAATTGTTACATTTGTATACATTTTTTAGTCAAATTTGTAAATCTACAAAACAAGTTTTGTCAATGGTTTTGCCCTTTATTGCTAATGCTGTATCTATGGAAGACAAGCTTGTCTCTTCATGAAAATCAAAAAGCAGTTTAATTGAATTTTGCCCCACAGACTGATTTCAGTAATTTTTGAAAAAAAAAATGTCATGACTGTGGGCATTTTTGTCTCTTCATGAAAACAATGATGAAATTTCTGGAATGTTTTACATCTGAAGACAACAGTTCTACATATTATATACAAAACATGATTGTTTTTTATTATGTCAGCATGTGTGACTGAGCGCTAGGCCTACACTTTAAAATATCAAAGCCTTTACAATGTAAATGCACACAACTGTGATGCATCAAGTAGATAATAGGGTTCGAACAATCGTAACCGCTCCTGAAGAAAGTTTATCAACTTCATTAGAGTAAAGTTTGCATCTGATGAACACATACATGTAGGCCTACAAGTGAAACCCAGTGTTTCAACATGGGACAATTCTGAAAATTGGTCAGCACTGACTGAAAATTAGGTCAAATTGGGAACCCAGATTATACAGAAAATATTTGTGTTCATTTCATCCACATTCTGTCAGCAAGAACAATAATAATATGAATAACCCTTCATCCCAATGTGTTCTGTGTGAAAAATCTACACATCCTGTACATCTAATCATGGCACAATATAACAAGAGCCACATGGCTGAATACGCATTTCCCAAGCCATGTGTTTTTGAACTGACTCACTGCAGATAGCACTCAATAATTTACAAGGAAAAGGCTGCACCTAAGCCTAAATAGCCTTTAAAATACAAAGTCAAAAATGTTTTGAAACTGATGAACAGGTTTCCAAATATTCAGTTTGAGAACCAAAAAATTGAGGTGACTCTCCAGAGTGCTACTCTAATTATGCCACAGTGGTTATCCAGCACTGTTACCAGTACAATTGCCTGCATACAATGAGAACAGTATTACATGTGCTGCCAACAGGCATGCTGTGACTGGCATTCAGCCACTGTGTGTCCCCATCAGCCAAGGTGACAGCCCTGTTGACAGCCCTGTTGTGACCTGACCAGGACAACTCAAACCACCAGTCATACACAAATCGCCCACCATTTGGTTCCTGCATAAATCAAGGCATCCTGTCACTCAATTCCCCAACATCCATCTCTGTCCAAGCTCTCTGACCACAGTACAGCCCTGCCACCCACACCAAGCCATGCCTAGATTTACACAGATTACATAACCCAGGGCTAACAACAGCCAGATGTGGGCATTCCAAATGAGGCCAGCTGTCAATGGGGGGTTCCCTGCACCTGCACCCAGCCACTACCAGCTTGGGTAAATGCCCAGCTGGATTCCCTTAGAAGCAAATGCAGTAATCTGGGAAATTAGGACACTTCACTACACTTGGGATTTTCATACACCCAATTACAGCCAGCATTTAAGGACAGGGGGATTGTTGCGTTTCCTGACAGAGGACAGGTGGTGTGTTATTTAGGTTGTGTCTGGAGGTTGTCTGGAGTCTTGTGGAAGCTGTGTGGATTAGACCAATCAAGCTCCAACTTGTGTTGGCCTTGCTTGAAAGTGCAGTGACAACAGTTAGATGTGCCTCAACTACTGGGATGAGCTTATAATGAGACAAAATACAGACTTGGTAAATCTCGTTTACTGGTGTTCAGGACCCATGTCTACCAGAACCATGAAACACAATGCACTAGAGACCAAATGTGACGCTGCTGGCAATATTTATGCACCCAAAGATAGCCATTTGTCCAGCTGCATATGTGTACATGTCTCTACCATTCTCTCTAATCCACATGGATTAGATAAATACTCACAGAGGATGCATGTGTACAGGGATAGCATGACAGTGAAATATCCCAAACGTTGTTATATGCAATGACAAAAACAATTTTATCTGAATCTAAAGCATTCCTTAATATTTAAAGAACTTGAACAATAAGCAGAGAAACGCAATGAGAAACTGACATTCCATTTCTCTGTTGTATTTAGAACATCCGCATTGCAATGTGATAACAAAATATGGCTAGGTATTTCTTTAACTCGTGTGGTTTTAAAATTTAGAGCTATATTTCATGTATTTGGGAAAACAATTTGTATTTAGGAATGACACATTGAATTGTCAAAATGAATGAAATATTAAGACTGCATTCACTCCCAATCATGAAAAAAAAATAAGCCATAGAAAGGCCAACAAACCAAGTAATCGGCTGCATCAAAGAACACAGCACAAAGCCAATTCATCTCACAGGATTTTCTTCCAGACACCAAAGGGGGTATGATTTTTCCTTTTCACAAAATTTACCTCAAATATTTGTAAACCAGAGCCAAACCTCTGCTTGATCCAAATGTCAAAAATGCTGACCCGGGCATAAGTTACAAACACAAAATGATCAGGCGATATCAAATTCCACTTTGATGACATCACAGAATTTACATGTAGATGCATGTCATCAGATATTCTAGTTGGCCTCATTATTTGTGCAAGATCTTTTGACATTTTTGTGTTGAGGGGGTCATACACAGGTGCCTGCAATAAGCAGGCACTGAACTGCCTCCTTTCAACCGAACCACCTGCAAACTCAGTTTCGGAGGGTGAATTTAGTTGTTTCAATTCATTAGTAAATAGTGACATTTCGAACCAATGTTACCAAAATGTACATGTACGTTATTATGTGTATACCAGTACATGTGTGCACACTGTCAGAGTTACGCTAATTGGTGGGTCTACATGTAATTCAGTGATACTGACCTGCCCTGATACATGCAGGGTAGGAACTTCGATCTTGAAAGGGCAAAGCAATTTCTCCTTTCCAGAGGCCGCTTGTATTAAAAAACAGATTGTCTATAGGCACATTTCAATGGGCATTGAGGCAAAGACCAGGGCTATCAAAGCTATTGCCTCTGATGCCTCCATGAAGTTCCTGCCCTGTCCACGACCATGTGAAGTTTTGGCAGGGACCAATATGTTTGCTTATAACTAAAGTCCAGAGCTTTCTGCATTGTGGAAAATCCCCAAAAATCGCACATTTGGGGGTAGAAAGCGGAAAAGGCAATTCTCGGTAAAAAAAATAATAGATAAATATTTTGATCGTTTATGCACAATTAATCAAATAAATATGAACCCAAATTAGGAATGACAACTCATTTTCACTGTTTAACTCACTTTGAAAGTAACATTTGGTAGCATTTCCCCTCATGTTTTTCCTTTGCGATATTGCAGAAATCGGTATTAATTTCCTCCGGCTCCGGGAGATCACACAGGTCTCTGTTCCCTACATGAACATAGTGCCTAAACATTTTACGGCTTATGAATAAATCAATAGGGACAGGGACCAGTCCAAGATCACAGTGGCATGGTGCATGTAGGCCCTGCATGTATCATTACGCCAAAGATACCTGTAGATGTACGGTAAATGTAGGCCTATACATGTACATGTATGTACAGTCACAGTTTTTGTACACGTATATTAAAATTAAGAAAGCGTAAGAAAGCAGAATTTGACTTTCAGTTTCAGAAAGCAGAAAAATTCTGGAGTTTACTTATAGCATACAGTACACACATGTACCAGTACATGTACATGTACATTGTACATGTACACTTGCATGTACACACATATATACTCTTCACTGTGCAGTATAATGGGCAGTGTACAAAACACACAAGGTATGTTATACACCTTACACACCATGTGTATAAACTGTATATAGCGTAGGCGCATGTGGGAGATCACTGTTACAGATTTTGTTTGTCACTGGCTGGTGGACCACATTAAGAATAAGAAAAGCCCCACGCCTTCGCCAACGCGAATACCTATTCTATTATATGAAAGGTACCGATACTTCATATGATATTATTAGTCAGGATGGATTTTTTAGTGAGTGTCAAAATGTTAACAGTCTTTTAATTATAACTTCTGGTCTGATGACGTCATCTGCTTCAAACTTCACACATGTTGTTTGCGTGCCTGATGTATGCACATACGCATCTAGAGATCAGGGATACCGCTATGTATGTGGTTTGAGGTTTACATGGTATACCATCTTGAAAAGGAGCTGCAGGGAGTTGTTGTCCGGTCAAAAAAAAGAAAGATGGACCACTACAAAATTGCCTATCTATAAAAAACAAACAAACAAAAACAAAAACCATATAGGCCTATAGAGTACATGAAGGTGTAGTTGGTTTAAAAAAGATCCTGTATGCAGTACTCTGCACTAACCCAAGGTCCATTGGTAGATCCAGAGTGCACAGGCCGAAATTAATGTGACAGAGGGTTCACGCATGTGGCTTGTAGGTTGTCAAACCTGGGATTTACAAGGGTGTTGAAAGCCGTTGTGGAACATGTCTGTGACCTTCAGAGGGCTCAGGAATGTACTCTGGCCCAGGCTTGATGTTGCATGTCAAATATTCCGGTAGCATACTGCTGTGGCTCAGGTCCAATGCAAAACCCTGCCACTACCTGTACATGTAGGCCTGCCCACTCCAAAGGCATTGTGCTGTGTACTGAAGTGTACATGTACATTTTACCTGTACATTGTATATGTACACTGTACACATCTCATAATATAAAACTGTAGGCCAGCGATAACAGAATAGCTCAGCTTGAAAAGCAGGAAGATTAATATTTAAAGTGTTTGTTGCATGTTGGGAAGAGGGCTGGGAGGGGTGATGAGGTCACAATAGAAATGTACGATTACATTTGTCATGTACAGTGTCGCACGATGATGTAACCACGCAACTTTAGGAAAAAAACAGTCACCTGATATCACATGATACCTGTACCACGGTGTTCTCTTATAAAGCATACAGATATTCACACCATCTGCATCAATCATACACCAGCCGCATCAGAAACAGACATATCTAAAGTTGTTTAGATCATGTTTCATTTCCAATCAGCTTACGCCATAAAACCCTACAAAAATTAAGGTCACTTGAGGTCAAGACTCCAACCTCATTAAGCCACACGTACATGTAAGTTATTAAAACTTACAGCGTACAGATGCCAAAGAAAAGAGCATCCGTCATCACAAACCATTCATAACAAAATTCAAAGGGTACAAGTGTTCAATTCGCATCTAACAAATCCCCATATTGTGTAATTCCCCAATGCTAAATTCCTGATACACCTGTACATGAAGGAGTCAGACAGCTTGGGCTACATTGTAACCATGTGTGGATGGATAGCATGCCCGATGTGGTGGACACACTGGGAACTATCCATTACATGTGTACCCATTTTATGTACACCGACACACACGTATCATAAGAGTAACCCAAAGCCTTTGTTTAAATTTCTGAACAATACAGACTATGTAGGCCTATACATGTACTGTACATGTACAAGTACACATCCCAGTGGGAAGACTGCCCACACAGTGTACAACCAGGCCTCTCTGGAATATTCCAGAAACTTGTTACTTTGCAGGAATCCATGAAAAACTACAATCTTGGTGTTTTCAAACATGTATCCTCAGATCTAGGGGCGTACATGTAGCAATGGGGGGAGGGGACAACATTCCTCAAAAGTTCCTGGTGCCCCCCAGGTGCCCCAACTAAGAAAAAACCTGTCCCCCCCCCAAAAAAAAATACCACTGACAGCTGGTGCCCCCATCAGTACAAACAAAAATTCAATTTATCATTCTGCAAAAAAACTAGATTCCATACTGCTCCTACTGATATGACAGAATCATTCCCACACGTATAAAAATACATTCCTCAAACATGCACAAAAATATTCCCACTGATCTACATATTAACATGCAGACATAGCATACCCCCTCAAAGCAGACCACTGGCATCAATTCCACATACCTGTATATGTACATGTACCTGTTTGCAAAAACAGCCTATGGCATGAGCAGGGTATAATGCACGTGTATCAAGTGGTACATGAACATGTACATGTATGTACTTGGTGGGGTCCAACATATTGCATCCTAGCCTACTCTACACACACATTATTTCCACATGAGGTTCTGTTTACAACTCTCCTACAGGACAAAAGGGAAGGGGGTACAGTGTCATCTGGTCCACCTTTCAGGAGGACTGTCACTTGGCAGAAACAATTAGAGAGGCCGTTTATGCTGAATTTACATGTCCCCAGCATTTGTAGCCTTTAAAAACTTTAAATATTAAATCTTTGTGTTCTTTCCAAGGCACAAGGTACATGTACAGTACAATAAACAGGGTTTCAGACAGTATCACGTTTCAGAAATTTTGCTGAGTGGACAGGCAGTTTCTGACATTGGTTGAGAAGGCATGGGCAAATAAATTAATCCAGTGGACAAAATTCTGCCCCGGGAGGGTGAGAATTCCCCATCCTAAATAACTGTTTATGTTGACTGCACACCTGTAAAGCAGTACATGTGCTACAGTTTTATAGACCTACACAGGCACTGTGCAGTCTTTGTTCTACAGTGCACATAGCACTTGTAATGTTGTTAAAGGTTACTATACACACCCATGAACAAAAATACTGTGGTTACAGTGGAACGCCGCTATAATGAACATGACAGGGTCCACCCTAAATGTTCGGCACAGCGGTCGTTCGGTATAGCGAAATTAACTGCCAACGTTTCGTTAATTGCAGTGTCAAATAGCACCCCTCTAGTCTAACCGAAGTGCACCCTCTTGGGATACTATAATTTGCTGTTTTCATGATGTTTTGCCATTGCATTCACGTTTGAGGTTTCTAGGAATGTATCTGTTAATTATTTTTGTTTTTTATTAAGTCTTGAGGTGCAAAATTGCTATTTACTTTATCCTTAAAGTCAGGAAGCTACAGCTCAGTATTGATCTCTGATGCATGCTGTGGCGAATCTCGGTTGATTTGTAACTACATAATGTTCGGTAGGTTTTGTGCACAAGATATTGGGAGCCAAGGACGTTGTTTGGTATAGTCGAACGTCCGGTATAGCGGTGTTTGGTATAGCAACGTTCCACTTTACTGGGGGTACAGCATAAAATCTCCACAATCCAGTCCAACATATCCCAACAAAAGAGTTTGTCCCCTCACCAAAATGACAGTCAGGGCATGTGTGCATGTTCACCAAGTGCACGTTCACATAATTGTTGAAAGCACACTGACTCCGAAATCTTGTTTCACATCACAGCAATCAAGACAAGAAATTATGAGGATACAACCTAGCCTAAACAGCTGGCCAAAAAGATAACCTTTGAACTGGGTATTGAAAAGTATATTCTGTCCATATTAATTACTACAGAGCACTAACTCACTGTGTTAAGAGAAGCCTCCTGGGTACATCCATGTTTGTGTAAAAACATATGAAGAACTCCAAATGTTGTACAGCTGTTGGTACAGCTATTTGCACATAAAGCATCGATAAAGATGCATCAATAAAGCACAATCAGATAATGAACATTTTGTTGTGCAAATAATTTACAAACAGGTGTGTGCTGCAGCTGCAGATTAATTTTGCTAATTGCATCATACAAGTAATAAAAACAAACTGTATGTAGCTTGTGTATATTGTTCACTGTTCTTGTGTGTTGCATTTAGAGCAGATCTTTTAGAATTTGTTTTATCTGGTTTCACTATGCTCTACAAATACGTTCATTAATCCAAGGTGTCAAGACTTCTCCAAGGAGGAAATGACATAGGCCTATTAGTGCTTTAGATATTCAAAATAGCTCCATGATTCTGTCATAGATTAAAGGGCGAAGTACGAAGGAAAGGCTGGAGTGAGTAGGATCAAATAAGTGATTGCTGAATATTCGACTTGAAATTCAATGGGATATTTGAATATTCAGCTACACAAAGCTTCAAGAGAAGCAGTTCTTTCTGATGCATACAAAATAACACGTTATGCAGGTAGGTAGTACAATAACTTTGTATTACGGACAATGTAAACGGACATATTTTTCTTTTTGGATAAAGCTTTCAGCAGGCAGTCTGATCACAAAGAAGCTGATTCCCCCCCCCTTTTCATTTGCATTGCACCTACAAAGATTTGAATCGAAAGACTGATAACCGTACAAATATACTAAGTATTTAGCATAAGCCTATGAAAAAAGTGGCCTCCCATATCAGAGCCTCTCCATCCTACTGGTAAGAAAATGGTTGGACACTGCAGCAGGACAATTACACCATATGTATTTAAAACAACATTTTTGTGTATCTGCAATTTTACTGATTCCAAATTACGCGGTTACACAAAAATGCTCTGGTTGACATGCACGCCCAACAAAAATATGCTCAATATTTATTTGCCGCTGATTTGGTTATGCTGTGGCTGACCATGTGAACATGGACAACATAACATTCTCATCATTCTCCTGGTAAATATACACTGGCAATCATCCAAACCTGAGGCCCACAAACTACATGTATGTTGGAATGAATCTGGAACACGTGTTAAAAGGATTTCCTTATCGAAACTCTTCTGACGGACAGAGCACATTTGGGTTTTCAATTTAAGGAGTGTTATTTCGATCAAGGTACAGATACGTGTAGTCGGTATTTTCCACGTTTTGTTTGATGCCCTTTGAAAAGTGTGTGGAGTGGCATTCTTTTGAGCAAATGTCTCCCCATGGAATCCATGTTATTTTAGGGGTGGGAAATTCAAACTTGTGGATTCCCCACCCTGGATTATACTCCTCAATACAACTCTCTGAGAATGTCCACAATCCCCAAGTTACTCTCAGATACACTAGCTACTTGGAAGTTACACTTTCACCAAGAACATTGAGCACTTAAATAATGTGGAATTTCAATGGAGAATTTCATATGTTATTTTTTAAGCAACCGAACTCCTGAAATGTTCTTCTCAAAAGATTTACTTACAATTCAGTGATGACTGATACAGTAATGTTGAAACTTTCAGAGGGAGGATTTGGATAGGTTTTTCTCCTCCTTTTAAATTCAGGTACACTGTTTCAAAATTGAAATTGCCTACTTACATGTACAAAAAAAATGAACATTATTGTAACAACTTTTCCCATAATCTGTCCCTTTTAATAAAAAAAGGAGGGACAGTGTTGACCTCATCTATCGCATCCAACTTGATTATTTACACACAAAAAGTTTTTTATTTTGACAACTCTGCAACAAACACCCAATAATGGGTCTCAAATCATACAAGCACTAGTCCTCAGACCCCTACATGTTTATTATTGTGGGCCCCATTCAAATGCGACACGCACCCAAATTAAGCCACTCGTTTGCCTCTTGGAGGTCGTGCCCTGGCCACTACTGCCTTGCACGAGGAAGCTGTGGACCCCCGTCATGCCTTCCCCCAACTTGACATGACAAATTGAATGAGGGGTGACCCCTGCCCCTCTCCTTAGTTTACCAGAGGCAGTTAAAGGCAGGGTGTGGCAATTCTTTGGTGCTTGAGACAAGCAGATGCATCTAGACATATTACTGACTCAGCACTGAACTTGACGCTGGCATCATGTACTGCCAATTAAGTGTCGATACAGAAACACATGTGAGTGGGAAGAGCTATTACGCACAGTTCCAACTAACACTATGCCTGCAGACCAGCAGCCCAAAATACAGAAAATCCACATCAGTTGGCAACTCAGCATAAATGTCCAATATTACAAACATCTGCAACTTTTTACCTGATGCATATTTATTTGTGCTAAAAGTGTTGTAACAAAAAGTGTTGTAGTTGAGACCATCACAAGACCATCAAAAGAACAACACAAGACCCAAAGCCTTAATTTAAATCACAGCAGCCATTCAAATTGACTCCAACAAAAGCATTCCTTTGTCATTTTTCATCCTGTTACTTGTGATTGGTTTTGTGACTAGTCATGTGATTGGTCTTGTGATGGTCTTGACTACAACACTGCTAAAGAACCCTCATAGTCCTCCAAATATCCCCAAAATTTCCTTCCTGATGTGGCAGGATCATCAAAAAATTAACATGTGAATTCCATCTTTGGGGCAATGACTCATAATAATGGAGGAGACAGCATTATTCTGGTTGCACAAAACATACTTGTGCATGCTCAGACTTGAAGTGCATATACCGGTACATATGCAATTCAGTCAAATCAATGCACCCCAATTTTCAAAGAGGTCTATAATGCGTGTATACATGTAGCACCCGTCCACGAGCGTGATGCCACCACAGTGACATACCGGTATTTGACCACAGTAATGGTGGAGTAGATGAATTACACGACTGTATATCCATTATGCATGCTTAATTCCCTTTTCTTTTGAAATACCTGCATTACTGCACATGCAGCCTACATGTACATTCTCCTAGCCCTGCCGTCACTCTTTGTCATCTTATAAATCTATGCATTTTTCGTGCAGAAAATGCTACCTCAGTTTTCTGTTTCCCTACGACTGTAAACGTACATGTATACACATACACTGTGCAACAGACTGACCCGCAGTTTTTATGTTAATGACAAAAGAATATGATTCATAACAAAAAACACCCCAGAGCTATACAATCAGGTGACAGCCATTTACTGGACTGCACATAAATGTAGATGAAGCAACACTGTCAGGATTCCTCTATCACTTGCTGCTCAGAGAGAGAGGGCTTTTACACAGACAGAAACTGTACCAGCATAAAAGCAATACATATAGTACTCATTTATTTACAATGGTGTATTTCTTGTTAGCATACATTTACGCATAATTTGGCTTAGTTTTTATTCTGCTGGACCCACAATATCAATTCAGCATCTGAAACATCTGAGGTCCTGGTGTTAAGGATGGCATCGTTTCCTCTCACAGCCCTTTCAGTGCAACTGCATAGGCTCAAAAAACTAGTAAAAATATCGGTACATCTATTTACACACAGGTCTCCGAGCTCTATAGATGCACTGCATTCCTCCTTAATAGTAATATTCAGTTCATGCCGCGCCATGTCTGTTCAGCATACCCAGCACACCGTACACGTACTGAATGATTTGCCCCTTGCAAGTGAATGATAAGTCACAGGCAGGTTTGAAGAGAGCATTCACACAATTTTTAATATTCTGATGCAAGTGAAAGGTGGGCTTTTCTATACATGATCCGTGTTCATCTTTAGACAAAACACATAGCCTTAGTTGTTTCAGTGTTCTTCAAACACTTCTCAGCCTATGTGAGATTGAATAATCTGGAGTTGGGTACAGTGAATTTTGTTTCTAATGAAATCAGTAATGAAATACATTTCAAGAGAATAAAGTTGAACTCATTAATGCAATAAGACAAATAATATAGGTGACCGACTCTAGAAAAATGGGTAATAAGTCGCCAAAATTAAGGTTATGAGCTTTTGATATGGCTGGATTCTGTACATCAAAAGCTACAATTCGATATATGAATGACCCCTGAAGTGTGCTGCGTTCCAGAGATATTCAGACATTTGCACATCCACACTTTCAGATTCAATAAAAACACTTTTTAAGAAAATGCTCATAGAATGTAGTGCTTGGAAACACAATGCTATATAGGATTTCCTACTTTTTCATCAGTATGCATATCTATAGTCACAAATTCTGAAAATATAAATATTATAGAGGCTATTAAAGGAAAAAACACAAAATCAAGTTTTTGAAGAAATTTTGCCCTCTCCAAATAGAACAGGCCATTACAGTACGTGTTCTGGCATTGCGTGACTTATTACCGTTTTATGCAGAGCCGGTCACGTATTTCACCACAGAGAATTCCAAGTTTTGGCTGCTGCAAGGATCGACTGACAGATGTGCATGTAGTAAGCAAACCTTACATGTAGTTATACACATATCCAAAACCATCCTCCTTGCTGCCCCATCCACAAAGGGAGGATTGCCACATTATAAATTTATCACCACCACTGAGAAGGGGCGAATCATGGAATTTTTCCAGGGGGGAAGGTCAGGCCAGAGATTTTGTTTAATGTCTCATTTTCATGGACTAAGGAGAAATGATGGTGAAACATTGTACATGACATACATTGTTTAAATTGGTATTGATACACTTACTGTTTTATTATTTTCACCATTTTAACCTTTTTGCGGTTTTCTGTCTCAGAGCAAGGGGGTGATCCCCCCCACCTGCACTGCTGAGGCAGTCCTTTTATGTACTGTACTGTACCAAAGGTAAAAATGCCAAAACTGAACTGATCAAGAAAAAAAGAAAAAAAAACTTGGGGAGTAAAAAATGTGGCAAAACCATGACATACATGTAAGACCTGGAGCAGTCAACACAAGAGGGGAGAGGAGACGGGTGGGCAAAATCCCAAAATTTGTACAATTTTCTAACTTCTGCATCCAGAAGTGAGCTCACTGGAAGAAGGGCATGAATATGTGAGGTGAGCAGTTTGCACCTTTAAGGTCTCCTAGGCACATGTATCACTCAACATCATGTCAACACTTGTACAGAATGATTTCTTGTGCACTTGTTCATCCTTTTTGATGGGGCCACTTACATGTACACATATGAAGTCTAAAGGTAAAACGTCTTCCGAATGGAATGAACAGGAGTCAACTTGAGGACATGTCAACAGACTTTTGGGAAAGGAATATGCATTGGTGCACGTAGAGAACATGCCAATGAGAATGTATATTTATAGGCTAGTTACACAACTGTATACACCGTATAAAATGCAGCAGGCAACACGGACGTTTTACAATTGTGGGCCTCCAAGACTTTGCAACGCATTGATTAATCACAATGCGCAAAATCTGTCAACCCTCTCTAAATGCGCATTGGGTCGACAGATTTCACGCATTGTGATTGGTCAACATGTTGCAAACTCTTGGAGGCACACTACTGTACTCCTACTGTATCCTACTACAAGATGAATGTATCAGGGAGAGGCTATGACTGAGGTATTTCATCTCAGTGTTTTAAGTTTTCTGCCTCTGAATGAACATAACGCCGCTCTCGTCTAGCTTAATCAGTTCGTGTAGGAGGATGTGCGTCCCACATTGTATTTGCAGGGATGGCTGATAGGTTGCCAGCTAAGCATTCCAGTCTCCAGCAGTACACATGCATAGTTGCACATACATGTAACTCTCATTTTCCATTGTATTAGTGACACACATCCCATTCATGTACCCTAAGTCTATGGAGGCAAATCGCGTGTTGGAGCAAATATCACTCATAGTGTTTCTCTCCACCTCACTGCAAAATATAAGGTTGCAGTGTAAATATTTTTCAAATGACTCTCATGATTCTCTGTGGCATGTGACTGTATTTGAACAGTCGGCAGCCCTAAACTGTATCTTGCCGGTTTGGAAAGTCGGGTTTTTCAGCCCAAAATAATGCTGACTGCAAGACATTCACTCAGGTTTAGCTGGCAGAATGACCACTGTGTACAGTAGAACGCTGCATCATGAACTCAGACCATGTCATGTGTTGACCACTGTTTCTTCGCCAGGCATGTGTGATTTACCTAAACTTTTATTACTGTTATCATTAGTGCTAAACACATTCCCCTTACATTAAAGGAAATGTTCAATGTTCAGTAAAAGTGCACAGAATATTCAGAAGGAGGTTCGGTATACCCCATTGTTTTTACAGCAGCATTCTATTATATTCTTTTGCAGAATTTTTTAAACTGACAAGTTCACAGTTACATGTACAACGGTGAAGAATGGTGATAGTGTTACAGTGCGGCACTTTAATTTTGGATTTTTGCCCTGTCCGATGATGTGTATTTTAACACTGTATACTCAGTGTATGCCCCCCCCGAAGGCTTTTGAAAAAACCACAAATGTACTTGGGTACGACTCGAACCCACGCTCTCCTGCTTGCTAGTGCAGATGTCTTAACCACTCGACCAACGAGCTTGCCAGTGGCACTGGCACTGTTTATATGCTTTCATGACCAAAATATTGGGGGTCAATTGTAAACACATTGTATACACTGTGTTCATCATTCATCAGTTAAGCTGCAGTGAGGTAGAGAATAGCAGCCACATGTGCTCTTCCACTTCCACCTCCCGTGGCTATACATGTTAGTAATCAGTCTGCATATATCTGTACATGTGCAGGCACTGCAAGTAATAAAACCATGCTCTTCAGTTGGTACCAGTACTGTACGATCAAGTCAATAAGCCATTTGCGAGTTAAATTTGAATAACATCTTGTGCCCTGTGTTTTCTGATTGCACATAAACATAACAATTTGAATTCCCTATGCCTAGTGATTGGGGATAAGCTTTTGCGTAGCAACCACCATCTCTGGAATGGACTGGTTCCTTTGTGCCCGTCCTATCCATTGAAAACAGAGTATTGGGGCAAGGCGTCTCTTACACGTACATGTATGTAACTAAGCAAAAGTTTGCCTCAAATTATGCAGCAAAACAGTATCGAAAATTCGAATTGTTACGTTCACATGAATTTTAAGAACTATTCATACTCATATGTAACTGGCAAAATTGTTTGCTTTTCTTTTCCTGTGTTTTTGCTGCTGGTGGTGGTGATGATGGTGGCAGTGAAGTGGCAGTGGTTGGTGGGAGGGGGACTAAAAAGTGTCCCTAAAGCTGATCAACAATGATTGCCAGCAAGCTGCTGGGCCTACATGTACATGTACGTATGTGGCTTGCCGCAACCAGCTCCCATGCAGTGCATCAATGTCCAGGGGAATACAGTTTTCAGCCCTGTCAGATGAAATCGGGGTCTAGGAAACCTTCACCCTTTTGTGATGAGGTTAATGCCTCTCTGGGGAGTCCCAGGCCGCTAGATGGGGAAAATATGTAATCATATACACAGCACATACAGGCTCACAAAATACAAACAACTGCTGCTGAATCCACATTTACTCAAATTCCACTTGTTTGTATTCTGAACCACACTTGGTGATCTGGTGTGGGTTTTTTATTTCCGCAAGCTGGCCTGCAAGTGGGAGATAAACGCATTCAGGCGTGCATGTGAACACACTCACAACCAGACGCACTTGATTAAGGACTGATAGCAATAACAGACATGAAGTGATACTGCATGGATTATTTTAGCACTGTGCTTTCGGCAACACCTTGAATTAGACCAACAGCAGTTTGTAAATAAGCATAGACAGTGAACTATCTCATGCCTGTTGTAGCCTGAATGCAAGTAGGAAAGGATGACTTGGAATCAATAAAGCAGATCCTAAAGGAACCTACACACATGCTCAAGTACACCCCAAAACACCGGGGCAGACTGAGGATTTAGAAACCAAGACAGCAATGCTGCAATAAGCCATTTGCGAGTTAAATTTGAATAAAATCTGGTACGCTGATTATCTGATTGCACATAAACATAACAATTTGAATTCCTCAGACTAAAGACACTGTTACTATACCTCATGATTCTGGGCAAGCTTTTGCACAGTGAGCACCATCTCTGGAATGGACTGGTTCCTTTGTGCCCTTCTTATCCATTGAGAACAGTGTATTGTTGCAAGGTGTCTCTTTCATAACCAAGCAAAGCTTGCCCTGACTCACAAGGTATAGCAACAGTTGTTTTAGTATGGAGAATTCAAGTTGTTACGTTCACATGAATTTAAAGAACTCAGTGTGGTCAAAGTTAACTCCCAAAAGGCTTATTGTTTACATGAGCACTTTGTGCATGGTTGAGCAGGCCCTAAAGTGACAATCCTGACTGTAGCATGTACTGTTTTCGCATTTCAACCCTTCCACTGCTTGTATTTCATACAAAAACTACTGTCAACTGCTTACTGACTACAGTGACTTGAAATATACAAATACTTGAAAAGATCATTACAGGGCCTGAAAACTGCATCAAAGCATAGCTCTATGATCAAGTGATCTCTTTCTCCAAGGCTTGTGTGACAAGCTGGCCACAGGTGTTCAGGAGGCAGTACATAGCCATTTGAAGCAGCTGACGGCGCTCGTCAACAAAGACACTGTATCATAGCCAGCACATAAATTTCAGCTAAAAAATGCAATATTGGCAGAGAGAGGGGGACAAGTCGGGGCAATTTTTAAAGGGAGGTGACTGCAATGTAGATTTCAAACTTTTGAGCGCACAAATATGTGAGCAAGTAGCATTAAAATATGTTGAATGTGACTTTAACCCAGCACTTTATACAAGAATGTACTTTCATATTGTCAGTATATAACTTGCTGTACTGAGTGCAATATGTGCAGTATCACAGAGCTGGTTAATTCCAGAAATTAGGGGTCCAAAAGTGTGACCCTTTTTGGGTCCCTGTTACATCCGACCTTTATTATTTGACATGGAAACATCACCGGAATTGATTTCAAACTATTACTATTTGTTTGGCAGGTAATCTGCATTAATTCATCACTCTTGGAAATTAGAAAATGTGTTCTGAACTTACAAAATTATGTAAGATATAACTGGGACACGAAAAAAAATGGACCCCTAATTTCTGGAATTACCCCTATGAAAACACATGGACACCATACACTTTGAACTGGTTGCCAACGACCTTCATGAGGGGCATGTGTATGCTCAAATTTCATCCACCTGTTCTGCAGCCAATTTCACGAATCCTGTAACTTTGAACCATGCCTAAGCCTTGCGCCAGCCACAAATTTGTGCCGTAGCTGTGCAAGAGTTCAAAAAAGGTAGCCTAGCTGCACCACATTTTAATAATATGAAATTTCTTGGACGAGGACGACAATGACTCTTACAGCGGCTGTTCCTTTCCAATATAACAACAGTCATCAAGTCGTCGAATCCCCTCCGCCTGTCATTTTGAAAAATTTTTGTCTTTGCTTTGTCGGAACCAGACAGAAAATCTCACAGTTCTCTCACACCCAACAAGTTTTTTATTACCTTCTACAACAAAGTTGTACGTTTCTCGTACAAGCCTAGTTCAGTTCAGCAACGATGAGGCTTAACCGAACAGGATAAGCTAGTCAAATTGTTCATTTTTGCTTCTTTTAGTACAACTTACGCCACCTAAAATGAAATCGGTCTTAATTTATAGCACAACTTAAGCAATAAAATGTAGTGTAACTGGAGTTAAGCCTATGCTATAAAGTTTTCTGAAATTGGCTGCTGAAATAAAAGTTGGACATTGAATATTTTCTAACCATTTCCCACTCTCAAAAAAAATGCAAAAACCCAAATACATGTATATGTGAACTTCAAGACAGTTTAAATTAATATTAATGTGATGTTTCTAAATCAGAAAAATTCTGCAAATAATTGTGTCTAATTTCACCTGTGTCACAGAAACCGCATCAGCAATTTGTTACAGATTTATCAAGTTGGTAAGAAAAATGCCCCACAAAACTTTGCAACTCATGACAATGAACAAACAGCTTTCATCCTAATTTCCAAAGACAGCCAACCACTGTGTTAAGAAAATCTGCCCAGTCAGCAACTCCATGTTCAACTCAGTCATCAAACTTTACGGGCCACAGTTCATCTTTAAAATCAAATTTATTATCAATTTAATTAATTAAATGGCTAACTGATGTCACTTCCTTCCGGTGTGTTCACATTAAGTTTTGGCTAGCTTTCTGTTAAATTATGCATTTCATATTTAAAGCTATTTTCATTCTAAATCGTCTGTTTGTCCCTAAAGTTGCACTTTTCTAAAATGAGAAAGGAATACATCAGACATTTTTGAAAATTGAAACCAACCTCATAGAAACACCTAGTAAAGTAGGAACTAAGATGTTAAACTACTCTAGAAAAATTTAATGGATCCAACTGAATGTTAAGCCCGCTTTTTATAGCACTATGAAAAATAATCTTTGCTTCAAGTCGAACTTAAAAGTAGCAAAGTGATGATACGTCTGTAAAACGGTGTAAATCCAACATTTACACAAAAATAAAGGTTTTATAATAAATGACTCACCAACTGTAGCATCTTCATAATTCCTGGCAAAGTTGTCAAGTAATGAGGTTCCCACCTCAGATAAAATCGGTCCCTTTGCTGCTGAGAGGCTGCCCCGGAACCGGCTTGATGATCACGAGGTGGCAGGCCAGACCGGGACGAGCTGAATTCGACACCTGGATCATCCACCACCGCCGCATGGTCTGCCTCCGGGAGATCGTCTTGCTCCTCGACAGGCCTTTCGTCTCCCCTTGCCAGTTGGAAACTGTCCGGAGAGTCGGGAGGTTTTTCGTCTGGGGGTATTTCCTCAGTCACTGGTTGATACATTTTGTTGTACAAGGAGAAAAGGGTGGTTTACAGGGAGCAAATTTACTCCGCGACGAATACGCCGCCACAAAAATCAGCCGCGGACCACTGCAGCAAAAGCCCGCCAAAATTCAGCAGGTGTTGTCACGCGGCAAGGTTCAATTCATTATGAAATTCGATAATTTCGAGTACAAGACCGGGCATGTTATTCGTAAAAATCATTCGTGTATTTTTTTCTTTCAAAAGAAGATTTCTATAGAATTTTGCAAATTATTCTCTAGATGAAAAAAAATGAAGGAGGCAAACAGCTAAAAGCTTTCAGATTCGGCCGAAATCTTGTAGTTTTTGTAATGCCACAAGTACGTTTGCGACTTCATTACTCCTCTCGACACTTTGTTGGCTAGCATATCATCTGTTGTGATGCAAACTTAAAATTAATTTGCCGTTTCTGAGTATTTTTATTTGTTTATTCCAAAATGTGTAAGAATTAAAAATTCATAAGCGAGACTAAAGCTTTGCAGAAAATCGGGCTTCGTCATTCCAAGAATTTCGTGAGGGCGGGCTTTGGTGCTTGAACAGGGTCATTGCTCGCTCCAGTGTAAAAAATAATATAGGCACAAGGCAGCATGCGAAAATACACGGCATGAGCCTCAAGACACAGCAAGCACGTCGCGTCGGTGTTGGGCTCTGCGTCTGCTTGGGCGACGCGCAACCGACCGGCCTCCCTCGTCCCTCCGCTTCCCGACTCAGCGCTTTCTCTTCGGGCGTGGCACTTTCCTATCCCAACGGGCACAAAGACAATATCCCCGGCAAATTCGGTCCCTCCAACTGTCTCCAGAATCGTAAAAATCCAAGGAAATGGCACCAGAATCGAGCAGAATTGCGAGCAGTCGGCTCGCACCACCCTCGCACGGAAACCGGCTCAAACGGTTAACCTGCGACCGATCTCTGGCCTCGAACCCGTGCTTTTCAATCTACATACACAACACAATTAGAAATTCACGTAATTAAAAAAAATAAACAACACCCAACAAAATTGCCTAAATTTAAAAGACAATAATATTTTTACTCTAGCAAATATTTTTTTGTGCAGACAAATACAATTTTTAGTGAGTTATGATGTTTTTAAATGTCAAAAATACAAACGTACTGGACGAGTCTATGAAGTTTACGTTAGTTTGTTTATATTTCTCTACTCTAGTAATACAAACTAGCCGAAGTATTCATTTTCGTGCTTTGCGGAGGGATTTTCTTGAAGGCAGTTGACGTCTTTGGCCTAGAAATGACGTCTCGTAGTCATATTATTGTTACTCGTCAAAAATAACTAAAAAACTGGCCAATATCGTGTTTGAATTAAGACTAAGTTATGCTGGAACGTAGCACGAGCCGATCGATCACTTGAGGTCTCTGTCATGGCGGCCGAATAAGTAATAGCGCTATTCCTAAAACACATTCGGAATGCACAGCCAACCTGACGCTGGTGCATTGCCACTCATTTAGAGGCAGAGCTTATCTTAAATCATTCTCTCAAGCGAAATTAGCTATTTTTTCGCAAAAACCGAGACTTTATGAAAGGGTATTTTAAGTACACTTCTTTTTTCAACAATATAAATGCATGCATAAGCATATGCGACAATTTGTCGACATGGCCCCTTTTGGACTCTGTCAACAAACCAGAGATGCTTTTAGAATGGATACTAGGAGTATATTCCGCATAATTAAAAGTGAAACTACACTTACATTGTGATTGCCACGTGACTGCAGCTGGGATTCCTTAGCAACACGTTAGTGTCGATGGCGCCGCTTTTGGACGCAGCAGTAGGTGCAGGCCCAAAGTGTTGACGCCAAGTGCCCTTGGACGTTTCTGCTGTAAGACACCAATTTCTTCGGCGAATAGCGCGGATTTTGGTCCATGACATAGTCCCGATTTAGTTTGATAAATCTACTGTAAATCGTAAACAAAAACATTTGATTTTCGTGGCAAGAATCGGTGCCAAGTAGACGGTTACCGATGAGAGCAGCGGTCGGGGCGCGCCGGCATTGTGCCGGCGCTAAGAGCGCCTCTGACTCCTTGGCGATCTTAAGCACCAATGCCCGCAGTGACAAAACGGACTGGTCCATTTGAAAATCCCGCTTCCAGGGTGGAATTGGGTTCTGCGAATGGCAGATGTCCGCCGGCCCTGTCGGTGATGTTGCCCAGGGATCGTCTCAAGTCCCCGCCTCCTTTCTCGGATGCTGCCAGTTGATCTCGGCAAGGCACAGGTGAAGGTTCCATCACTACGAGTTCACGTCGCACTTTCCAGTGAGTCAGTTCATGTTTATGACTCAAACATCGATCGCACGGATTGCAGATTCGAAATTACTCCCTGGGTAACTTTATTTCACCCACGAATCGGATTCAAATTTTTGAATCGTGGGAATTTCGGCTTAAAAACTCATAACGACTCGCTGTGGTAACGCTGCAAATTCGGCACATAACAAGACTAATCTAAATTGAACATTTAGCACTTGTTTTGCGTACATGCCCAAAATTCAGGTTCTACGAACAACTGATTTTAAATTGTCATTAAATTTTATACAACCCCTGAAGTGAGTAATGATTGATTGGTGGGTGGTAGCAACTACCTCTGTTTACGCGTATCCAGCACAACTAAACCAGCGCTCAAAAGCAAGATTGCTGCGGGAGAGTGTGGACGGGCAAGCCATAGCGTCTCGGGACAGCTGGAGCTTCAACAAGTGGTATCAATATGCAGCAGTGGCAAGCAACTAGGCCTCGATGTTTAGGGGTTACTGATACAACTGTGGAGCCCACTCTTCTGCTAAACTACGGCGAGTACGACTCTTTCGAAGACGCTCCACCGGTGACTGGTTCCTGCATGTACACCACCATCAGTCATGGTGCCGTCGCACCGCCGTCTTGCCAACACCAGAATTATTACGACACCCTGGCCGCTCCCACGGCGTCTTATGTGAGGTCTCCGTCTGCGATCCACCTAAAATATCCAGCCCAAACCGCCACGGTGTCCAGCACCTTTACGGATGCCCTCTTGGCCGACGACCAACGAGAAAGTGAAGTTCTGCAGTCTACAGAGGCAACATCTTACCACACTTCTTCCCTGATGGACGACAGTCGGCACGTTGAGCACTCAGGTAGGCAACTTTTTTAGTCTCCATTTTTTCATAACATCGTCATCTGGTCTTGGATTTGTCGGAGCATCTTTCAGGGAAGTTTTGGCATGGGGGATTATCGCGCAACAGCTGTTTGGGAACTATCTTGGAGTTGTTTTGCAGAAACTTGTTCAGCGTACTTTGTAGATTTAGTGGCTGTCCTTACATCTGATGGTTTCTCCAGAAAAAAAATCAAGTCTGGATGAGATCGGAGGGTGAAGTGATATTTTCGGATATGGTACGGTGCCAGTAAATGCTACTGTTTTGTTCAGGAATTAGATGAAATAAAAACGTGATGCTCAGTTTTAATCACATGTTTCATTGTATATTATTAAGAATGTCAATGGCAACATTAAAACTGATATTCTAATTGCATGGCAGACGCCAGTGGGCCCTAACGAGCAATTGCCTCAGTTGCAAAATTAACCCAATTAATTAACAAATAACTAGCACTCTACCCTGCATCCTATTCCGTGCATTTGATATTTGTTACTTTTGGTTTGTTAAAATTGCTTTAACACCTTTAAACCACAGAGTGACGAAAACGAACAAATCGGGCCAGTTTCAAGCTGGTACCTCCTTAGGAATTGTTCTTGACTGCCCTCCTTCATATTTGTTATCCGGGTCCACGAATGTCGTAACTGTGTCTAGCACTGTCCCTCCCTGACCTAAAGCCACGATTCAGAACAGCTGTACATCTTGTGCGCACCCATGGGACCCCTTTTTCTTCTGGACACACGTCGGCGCCCTTGTGGGCCACCGACTCCCATAATTGGCGGTTCTGCGGCGGTGCTGCGTTTGCTAGAGAATTCTTGTCGGTAGATGGACCGGAGGCCCCGACGGCAAATTTATAGAGGGCCAAGTCGTTGCCCGCGGCAGGTCAGCAATTATCCCCGGCGCGGTGCTGGCCACGTGTTGGCTCGTGCCGTACCGTCAACAAGGGCATCGCAAGTGTTTGTGCGCACCCTGCATATTTCATACTTGGGCAGTAAAACAATTGATGTATTTTACCGAGGGGGATCTAACTGTTTGGGATAAATCAACCTTTCAGGAATTGGCGGTCTACTCTATTTGGTAAATTGCGTTCTCTCCTCTTGAGATTGATGCAACACCATCTGAAACAAAAATAAAAAGACAAACGGCCTTTGATTTTATTTGTTTGACAGGAAACAGTCATGAACTCCTAGAATTAAAAAAACACGCCAGAATTCTACAATTATCTAAACAGAGTGTGGCTTGTCGTTCATCAAAGTTTTAAGAATCTTACAATTGCCATCTTACAGTGAAAACTGTTCCTGAATTCAAGCAGCCTGGGCGTTAACGACATTATCATTCAACTTTCAGCGATATGTCATCGAGACAGACTCGGGCCGGCACGCGTGAGCAATACTCCGCTCGGCACGCGAGCACTTACGTATCACCCCTTGGGGGAAAGGGTAAAGAAAAGCCAGAGTATTGGGTGTCAACTAGACCGACCTCAATGGTCTATCTTAAGCCGGCCGGCCGTCGAGCTTTTCAAACCGATCTAACACCGTGGACGGGTTCTGTCTCTACTCAATCATGATCGGATTTAAGGGAATTGACACGATGCAGAATTCGCCCGGCCTGCTCATAAGGTTGAGCTCTTGCGTAAGGCATCCGTTTCGTCAAGCTTTCGCTCGTTTTGTTTCCAGGAATGTATTTTCTCCTTTCACTTCTCTCGTCCCCCGAAGAACACAAACGGACACCTTGGGTGGCCATGAATGGCCTAGTTGAAAAAAAAGTAATTCAAACATAGAACCAACCTCGTTGTTAGCCACGCGTTCCACCGCAGGCGGTTTAGCCGAGTCTGCCCTGCGATCCTGATGTCATCGCGTGGGCTGTTTCTGCGCGCCCAGTGTTTTTGCAAGATTAACAGCAACACCGTTGATTTAGAATAAAACCGGTAGAACAGGTTAGGAGAAGAGATGGTCTTCAAAGAAAATGAGAGTCACTTTTTGTTCAAGTGGGGAAGGCGAAACGGCAAGTTTGCGAAGGGACCCCCCCCCCGAATGTTGAGTACGAACACTGGGGCCAAAATGATATATGCGCATAAGTAGAATCGATACGCAAGAAAATGGAGCACAGGATACATCAGCTCACCCGAACAGGATGGTTAATACTTAACGGAGAACAAATCTTCCAGCATATTGTGAAATCTAATTCAAATGCTCACGCCGTTAACCGGAAAGCTACTCATCAAATTACCGAGGAAGTCTGTATTGGGAAGTTAGTAAATCTGAATGTCATTCCATCTGGTGTGCAAAAGAAAAAAGAGTTATTGTTAATATTTTCCAAGCGTAGGGGTGGAGATCTTTTCTGAAAGTACGCTTGACCAGTTTTGAGAACCCTTTAAAAGTCTTTGTCTGAAAGGCAAATGTAAATCTGCAATTCAAATCACAAACAAATAAATTGAAACCATGTGAAAAAGAGCCTCACTTCGTAACATTTCCAGCTGGGGGTCTTCCTTTATGTGATGCCCACAGCCCAACAAATAGACACCGGTGGAATGCGTACGTGTCCGTACATTATAGATACATGTACAATGAACTTCAGCTGAACGCCCGGGCTCCACAGCCGAGGGCGCAAGTGGTTGTTAGTGCTGCCCATATTTGGTCACAAAGTAGGGGTATGTACGGGCAACCGGTATCGCACGATATTACACTGCGTCAGTGGATTCTAAGTGTGGTGTACCGGCCGTGAGCGGCAATGCAAAATATGTTTGATATGATAGCAATAAATCATTCGGGCCCGACAGTTGGGATGGACAAAAGTTCGGGGAAGCACGCTCCCACCATGAATCAGGTGGCACCCTACAGAGGATATACCATTTCAGTGAGAGAAAGACTTGTGAAAACAAGTTGGAAATATCGATTGAATATCGTCAAGGGTTCGGGGGAAGGACAGGTTGGGTGGGATACAGTCCATCGAACTGCAGTATTTCTTCTCCTACTTTCCACTACTCTACCTTCTCCTTTTTTAAAGTGACAGACACTTTTAAATTATTTGTCACGGCTGAGCAAAACAGAAAAAAAATCACAAAATATCGCTGTATTTCTGGGAAATGAATCAAGGCACCTGAAGAAAACAATATAACATGTCCACGTGGAATGAAGGACTTTTGAGAAATTTTTGGAACTTGTCTAGGTTTTTTTATGGAAAACGATAGTTTTGAAGGAATTAAGACACACTGATACAAGGGGTCATGCTGATTATAGTGCGAGGTTAAGTAGGGGTAGGTCGCCTCCTTTTTTCGGGTTATTCTGAATTGCATCACTGAAAACAATGGAAGCTTGTTTTTTAAAATCCATTTCAGGGCCTATTTGTTGTCTGGATTGTTTTCACTTTTTTAATTGCTTTATTTCATAATATTACTGTGAAGCGCATCGAGATGTGCTATGTGATGCGCTATATAAGAAATATGTTATTATTATTATTTTTATACCTCACAATGTGAAAACAATATCATACATACCACGGTCCTCCGCCATGTGAATCGAAGAACCCTCTGTCTCTTATCAGTATTGTCGATTACGTCGACTATTGCAAGATCTGGGATTTTGTACGCGTGAAAAGCATCACACAATAATGAAGCAAGTAGGAGTTAATGTCTTGAGGGACATAAAATAAACTGTTCTAACTTTACGTGGTTGATATTCGTGGGTTTAGCATTGCAAAATTGCAAGCATGAAGTAGAAAAAATAAGTCGGCGGGGGAAAAAAAGCACAAACACAACAAACTGCTCAGTTTAATAAGCTGAGGGGGAGCCCACCGAGTCAACAGTAGGTGAGTGAATGATACTGTATGTTTGCATGAATTCTAAGGTTGACACGTTTGCAAGTCAAATGATTCATTTTCCCGAAACTTTTTCTTTAAGAAGATCGTAGAGTTTGAGACCTGTCCACGTAAATTTCAATTTCTACATTCCTTGATGTAAACCGAAGGACAAAAGGGGAGCCCCCCCATGTTATCACATCTGAAAGCTTAGCACAGTTTCCATCCCAAGTGAGATCGTGACGCCAGCAACTGTGTAGTGGGTGGTGCAGGCTAAGGGTGTGAGTGTGCATAATAGTCAGTGACTTGAAATAGTGTGTGTGTGTGGGGGGGGGATCCCATTCCCGGGATCTCCACCCATGATCTGTACCGAGGGGGAATGCCGACGTATTATTTAGGAAAATCTTTGTCTTTCTGACGCTCGGAATCGTCTCCGATTATGTTCATTTTCTGGGAGGATCATGAACCAGCCAGTGAAGGGGTCAGTGGATGCTGAGCATTTCGAGACGCGATCGAAAGCAAACAGGTTTTGGTATACACTGATGTTTCTTAATCAGAACCATAACCATCAGTTGAACAAAATTTATTGTGATTTAAGGATAACGGCAGAAAGTGTTGCCCCTGAACATTCCATTCCCGTTCTCGATATTCATTGATCAATGGGTTAATCGATCGATTTGTAAAGCGAACAATTGGTCCGTCGATCAACACGTCAACTAATCAACTGATCAATGGATTGGCAACCATGGTGACGATGGTGTTGATGAGGACAAAGTCCAGAGGAAGGTGAAACTCGATCGATCGATTGAGTTTCACCTTCCTTAGGATTGAGATCAATCGCCTTCTTATCTTTCCAGTACCCCAGCCATCTTCCTTGGTCTCTTCCCTCCTTTACCTCCTCCCAGGAGTCCTGGTTTCGAATCCCAGAGGGGCTAAACGTGAATTGTAACTTCCAATCCTTGTCTGAAGCCCAAGAATGGTCACATTGAATAAACCCAAGAACTGTATGCAATCAGAACATGAACTTCAACCGGTACGATCAAACACTATAAAAATGGACAAACACACCCAGTGCACCTTGAGATTCGACGGCATGTCCTCGGCGGCTCGCGTCCGGCAGGACTCCCAGCGATGAGACGGTCGCGTGCCATTTGTTTCATGGGCTCATGATTCATAGAGCGCTTGTATCTTCCCTCTCAATTGATCTGGAAGTCACGTGGTTGCCGACCCCTCCGAAGCTCTCACAGAACTCAGTTGGAGTCCACGGCTAGACAAGGCTCGGAGGCGTTGACCAAACAACCATAAGGGGAAGATAAAATTTTTCCTGGGGCGTCCCGCTGAGAGCCGCACATCTTGGAGATGAGCGCTCGGTCCCGATGGGGCCACTCGCTTGCTGATGAAGGAGACCGTAATGCCCGCTAATGCGCGGCGGGATCCCCCGCCAGCGGGACCGGAACGGAAGATGAAGAGTGTAAGAAACCGGTTTGTTTAGCCGCTTTCGCGTGCCGGATCGGGGTAACGTCGCGCTGACAGCTCTCCCTTATGGCATCGTGCATCCCACCTGTAGCCCGTGCTGACACGTGGCTCGCACGTGTGGTGCGGTCGGTCTTTATTTGCAATTTTGAACATATGCGCTATGAAGTCTATTTATCCCAGGCATCAAAACTGGGGTCGGTAATTCCGGACATTGAGGAGAGATGTCACAGTAGGTGTTTGCGGACGGACGAGGGAATTCCTCACCCTCAGCTGGCCGGATACTCCGCCCTCGAGCAATCTTTCTAGGTCATAGCGACCGAGTTATTTGGACACCTCGCAAACTCTCAACGTTTTGCTCACTTTTAATATGGAAAATGGATCACGGCTATTAACAAACAGATGTTAGCACGAATGCATGAACTGGGTCAAGACTGGTTGGCCAAGACTCAATTGTGCTTTTTGGGTACAATTTCAGAAGAGCAAAGAGTGTTCAAACGATGTGAAAAAACTGTTTTAGAGGAAATACTTGAACTCTGTATCGTTACCATTTCTTTTCCTTCATTCCATTTCGCAGTGTCCACGTCTCTGAAATCCGGTGGTTCGCGGCCCAAACGTCGCCCCTACTCCAAGCTACAGTTGCTCCATCTCGAGCAGGAGTTCCAACGGTGCATGTACCCAAGCCGAGAGCGACGCTCCTGGCTGTCACAGGTCCTTAGCCTCACGGAACGTCAGGTAAGTGCAGTAGCAACAGCAGCAGCATCGGTTGTGGTGGCCAACTCAACCTAAGGGCCAATCCAGACTTTTAGGGCGGGGATATGGTTATTTTTCGTTTGGGGGCAAACAAATCATGACTTCTTATGTAATTGTTTATGGCTTTAATGGATGGAAGGCTACATTTATAGGGCCTTTCTACTAGATGGAGGGGAAAAAGTAGACCGCAGAAAATAGCCTTTCTCATGATCAAAACATATGCTGTTCTTGAGGAGCACGGCCACCGTTAGCCTCCCCTGGACCCGCTCGTGACCCTATCACCCACCCCCATGGGTGGTTCTCTAAACCAGAGCGAGACAAAAACAGAGAGCATTTAAAATTCGCAGAATCATTGTAGACAAGGAAAAGATAGAACTAAAATCTAAAGATTGACCCTATAAAGCAAACCACCGAACCGTGCCACACCTCATCAAGATCTCTATCATGGACAGCCATCTTGCTTCTCTACCACTTGCAGTGTAACCAAAATGAGGTTGGAAGGAAAAATAGTCTGTTCCCTGTTATAAATTTGTGAAGTTGTGTTGTATTATTACCGATGGGTCTACAGGGAACAAGACAAACATGGTGGCATTGTGATAAAGGTCGTTTCTCTCAGTTGGATTTTTCAATAGGGAAGACATTTCTTTCGTACCTTTGAGAAAAAGGGAGGGCACAACCTGACAGAAATGACACGTGCAACAAGCTTTCTAGGTCCCTACATACATATTGAATAGGCCTATTGGACTCTTGTAATTAGCAAGTAACGATACTTTTCTGCCTTACAACCATTCCTCGACACCTGTTTCCCTCTACATTCCAGGTGAAGATCTGGTTCCAAAACCGCCGAACAAAGTTGAAGCGTACCACGGAGCGGGAGCAGCGCGAGAATGCCCAGATGCAGCGCGACATGGCCAACCTGGCCATGAGGTTCTACGACCCCGCCCAGTAAAAAAAAGAAGAAAGAACAGAACGAACAGGGCCCAGTCAATGGGCGGGTGCACCAAGATGTGAAATAATGCTATGGTATTTTGGTTAAAGGATTTAAGACGAGATAAGGAGTCACCTCTGTACGTTTCGTCGCTGCTCTGCCTTAACTGCATTCCTCTTGTTGCCATATTGAAATTGCTTGTTTGAACGTATACAGTTGTTTATTGCCCTTATTTAATTGCCCTCAGGAAAACCCCCATACTTTCTTTGTGTCACATCAACAAGTGACTGTCCGTTCCCTACATGTCATTATGTAAGGGAATCGGATTTTAAACAAAATTCTGGGTAACCAGAGGATCGAATGGCATCGACGGAGTTGACTCTATAGACCTTTATCTTAGCTTCGCCATCTTGCCTTTCTACCATTCAAAGCAATGCAACCAAACTGAGGCTGGAAGGAAAAAAGTCTGTTTCTTATTATAAATTTGTGGATTTGTATTACTGTTGCTAATGGGTCTACAGCGAATAAGACATACATGACCGCATTTTGATAAAGGTCTACAGGCTGACAATGTATGAAGAATTCGTGTTTTTTGGTTTTTTGTTGGGGAGGGGTAATCAATGTATTATTTCCTTGAAGACCCTTCAAAGGGCAGTTGAAATTCCCTGTTATGTCCAGGCTTCGAAGTTTCCAAACTTTGACCGAATGTTTTCTTTTTTTAGGCACAATGACGATAAAAAGTATTTAAAAGGTGCTAACCTCCAATTGTTTTGCAGAATAATTAATACATTTTTTAAATGAAAGCTTCCTTATTCTGCTGCCTGAACATTATACAGCTATAGGACGAACGTGCAGGAGAGTAGTCTCTCATTATTTATAACCGCAGCTGAAAATAGTTTTCTTGGTCATTTTTTGCACTTTTCTAACTTGTTGGACACTCAATAGATTAATTCTCGAAGACGTATGAATCTATTATAAGCCTATATCTAGCGAATCACAGCAAACATTTACCTTAATCGTGTCTTTGAATTATTTAGTAGCTTCTAATATCAACATCAGTATAACAAGTAATCACATTTCTAGGACTGGGCTATTTTTACCGTGTAACGGCGCTGAAGCAGGCTTTTAAATACTGTACAAAAAAGTAAACAGGTTTTTGTAACCGACCTTATCTGTTGTAAGAATCGATTGATCGTTATTGTATAAGGAGACATGGGGTTTTAGATTGGCATATTCTATGCAAAGAAGACGAAGCGTGTTTGTTTAGGAACAACACGAGGTAAATTGGCGATATCGATTTCTGGTTTGATGACGTCACAGAATTTTGATGTATGTTTTCGGGAGATGTAGATTGTTTTTTTTCTCTGAAGTACTTATATAATGATTAATTAACGAAGTCAAATAGAGAGAAGAATTATCATCTTAAACTTGTCCCTCCTGTAACTTCAGAGATTACAAGCAGTTTCTGTCCGAGCAAGTATATGGCAAACTAGTCACAAATGTAAAATTTCACTGTCTTTGATGCGCCACAAGAAGACATCTTCCAAGTTCTGACGTCAGCAATCCTCGAATCGTGCTCATAATACAACTCTTAACATTTTAGTGATTCTGTTTGATAAAGAAAAGCCCTTCCTTGTTTGAGTTATACTATATTATTGCACTTCCGGTTCCCCTGGAGATCGAAGTAACGTTACTCTGCATTGTAATAAGTTATGTTACTCAAGACATACTTTGCCAGGTCTCAATATAGGAACGTGCTATCTCATTTAATTCCAATTGCAGGTAATGTAATATTTGATGACGTCATAGCGACATAAGAAATGCACGCATCAATGTCTGTGTTAGCATAGCACGATGTTTCATGTTAATATCCCAAATTGTTTAGAAAGATCTTGACTGATTTGTTGATAGAGGGGTTGTATCAGACATTTCGAACCTGAACTTTGACCCTTCATTATCCCCGGAAGCAAAGGTCACATGAAATTGTTGCCCAACTCGATATCTATCAAGATTCCCAATTATGAACTTCATATATCGCTTGAAATTTGACATCAGATGACGTCATCGCGATGTAACACTACATGCATAATCTGAGGATCAGGATTAATGCATTCGTGTCAAGTTTTAAGTTCAGACCGTACATCCTGTCTGAAAAAAAAAATTGTAGAAAATTGTCGTCCTGAAGAAAAGGGAGGGAGGCGGAGAGAGATGAAGCACTAAAACCTGATAGGCGATCAGGCACCGGATCACCTTATTGCTAAAGAAAATAACACCTCCGAGGTAAAATGGCAGTGGAGAGACGGTTTGGGATAATTGTTCCCAATTCTAAAGCTGACAATTTTGTGTATAAAATCAGAGCTTTATTTACTCGAGGTAAATCACGCAGCATATGATTGTTTCACTACGGTAGCTGAAGTATTATCTTAGAATCCTTTGCATTTTTGATGCTGGGTGTATTTAGAACGATCTTGCCATTTAATTACATGTACACGTACTGTTTTTTTTTCAAAATATAATGCAAGTTTGTTAAACACCGTATGCTTTGAAAAGACCATAGTACTGTGATTTGTTATGAAGAACCACGTTTATTTTACACTGAAGTGATTTTTAAACTTTATATTGTACACAGAGATTCAGTCGTTTCACAGATTTATTTTAAAATATCAATTAGCAGCTAGTTTTAGTACAGTCGCGAAGTTGTGTACGTGTCATGCATCAAGCACACTTTTTGCAGTTTTACCCGTTCAAACTAAACTGCAATATTCAGTTTCGAGTCCATTATATTACAGTCCATCACAAGCCAGTAAAGCCACAAGCACGCGGGCGTCATGAAGACGGGGGCAAGAGGGTGCTTACACCCTGAGAAAAAAAGGGGGGTGGCCAAAAAAAAAGTTAAAAAAAAAAGATGAAAGGGGTGAAAATTACCAACGAGCCAGTTCGGTATGTCACCAATGCACTCTCAAACTAAGCGCGTCCGGGGTCATTCGGAAGTCCACGCGAGGTCTGCGATATCTACGCAGCCATTTGTCGAACTCACGCGTGGGCCTTGTTCCCAAATTGACGTTGGTTTTTTGAAATACCGAACTGGCTCATTTGCTTAAAAACAAACAAATCAAAAGTAACTCCTTGATTATTTTGCCCCCCCCCGAAATTCCCCGGGAAAAAATTGACGCCCATCATTACAAGTTACTTAATTTGAAAATTCGTCACAGCTCACCACTTATAAGTGGTTTGATGAAGGGACTTGTTACTGGAGTCCACAAAACCGCCAAATTGTGCCGTATATGCACTTGCTTAGTAGGGGCAGACCGCGTCTGAAGTAACAAGAGAGAAAAATTATACACCTCGTCCTGTGACGAAGAAAGGAATAAATGGATAAACAGATAAGAAATCTACAGAATCACAAGTGATGTAAACTAGTGGGCAAATATCCTGAATGACACTTTGATGTATTTGCAAGTTTTGTAGGTGAGAATACAAAGTCCATTTAGAGAGTCTTGCCCTCACAACCGATACAGTGCCTTGTGTACACCATAAAACTAGAACCTGTTTTTAAAATCTTTATTATTATTATTATTTTTAATACCTAAGTCACACATTCCATGTAATTATTATCTTTGCCAAGTGTTATCTTGCTTCCAACAAAGGTTTAGCCTGTAAAGTACTGCCTTTGTATTCAAAACTATATTTTAAATACAATTTCCATGTTTTTTGCTTGCCAACGTTTTATATTCCATATAGCGAATAAAATAAACTTTATACTTTTGCTTACAAAAACATTGTTTCTACGTGTGTACAGTCTATAGAACATGTCGTTTTTCGCTCATAGAAAGTCATAGAAAGAAAAAGTAAACGTGTAGCTGTTGCATAAAAGCAGGTTTGAAAATAAAATTATACAATAAATAATAAAATAATCAACCACCACCCGGAGTGTTATCCTCCGACTGAATAAAGTTACACACAATGCAAGTGATAAGTCGGAGTGACTAACAGACAAGGGATCAAGCACAAACGACGCACTTCAATGAAGACAGAAATTATCGACAGGCAGACTGACAAAAGGACTCTTGCATGAATATATGGGCAGGCAAATGTTGGCAGAGACGGGCTACTCACGTCGTGGGGTTGGTGTGATATTCGATTCACCGTTCGTTTTGTAAGCTTACAAACACCCGTTTTCCTTGCATAATTTCTCGCTTTTCATTGAAAAAAATCTGCTGACAAAGCACCCTTATTCCTTTATTTTTTTCTATATATTTTCCATTATATACCTCTTCTTGAAGCCGGAGATTTATTGAGCAAGTATAAAAACGTTCTGGAATTGAATAACTAACGAGCAAGACGGGTGAACATTGTATGCACTGAATTTGACCTTCAAACAAGCAGCAAATATAACCCTTCCCATGCCCCTCAAAAACGAGAAACAAGTAACTAATACAACGAGCAGAATGAACTCAGCTGGAAAAGTGGCCGTCGTGGGACTTGTGAAGGTTGAAGCTGCTCGACACGAGGCCTGTGAGACCGATGATGACCCCCCTCATTGATGGGACGCGGGCCGCGTTGCGCCCGAGGCGTGACAATACATCACTGTATAAGCGAGCTCAGCACGTGCCGGCTAGTCACCGCCTCAATTGGCTCTGATCCCTCCCGTCAGACCATCACCCTTTAAGACACGTCAGAAGCGTCCAGGTCGCGTGGCACTTAATCGTCAGACGACATAAGTGCCTTTAGTGCATCTACACGCAGACCTCAATTCCCAAGAAACTCTTTCCGGACCCCTTTTCAACACAGACCAACTGTTCAAACTACTTGGCCCGTGAAGCAGTGGTTTGAGGGTGCATGGGGATTTAGGGCGCGAGGGCGAGGGCAGTCCAGTACAATTTCAAATCACAGAAAGAGTGAGCTGCATTTTCGAAGTTGTCGAATCCTCTAACTTGAGCATAAGCAACTTTCAATATAAAAACACTCCTCATTAATGTCAAGGAATTACGAAACATGGAATACAATAAAGCAACAACTTCAAATGCATCATTAGTAACAACATTAAAAAGAAGCATAGTTCCACTTGAGAATATTTGTTACATTTTCTTGATTTACAATTAACATAGATGGCGTACATCGTTTCCATATTTGAGAACGCAGGATGTCTGTGCCGCTAATTATAGGGAAAGCTATGATGTTTATGCAGATGTGAAAAAATCTACGAGCTTGGTCGTCGGTTTAGGGTGTAACAAGCGGGTCATAGGTCACGATAATCTCCCGAAGCAAGACCGTCGACAACATCCGGCGCACGCAAGATGGTGGATCTCGATAACGCAGCACAATGAAGAAACAACAATATGAAGTCTAGGCTTGGCGGGGCAACCAAGCCCAAATGTCGTTTGAAATCGGGACAAGCTGGTTTGCAACAGTTAAAGTCGATCCCGAATGGATCAGAAAGGTGATGATAAGGTTACGCTTGACCATGGAGAACAGTGATATTGAAATGAACACCCCAAGCGAGAATATGATCTGTCATGTTATTGTCAGGTTGTAGTGGACGGGGATTTCCCCATATCACACACTCATCTGAACACATGTCAGGAGCAATTAGAATCACAACACCCCCCCAAAAAACAACAACAATGCTTGCACCAACCAGTTTTTTTCTCACCGTTTTATACTTCAATTCCAAAGAGACTTCTGCAATAAATGGAAGTAGTACAGCATACAATGGGGGTATGACTAGCGTAGACTAGCTTTTTATCTGCCCAGCCATTGCAAGTTCTTATACATACTCCTGTGTTTCATTTAACCCGATTTTAAAGTTTTGTTATTCCTCTGTCAGACCTTTGATTTTATTTTGTTTCCTTTGGTGATTCTCTGGTGCTTTAGGTCATGCAAGTCTACAAGGATACATTCTCACCTGTATTTTTAGGGAGAAACATTTGGGTTTACAATTTGAACTGTGTAGCCGACCTATGCGGACAACAAAATCAAGCTTACCATGAATGTACGAAAAGACGCCGTCCGAACTAAGCTGTTTTAGATACAACAGCCAAAGTCGAAAGAGGGCGCTATTACTGACGAACAGTTACACGGACGACGCAAATTAATATAACTCAACCATGGCTTTTATTCAAATGGTTTTCACCCAGTTTTGGTCAAATTGTAGCAAGTTAAATTTGCCTTGCAGTCTTGCAAGATAAAGAACGCTACATTGCCATGGTTTGATAAAAAAAATCGACACAATGCCTTACGCAAAGAATGCTGCTCTTATGTAGTGGCAGGCAAAGCGCCATATGTTTAGTACTCTAAAGACTTGACGCTTTTCAAGCTGCCCAACAAGTCATAATTTATTGGCAGTACATTTTTGCCATCATTTTCACGGGCGTCTAATGTGTTCTCTTTTAAAATGAAACCGCCTCAGCATTTTAAAAATTTATTTATCCTTTTTTATCCTGGGTTAAATCAGGTCAGCATAAGCTGTTTTCCGCTGATACCATCAGTTATTATACAGGGAACAAATTATTACTGCAGCAATTTAAAAATTAAAAACCACAAGTTGCAATTTGTACATAGGCCACAATTAACCTCTATAGCATAGAGGTTAATTGACCGGTTGTAGAAAACCAATAAAATAATCCATGCATCCGCGGGATCATGCAACGGTTCAACAACATTCCAAGGTGTCTGTCTGAGGTCACTGTTAAAATCTTGCCCGTTGAAGAGTTTATACGACCACACCTTAATTATCTCAGGTTTTCCTCGAGGCGCAAGTCTAATTCTACGAACAAAAAGGACCATGTCATGATCACTAAGTCCACAGGGGCGTCCAAAATGAAAAGGATAAAAATGCTGATATCTGTGCTGTGTGTTATTATCCGTTTTGAGAAGCGCACAAAGAAACCAACCCCTTGCCCCTCGGTTTGTACGCTCATGAAGATAATGCAGAAGAAATCCAATCGATCTCATGGTCTTATTTTAAGTACCGTACCTTGAAAAAAAAATTGCCGTTGCATGACAGTCGGAAGGTGTAAATTGAATGCTCCCGCGATTACTTGTTGGCCTTAAACTCACAGATGGTTACTTCGCGATGTCATTTCACTCTGAGCAAAAACGGTGGCAGACTGTGGTGACGCTTCAACTCTGTAATCTTGGGTCGACTGAGCTGGCTGTTGCATGTTTCCCCCGTCAGTATGAAGAAGAAGTTGGAATGCGTTCGCGCCATCTTTAGCGCCAGTCTAATCTGTTGTTTGCACTTTGCGGCCTGCGAGTTGGCATGTAAGTGTTTTTTATGATGGGGGCTTTTTATTCCGAAGAGCACTTTTAGCCGTGCTTATTTGCCCATCTACTGTAACGTCTTTTTCAGTCTGTTTTAGGGCCACCTAATGGTGCTCAATGCCGTACCTGTTAATTAAACAGACGCCCAAAGGAAGGCAATTCTTCCTTCAAAGGCAGCTTATGACGCAATCACGCAGATGTTTCAGATTTTCCTTTTAGGGATTTTTTTTGCTATAAAACAGTAAATTAGCAAGCAGTGAAAGAGGTATCGTTAATATTTAGACTATGGCTGAGAAACAATTAGCTTTTTAGGCCTGTTCCTTCTTTAAATTAATAAATTGCTTGTTAAAGTTTGCATAAACCTAAGTCAAGTAGACTACAAGTGGATGTTGTAGTATAGCTGGTGGAGCAGGGCAGTCCGGGGGGGGGTCCGCCCCGGCTGTGAGATAGGCCAAAATAACCCGGCTCTTGAGGGTCAGAACGCCTTCGTTCAGAATTTGGATAAAATGCATACAGTTTGTATTTTCTGAAAAAATTCTTAGTTTATATCAGATCAGATTTCATCAGATTAGATCGGAACAAATCAAAAATTGATCACGGCATATTTTAATCTCAAATTGAGAATATTGAAAACTCGTGAAAAGGGCAAAATATCCAAGTGTGCAACCATTAATCTTTACAGCTCTGCCGCTATTCCACAGACAAGACCACTGAAGTGTTCTCTCCAGAAAATGGGTGGGCCCTAAATTAAACTTTTCCCTTTGGATTGGGCCCTTGTTTATAACGCCACTGCTTGCTTTGAGCCTTCGACGAATTCTTTCTTTTCAACAGCTTTAAACGTGATCGGGAAACCTGCTTGGGAGAGCACGCCGCTTCCAGGCTATCCGGCTAGTAGCGCTCTGGATGGAAATACAAACACATTTTCACACACAAGTAAGACAATCTGGCTGACTCCCGTATATAGGCCTACATAGTGACTTATTCTGATATGAAAACCTGGTTAACCAGGTTTTTAATCCTGGAGCAAATTTTTTTCTAAAAGGATTGCCCATTTTATTCATCAAATAAAGAATCCCCTTCACAAAAGGGCGCTATAAGTACGATGTCTAAAATGCTACCAATTCCATTAAAACACAGAGAAATGTCTCTAGGGAAGAAGTAACTTTCCCTCCACTGGATACACACCTGGTATCCTGTGTAAGCTTCCTGAAAACACATTTCACTGCTAAGTATGAAATTTCACTAGGTGATTGGGCACTGACGGGTAAACTATTGGACTGGTAGTGGCCCATCTTTCCCTTCCTTTGTTTTTGTGTTTGCTGAAAGAAATGCTCGAGTTGTACCTCGCTCGAACGCACCCTTAATGTGCTGCTACAATTGTGACGTCATCAGGTATCAAGTTGCTAGTGATTTTACTTTCTCAAAACGACCAACGTCCATCAGTTGTAGCTCATGAATAATAATTAATAACAAGTTTTTTCATGTAGCGTGTCACATGACAGTAAGTCTCAAAACGCTGCACAATATGTATTAATGTATTAAAATAATTCACGATTTTATCAGTAAATGCGCCGGTACAATAGATATATAGTTATTAAATTAAAATCAAGGTAGGTGAAAATGTTACAGAAAAGAAGGCAAAATTATGAAACAATTAAATGGAATAATAATAAAAAATGTGCTTAGCACCTAACCCCCCATGAAATCCCTCCAAACATTGTCAATATTAATCCGGTTAGGCCCCCCCAAAAAAGTCGGTCTCTGGTCAGCGCGCGCGTCGATTTTGAACGTGCGCGTCAATTTTTTTCCCGTTTTTTCCTCAAAATTGTCAAAACAGCGCCCTCTATTTCCGCACCGCCTGAATGTTTACGAGTAGACTGATTCCCGGCCCAAAGTCCACAAATCAGAAGGGTAATTTGTTTGTTCAAAGAACCAGACTAATTCGCTGGCAGCTCGTACCTGGTGATAGAAGCGTTACGACCGTGTAATGTTCAATGTCGAACACAAACAGTAGACCACAGGTAGGTTACAAAGTTACAGCCAGCTGATCAACGACAATGGCGGCATGACGTGCGACGTGCTACTACTAGCCTTTGCTCTTTGATTAAATATGCTACTCATTTCCGTGTTCGTTGCCAGTCTTAAAAAGCCACCCCCCCAAAAAAAAACACACACACACACACAAACAAAACCCACATCACCGCATCAATTCTGGAACTTTGGTCTGACTAGAGACCGAGAATTTTTGTTTTGGCCTTACCTGTTCCACAACAGAGGAGCATAAACAACAACAGCACGATATCCCTTTGACCTACTAGGCTTTAGACAGACAATTGGGTAGTTAAGATGAGCTGCATCATAACTTTTGGTTCGAATGTTAGAAGAATGTGTCATTATCAGATCGTTGAGATACTGTGGTGCCGACTCTCCATGATGGACAAGTTAGAAAACAAGGCAGAGAATTTTAAATTCAACCCGTAACATAAATGGATTGATAAGGCGTGGGGTTCATAATTATTTGGGGATCTGACAAAGCACGAGTTGTTAATGCTGTCTGACTTTTGTTTCCGGGGATAATGAAAGGTGGAAGTACAGATAAATTCAAATGCTAAAAAACCTATAATCAATTAATTCGGTCAAACCTCATTAATTCGTGAAACCTCATGCCTAAACCTCAATGGCGAGATAAACGAAAGAAATGTTTTCAACTACAACTTTGAAATTGAACTAAGGGGGGGGGATTGTTTGTGCGATGAACCAACGCTATAATTTGGCAAAAATCCTTCAAAATTCTATTCTCTAGTTCATTCAATCCGGACAACTATAATAGTACTTGGGGAGAATATTGAAGTTCAGCGTTTCTTTTGAACGTTGGGTATTTAATGTGACAAGAAAACAAGTTACTGAAAGGTTTAATGACCGCAAAGTACGTCTGGGGAATCTTGCATTTAAATATTTGCATACGCGGAATACATAATAATGCATAAACGAATGAAGTTGCCTTGTATATCCACCACTGATCTCCTCTGGTCTACTTCAGGAGCACCCATTGATCTCCATTTCTTTATAATGGCGATCGATCGGTGACCACAGCAACCTCGTTCCCATGGGTACCACTTGCCGTACCATGTTGGATCCCACCATGTCTTGCTCCTTGGTTGGCACCACAGGCATTTTGCAACTCGGGTGTTTACGCAGAATGAATGGACAGGAGGTTGCATTCACTGCTGGGTGAAAATTATATTAGACCGTACTTCCATGGTCAGATAGTGTGGAGGAAGTAATCGATTTGCAGGAAAGAAATTTGGCCTTGGAAAGCTTTAAAGAGGGGGGGGGGGAACCCGTGATCTTCATAAAACTGAACGGCTATGATTTTTCCCCGTCACTTTATGTACTGGATGAATTTGGCAAGAGGGTAATTTTTCAAGCCGCACCAGAGGTACTGAAGGCCAACGGTACAAGGTGTTTGTAATCGTTGCTGTTATTGATCGGATGTCAGCTTACTGGTGGCGGCGCGCAATTTTTTCGTATCTCATATTTGCTGAACCAAGTCTCTTCCTTTGCTTTGTTCACTTCAAAATGGACCTTTTCAATAAAAAATAAATTCATAATATCATGGAAGCACGCTCGTAACTGGCCATGGCGGTAAAAGCTGCTCATTGAAAATGTACAGGGATACGAATTTCAGTGTCATTTTCTCACGGGTTGTACAGATGTTTTCACTCTTTCTTCAGAAAACCCTTTAAAATCACCATGATAGCTATTACTATGCGGTCTAAGAGGGATTTATTTTGGAGCACAAAATAAAGCTTAAGAAATTTGGTTTCGTCCCAAGCGCATGAGGTCGACAGAAACCTGTATAGGCTTCCGAAAAACTAGCAATTTCGAACGGAAGCAAGGATTAGGTATTTTACAAATACATGTACAACCAAAAACAACCACCTTCACTTACTCTACACGTATAACTGGAAAGATAAAAAAAATGCAATGTGACCGGACGTGGGATTCTAGGCCGCCCTTGGTAGTGGGGTGGTAGGTCCATCCTCCAGTGATAAAAGATGAGACACTCTCCCTTGACTGATTCCCCCAAAGAATTCAGTCGGAAACCGGATGTTGATTTAATTGATTGATTGATTTAATTATTATTTGTGGCTTTCATCTCATCAGCTTCTTTCGGTAAACATTTCCCAGTAAATTGTTGCATAAGTGGTTACAACCAGAGATATTTATTGTATACAATATACAACACATTTAATACACTTAGGCATCTAGTGTACACAATGTTGTAAAAATGTAAAGTTGAAACATTGTATCAACACTTTGTGGTAAATAATTACCCTGGTGTGGTGGCTTAGCAGTGATGTAGCCTAAAGTGTTGCAAGAACCCTGTGGCAGGCAAGTTCCCCAAAAGCTTGAGCTAATACAAACATAATTCACAAAAGTGGCATGATAAATAATATTCTTAACTACAGGGATTATAGAACTGCAGTATGAATACTTGTATAGAATGCACACCGCATAAAATATAGACAGCGTACCCCATCTTGTAAGTAAGCACACTATGAAAAGCAACGGCCACGCGACCCACCGATGCGAGTCGTACACAGCCCCAAGCTCCAGACACAGCGCGGTGTTGCACACACACGAGGCCTACAGCGCACACCACGTCCAACGTAAATGTAACGTAACGTGCTTTGTGTGTATACATAAACACGTGTATAACGTATGCCACACAGCAATCTATAGCAGAAGAATCCCCAACAATATGATCATAAAACCACTCAAAAAGTGAATCAAAATCCCACTATCCTTATGTATAAGATCAACTGACATGCTCTATAATGATCAGCGGTTATGATGATGATAAGCCCTGTGAGGGTACTTAACCACAAAAAGTACAGAAAGTGAAGAATTTTGGAGGAAAACTTTCTTACCTGGGCGTTGCTCGATCAGCAGCGAAATGGCCACACCCGAGAAAGTTCTCGAACGACCAACGCCCACAGCCTTAAGGCACTGCACTGTTCATAGCGAGGATCCCGGACATATTGCTCCGCCATTCATAAAAAGTGTAAATGCGGATCATTCCAACCCCAAACTAAGGTAACGCATTGGAACTTCCCATGGAACACTAGCAAAACAATGTTTACAATTAGTTAATTCATAATTGAATGTCAATTAAGGGGTATAACCTTAATTGGGACATAAATCGTGATTCCAAAAGGACTGTTTGTTATGGTGGATGTTCAGGCTTATGTCATGGAAAGTGTAGAGTGGTTTTCGGGCTGCATAATTATTAGATAAATAGTTTTCCATGCGATAAATTAGAACTACAAAGTCCAGGTCACTACAGCAAGTTAATTGAAAACCGGTTAATGACACCTCGCCAGCCACTTCCAAAACACCTCTGCAACACTAGTCACGGCCTGTGCCCCAACCCTGCCAACCCAAGACGATGTTAACATTTCTATAAAGGCATACACCAGGTCAAAATAATAAACTTCAGAGATTTCAGTGCTACAGTAGAAGTACATGAGACATGATGCCAGTCCTTTGTGAATTTGGTCTGGGAAACTGCAACCTTATTGGAGATCCTACTCTCACTGTGTAAGAAACATAACCTTGCCATCACCAACATCTATTATCAAGCCTCAAAAAAGCGATTGGACTCATGGCAGCACCAGCGACCAAACTAGTAGCACACGTAAGACCTTCTAGACTCTTTTAGCTCCCGAGCCATGAGAGATGCTAAACAGGTTCACTGACTTTCACCTGATCCGAGCTGGCTTCCAGCTGCATCTCCAAGAAGGTCAAAACTGCACCAAAATCAAAGAGGAGCTTAATGTTCCTCCACTTAGTTCACTGGATGCTAAACAGCATCTTCAAAATGCATCAACAATGCGCTTAAGTCCCTTGAGAGTAGACAATAACAACATCAATGCGGATGACTGCTGGCGCACTCTCCAGGAAACAATCTATGATGCAGCATCCTCATCACTCGGGCACCCTACCTGCAGACAGGTTGACTGGTTCGATGAAAATGACAGTGACATTCAAGATCTACTATCTGCAACTCGCACAGCTAAAAGTAACTGCCTGCTGAATCCCAACTTTCCCATTACTGAACATAAATTCTACTGGACACTAAAGGTTTTCTCCAGCGCCAACTTCGAACTACGCAGGACTCCTGCAGGGGGGCAGTTGAAAGCTGAGGAACTTCAAGACTTAGCAGACAAATACGACTCTCAAAGCTTATATACTGCCTGACAACACATCAGGCTAACTGTCCTGTCCTCTGCTTTTCTCTGTTATCAATGATCGGTTTCCTCTTATTTGACTTCATCATTTGTAATACATGTACAATACTTCAGAGATGTCGTCTTGCATAAGTCTTGAAATTAAGATATCAAAATTCTCTAACGTCATCAAACTAGAAATCGATACGACCCGATCACCTCGTGTTTAATAAAACAAACTGACAAACTTGTCTCATTTTCCTCTTTTTCTAATGCAATGAAAAGAAGACCGACACGGAAACCTATGAGCCCGAGCTGGACCAAACGAGGGTGCACGAGTCCTAGCAACAGAGGAACCTTTAAATTTGACCGGAACTGCACTTCGCTAGTTCACAAACGACTATGAAAATGCATGCGTCACCGTCGCGTTGTCACTAGCAAAATAAACACTCCCTACCAACATGACTCCTTTCAACTGATGAGGGGGTGCTTCTGCTCGGGGCAGACAGGGGCCATTTAATTAATTTGGACTGCAGTCTATGAAATACACCAATATCATTCTTTCTCATGAAGAATGTTTCGTCCGCCCTTTTCGGTTTGTCTATATTTTGCGAGTAGGCTTAAATCATTAATGCTGTCCAATGCAGAAGCTGATTGAACGGAGTTGTAAGAATTTTGTTCCTCTTTTGCATTGCTGATCCAGTAAATGACATATAATCATTAAACCTCATTTAGGTTCAGGGTTTGAACAGGAAATCCTCTGAACTGTGGGACATCTGAAGTGACATTGTGATAAGATTAATGTCCTCTCTGATATCAAGAACAGAACTTACGATAAAATACAAAGTTCTGTGCTACACTCTAAAAACTCCCGGATCAGATTGACCCAGAATTGGGTCCCATTCGGCATGACCCTTTTCTGGGTCAAATTATGACCCAGAAAGGATTAGATGTGACCGGAAAGGGTCAATTATGACCTTTAAAGGGATCATACTATGACCCAGAAAAGGGTCACGACGAATGGGACCCAATTCTGGGTCAATCTGACCCGGGAGTTTTTAAAGTGTACGGGGACGGCCTCCACAAGGAGCAACAAAGGACTTTTTAATAATGAAAGAAAAGCGGTTATCATCATTTCGCTCTTTTCTCTGCCAAATCTAGAAAAGGCCCGAATACTTCGCCTCATAAGTGTACCATTTCAAAAGATGATTAAAGGTCAAGAACATAATGCCAAATTTGGCACCCCCTTGCTCTCCCAAGATTTAGTCCTTGATCGCCCTTGATCCTGTGTTGGTACAAATTTCAGCTAATCAAAACGTAATAATAACTTTATGTTATTTGAAAAGCGACGGCAAAAATATATGAATATGACAATAATTTTAAGGGACAGGGAGCATTGTCCCCTAGGTTATTTTTAATAGACCGATTGTGGCCCCCATAGCAAAGTGCGTTTTCAGTGTTGTTTACCAAAACTGGAGCCAATTTTTTATATCCTATCAAGCACATCTACAGGCTGTGTATTATTTTGTGCTGACTGTCGACTTTATATTTGATAAATGATACTTACGATACACTTTTCTTTGGGAGGACGCTATGTTTATTGATGTTTGATACCCACAATAGGTCAAGTGACATAGCGGGCACAATCTGTCTATTTCACTGCCTGATTTGAATGCCCGCTGGTACTTGCTATTGCACTGCATTTTTGAAAAATCGGTACCCCCCCAGTTTTTAAAATTTTGTTTTGTCTTTTCACTAACACAGTAACTGGAGACCCCCATCCATGGTGGAAAGTGGACTTGAAAAGCGAGCACTGTTTGGGGAGCATCACTGTTACCCTTCGAAAAGGATGCTGCTGTAATAATCACATCTTTCCCTCACATGCATTTACATAATCATTTACATACAAATTTGAGTTCATCGTCATGCACTGTAACAGTTAATTGCTAGTATACGGACGATGTCGCGGTTGCGCAAGAATTCTACCGTTTCTCTTTTCAGACGCCTTTTTCGAAGGTGGCACCATTAGTCCTAGAATTTACACCATGATATTATTTGGTTAAAGATACACACCCGTCATCCAATTTTCCCAGATTAATGTGCATGGATGGTAGTTTAATAGTGCTTAGGTTTTGTTTTTATTTCCTCATACGGGCAGTCGGTTTTGAGCACGCATTCGAACAAAGACGGTGGTCATGTTTAAAGACAGTAGAAAGCGTACCAGCAGAAAGTTTCGCGCCGCAGAAAGGAGTGGATTTAAATGCTGCGATTATTCCTGCTGTTTTTGTTCACTTGAAAATGACGGGGGCCAGTGCGTGACTATTAGATATTGTTGATGATATTTGAGCCAAATGAAAGAGGATTCTGAGCAAAGTTTTCATCAAACAATTATTCACAATGATTTGAAAATACGGTTTAGAGACCCATAATAAAGGAGCTATTACAAATAAAAAGGCATTGCAGTCTTTTTCTATATTGAGCAGGCCTATTGTCAGTAATTACTGTCTTCTTAAATGACGTTTTCAGGTAAAAAAACGCACGTGACGTTTCAAACAAATTTAACAGCTAATAGTTTCAAACTATGATTTTTCGTAAATTTACAGGGCAACTATTTACTGGATTTTTTGGGCTTGATTTCGCCCTTAGATCAAAACCGTTTTATCACTGCAGTAGTACGAGCGGGTTTAAGCTTCGATGATGTCACCGAGAATCAACAGTGCGGATCCCCGGCAACACAGGCGCAGTCCACCCCTGGAGCTGTGACCGAATTCCCCTGTGAACCACCGCGGATGGCTAGATACGTCAGCGTGGACATTGATGCCTCCAATCCAATGGTTACCGACGCTATACTCATGCTGGCTGAGGTGACCGTGCAGGAGTACACGGCCGGAGAATGTGCCGTGGCTGAAGGTAGGATCTTGATAAGGTTTATAAGTCCGTCTTGTGGCAGGATATTTGCTGTCAACCTTGATCATTTTGCTCATCGGCTCGCATTTTCTAGGTTTTTATAACTTAAGCTGATGGTCTTTTCAACTGGTATAGCTGTTTAACCAGTGATTCAGTTGATCAGTTATAATGCCTAGATTTCTGGTTGATGGTCTGCAGCTTGGTTTATGACTGCCTACTACATTGATGGTCTGAATGACTATTTGGATAGCACTCGTCGGCGCGCAGCATACTGTCTTTGCGTTAGAACATATATGTGACAGTATCCTTTTAGTTAATAAACTCCTTATGCATTACACTTCTTGAATCTTAGATCCATTCCCAAAGCCAGCAAACCCTAGTTCCAACTCGGCAAACTTCAAACGGATGCACAACAGAGCCTCGATCGAGAATGGTGACCCACTGTCGACCCTCGTAGCTACATCCGTGACGCGATGTGCCGGTTTTTGCCTGAAGCTTCCCGGTTGTTTCTCCTTCGACTACGCGCCACGAACGGGTCAGTGTGGTCTGTACAACCTGAGCGCGACAGACGTAGACGTGAAGCCAAATGATGACTTCACCATCTCTGTGTATGTACCCGCATTGCAGTAAATGTTTTCGCGACATCATTCTTCTCTTGTATCTCTTTGGTCGGCATTCTTTGATTTGGGGGTAATGCCCGCAATGGGCATTATTGTCAGTGGGTAAAGGTCGTTTCACACTTAATGTAAAAGTGAGACGAAAAACATTCGCCACGAATTGAAATGGGAGACTTTGAGTCGCTGGTGGCAGCAGACATACCGGTCTAGTCTGGTTCCCTGCCCAAAGTTTCCCTGACGACTCTTAATAAAAAAATTTAGGTCAGGTATCACCCACAGATGTAAATAGATATTACAGAGGGGCAGCCTATATGTGTGGGCATTTGCCATTCGTCGTCAGGTCCTGATTCTTCCTAGATTCTCCTCTTGGGAGATTACTGAGGCGGCCTTCGATGTCAGTGTAAACTCAAGTATTGTAGGATCAATAGCTGCCATTAGAATATGGGAGTTACGTTCAAAAGCTAGCCTACCTAATCGACTGGGAATAAGTGAACATCATCATCACCATCCGAACATGCCGAATATTGACGGGACAGCGTCGGAATATTTCGGCTATTTCTGAAAAACTGGAGGAATTCCTCCAGTCTTGTTCACGTGGACATTGGGTGATACTGGACCCTTGATTCATAGAGTAGTCAAAATCATCGGGTCTAGTATCCAGACTAATACCGGTCCCTCTTCATCAGTAGTGCGCGTGCTCAAAACTATGCACGCCCGCTCAGAACAACGCACGCATAATCAGAACTGGTAAAAAGGACCGGTGTGTTTGCCGCCACTAAGCGTCTCAAAGGCTTCCATTCGTTTGAGTTGACGTGTTTGAACTTTATACTGTTTAAACTGATGAAATCACGTTCGTGTAAGTGTGAATCGGCCGTAAGGCTCTCAACGTATAGGATAGCGTGTCAGTGGCCGGTAACAACCGGAGCTGTAGCTATACAACATAGGGCAAGTTCGAGAGACGACTATTAAGTACCGAAGTGTGACGTCGTTTTGAACCAGGAAATGTAGTACAAACGAATAGGGTGCGCGCGTCGTGGTTCACGCGCTGGTTCTCGCTCTAAATATAATGCCTTGTGCGAGTGTCGCATCCACTTCGGTACTCTGTAGTAGTAGGCCTACAGTTCGACCACCGCTGCTACGCAAACGATGGAAAGTTGTACTATTCCAACATTTGCGACCAGGCCTTGCGCATTCAAGAGTGGCGACCAAGTGCGCAATGTGACAGCCATTGGATTCCCACAAAATGGTTCGACTAAGTTGATGGTCAGGATCAGCCTTGGGCGTGTGCGTTGATGTAGAGTCTGTCGTAGATACCTTTTGCTGGTACAATGTCTAGCCATTGGATCGCTTAAGCTACAAACAACTTTTCTTGTATTTTAATGTTAGATTTCATACGAACATAGAGCAAAGATGCGACTCCGCAATTTAAGGTTTAAGAAATTTAGATTTGATAATTTCATTAAATTATATAGCTCTCAAGATTTTATATATGTTTATTAGTAGAGTTTTTATGGCATGTGGACTATATGGTTTGTAAGAAGGAGGGATGGGAGCTACCCTTTTATCCCCTTTCATGTGACGGACCCTCGACCAGAAGGAATGACTATAAACTGTCTCGGGTATTTATGAATGCAATTGAAATATGAGACATGAACATCATTCTTCTTAGTATTAGTGTCATTTAACATTAAAATTGAAATTTAAAGAAGCATTTGTCTGTGTTGCCCCTTCAAAGATTGCATAGTGCATTCAAGATCAATATTAATTTTACTGCCAGTAATAATTTGTTCCCTTTTAAACTTCAAAAGCCGGGGTAGTTTAGACCATCTCAGCCAGGAGGCGGAATCCATCCCCAAGATTTCCGCTGTCACGTGTTTGATATTTTGAAACTTGGTATGCATGTAAAGACACTCATCATCAGAACATGTGAAGTTTCACTTCAATATGACAAAGAGTTTAGATGTTGTGGTCATTCCAAGTTCATGACCTCAAATGTGTTGGCCCGCATGCATAAAGCACGCAATGGAAAAAGTATGGATTTTTGGCTGACTTGTCTCGAAAAATGAGTGTCCTGAGCGCAAAAACGGAATGTCCGATTTTTTCACATTTGGTGTCAAAATGACTGGAAGGTGCAACTTAAAATACATTGTGACAATAGCGGAGAGAATGTTCAAAGGGACAGCCCGCTCTTTTTTGTAGCGTTTAACCTCATTATCTCACAGACATCGCCAAGGAGTGAAGTGGCACGGACTTTTGTGCCTTCCGTCTTTTCAGTCTCCCTATGATGGTTGCTAAAAACTTCATATCCTCATTTTCGTTCTACCCTTTTCATTTAACTTTGTTCAGATCACGACCATGATGGATACGTCCTTGCTCGCATGAAGCATCTGCATGGGGTAAATTTGACGTACGGGCATGGCATCATAGCAAAGGCTTGCACAATGCTTCGTGTTTCCATTACGACTTTTAAAAAATAAAAAAACCCGCCAAATTGCAGATCGTATGCAAGCGAACCTTAAACAGGGCAGTTAAACGCTTGGGAACTCCACTCAAAGAGTTCACAAATACGGCGCTCCATGAGTGTAATTCACGTATTTATATGCCGCGACAATTTATAAGACAAAGTTGAAATAATAGTGGAAAGAAATACAATTTTAAATCAACTTAAAATTATCTCATCTTCTTGACAAAACAAGTAGATGGCACCTATGAAGTGCCGTACAAAAATAAAAAGGCTCATTATTTCTAAGCTGACACTATTAAGAAGAGAATGCAAATAGCGTGTCGTAGTACGCTTGATGTATGTTGCCTGATGGTAACCGGCAAAATAGTAGTCCTCTCTTATTACTTTCGTTGTATCATGAGACGAGTCCGGTGACCATGGTAACGATATTAATGGTCAATTGCAATTGCCCTGGCCAATGGTAAGTGGTAGGCACCGTAATAACTTTTATTTCGAGCCACTTTTCCGTGAAAGTCGATCCCTAAAAAACAATTGCTGTTGATCACAGTTTGAGCCCCTTAGTGTATTGATCGCACTCAAACGAACCGTTAATAAATCAGTTTAAGCGCAGTCCTTTGTGTCGCGGCATATAAATACGTGAATTACACTCATGGAGCGCCGTATTTGTGAACTCTTTGAGTGGAGTTCCCAAGCGTTTAACTGCCCTGTTTAAGGTTCGCTTGCATACGATCTGCAATTTGGCGGGTTTTTTTATTTTTTAAAAGTCGTAATGGAAACACGAAGCATTGTGCAAGCCTTTTGCCTAAATTTTTTCCCCGATGGGTATTATTACAGGAATAAATATTTGCTTGGCCGGTCTTAAACGTTAATGAACGCTGATAATGAACGCAGATAATGCCCTCCTCTGTGGCTCGGTACTAGAGTCGCGTCCATTCTCCTGAGTCGGTCTTAAACGTTTAAGACCGGGCACGCGCATTATTTATTCCCATTCATAAATACCTTGTTTAGTCACTTCCAACAACTTCATTCTAAAATTTTACTCTCATGTCCCGAACACCCGGTCCATTCTACGGTACATTACTTGTGCACATTTTTCAGAAGAATCAGCATTATATGGACTTGGCACGCGTGTGGCGCGTTCAGCATGCCGCGTCACACACAGACTCTTGACAGAGAGGGATGGGTTAAAACTCTCCTCTATCCAGGTTCCACAGCAGTTTTATTACACAGCGGGCATTATCAAATCTCAGCGGGCATTATCGAATGTTAATACACGGTCACGCTGCGCGTTGAATAGGGAAACTGTTGTAGTCATTTGTGAATATGGTTTTGTACATCCAGGGAATTTAAATTTTAGAGAGCCGTGGCAGTGGCATCGGAAGTGTTACCAAAAGTTTTCTTTTCAAGTTCATTGGAACGGATTTATAGTAGGCCTACTGTCGGGACCATAAGCGTCCCGGGGGGCATACATTTCATCAGGGGCAGTTTCCACGAACCTTCAAGAACCAATTTTCTAAAAAGAAAAAGGTACATGGTCGACCCACAGAGCTATGTAGCTCTATGGGTCAACCTCTACTTCATGATGGGCTTCGTGCGCGTTCCTTCACTAGCCCCTTGTCGTGTGGAATTCGAAAATGACGCTGACTGGCTATTCAGCACGAATATACAAAACGTAATGTGAATCGCAAGCGTATTTTAAAAGTTAGGCCTACACACTCACGTCCACACTCCCTGCACGTCACGCATGCGTAAATCTGCGTCGTTCTTAAACGCAATGACTATCCGGTTCGTAAGTGACTTCGTCACAAAGGCGGACGTGTCACGATTTGCAGGCTCCCATTGGACGATCGGTGAAGTTGCGCGTTAACTTCCGGTTCCATGGTTCCATGTAAACTGCGATCAATGCATGTAACTCTATATGTGCAGTGGGCCTGGGCGTGGTTTAAACTGAAGTCCTAATTTAAATATCCTAAATCAGTGGGTGTGTTTGGTTTGAGTGAGCTACTCGCGTACTCCCCCGAATTCGAAGCGCACGAACGGCAGGAGTACGCCCCGCGGAGCAGCGAGTCTTAGGCCGTGTCCAAAACGGGCTTCCAGAGCTACGGCTAGGTCTATTGTCTATGCATCTCCACGCATTTCAAATGGAGCGAAGACCTAGACTTAGCTCTAGACAACAGATTCGGATGCAGCCTCTGAGTATACTCCCCGTCATACCATGCTTGCCAGAAATATACTCCTGACCCGAGAGTAATGCGCGTACATCCTCACTCCTGTTGACAGGTGTAACCGCGCGAACACACCCAGTTAGTCCGCACTACACGAGATATCTTTTAATTATACATGTACAACACAGGGGGTAATGCCGCGCAAGGCATAGTGGGAACTAACATGGCGCGGTAAGATCGTACACATGGGAACGAGGTAGGTACATGGTGTATCCCAGCACAGAGTTCACAGTAATGCTTTTTTCGCTCGTCGCCGCTGAGAAGGTCTAATGGCCCTGCACAGATTTTAGTAAAGGAAATAAGTCTAACGGGCTCACAGATAACGAAGTACGGAGCATCGTGGGTAAATTTCTGCTAGTGCAGTCGCGTGAGCTCGCTCAATACGTTACACAATTGGCGGTTATCAATTCGATATTTTCTTTTTTTCCTCGCAGCTAAGAACATTCTCACCACACTTTGTTCATCCAAAATTGAACAAATAACCAGTGATTTCAAATATTTGAAATACTTAGTGAGAAGATAAATTATCACACTGTGATTGTACCAAGGCCATGTTTTTATCATATAGCCGACGCTTTGCCCGGCCAAAGCATTGCCATTGGCTAACCAAGAAATTTGAATAACGCTTCGCTAACGTGAAGTGATGACCTCGCGTTCACAGGTCGTGCGCAATATGTAGCCAATCACAGTACAAAGCCATTAGCCCTTCCCAGCGCCTTGTTTAGCGAAAGTAAAGCTTATGGGTGCACCGCTGTAAGTATATAGGCCAAAAATGTGTCCGCCGAGCTCATTAATTAAGTTATACACTCAAAATTATTCTATTCTAGGGATTCCTGAGAGCCATGGAATTGAATTGAAGAAATATGGCACTGAACCTCTGGCCTGGACTTAGGGCTTCCAATTCTGAGAAATAGGACGCAACCAGGTCCGAAAACGGTGTCCCTATTTAGCCGTTTTGTAGAAGGATGCAGTTTCAAAAATGGCTACTTTTCGGGGCACGGAAATTTCCTTCATTTTAGGGGTGGTCTACTTTGGTTTAGAATTTCTCAAAAATCCATTGGTCAACCCACTAAAATCGAAAGAAAAATGAAACAGGACATGTCAAACTTCATTTTTTCTGTCTATCCCGGACACCTGTGAGAGTTGAGAACATTTTTAAAGTAATTTTGAAGTAAAGGGATTTATCACTGGTGTCTATGGGAATTTATTCACGGAGTGCATCCTTATGATCTCTAAAGTGTGTCCCCAAATCCCCAGACGGTTGTGAATAAGAAACACGCGTCCCCAACATGCAAATTAGTCTGGATACCAGACTTGACGATTCTGACTACTCTGCGAATCAAGGGCCGTTTTCCAATACTCAACTTCGGCTTCGTTCCCAAAACCGATCCCCGATTGTGGGCCCGAAGCACTTAAATTACATTGAATTACTATAATATTTGGCTCTCTTACATCTTATTTGATACTTTGTGGCACTATTAGACGAATTACTGAGCTTACAGCTTTAAAGTCAGCTAGTTAAAAAACAGTTGAAGCCTGAGACGGAGCCGAAGTTGAGTATTGGAAAACGACCAAGGGTCCGCTATCATCCATGTCCACGTGACCAAGACTGGAGGAATTTTTTTCTAGAAATAGCCAAAATATTCCGAAGTCGTCCCGTCTATATTAGGCATACCGTTGATGTTCGGTTATTCCCGGGGAGGTAGGGGAGCTGTTGAACATAAAAACTAGTATACCACCTGTTAATCCCACATAAATTTGACTTTACACTGAAATCGAAGGTCGCCAAATGGGCAGAAATCAATGCTGGGCAAAATGCAAAATGTAATGCCCACATCTAGGTGCACAACTGTAATGAAATCGAAAACACCTCTCGCGGTGACCCCTGACCATGGCATCATATCTGTTTCCGTGGGTTGCAGGTGCGGCCTGACCTAAGCTTGCAGGCTGTCAAATTTTCTGCTATTAGAGCCTTTTGAGTCACGTGGACTAGGTGGTTTTAAAAGGTGGATAAAATGCAGGGGCAGGACTGTCAACTTTTATTTCTGAAAGTATTGGACCAAACGGGGTCCTCCAAATTGCAATATTTTGCCATGGAGTGTAGGCATCAAATTCCAAAATGTGGTGGGCCTGGCCTCCTGACTGTTTTGAGGGGTGATTTTCTCTGGAGAGAAATATCTTCAAAACTCATCGATTAAGCCACTGAAAATTGAAAGGAAAATAAAAGATGAGGAAGTGAGCTCTAATTCGATATGTGTCTTGAACGCCTGTGAAACTTGTATTTTTCCTGATTTTTTTGAACTGGAGATATTTATCACTGTTGTCTATGGCAACTGATCAACTGGTCCAGACTCCTAAGATTTTTTTTTATTAAGAGTCGTCAGGGAATCTTTGGGCACGGAACCAGACTACATACAAATCAGCTCCGAACCAGTCACTTGAGGGCGCCCTATCATTAGTCACAACTATCAACCATGCTTGATCATGTCTGTTGTTGAACTTCATGAACTTGAATGAATCAATAGGCCTACGTCTTTGATGTGTTTGAGTTGTGGATGAGCTTTGGACATGGCTAGTTTTGCCCCAAAGTTTTGGAAACCTGGTAAGTGTGACGGAAGAGTTCCGTATACCGACGCCAGTCCTGCCAGAGCCTAGCCCCACTAGTGTGGCACGGACTCGCACTCCCTATCTATCCTTGATCCTTAGCCACACATCCGTATACGCAATTTCGTGTCGGCGTACTGAACATTATCGGTGCACCCACGTATCATCGTGGGCGCAATTTCTTTTGCACACGAACATGATCCTTGACCTTTCAGTTTTCTAAAAACCATTTATTGAATGATTTCACTCACGTTATTCAGGTATTTTCCAGTCTTTTTGCCTTTATCCATTCAATCTAATGGAGCTCGCTCTCTCAGTCACCATCTTTAAAATGAGGTCGTTGAACATTACGTCACTTGACCCCTCATAGTCTCGACAGCTCTTCCATGTCAAGACATCTAAACTGCTGCCAAAGTTTTGAAAGAGCCCATTGGTACATGTAGTATCTTATCGCTCAGTCCGTTTATTACATATGATTTGACATGGAAGAGCCATCGAGACTATGAGGGGTCAAGTGACGTAATGTTCAACGACCTAATTTTAAAGATGGCGACTGAGAGAGCGAGCTGTTAGATTGAATGGATAAAGGCAAAAAGACTGGAAAATACCTGAATAACGTGAGTGAAATCATTCAATAAATGGTTTTTAGAAAATGGAAAGGTCAAGGATCATGTTCATATGCAAAAGAAATTGCGCCCACAATGATAAGTGGGTGCACCGATAATGTTCAGTACGCTGACACGAAATTGCGTATACGGATGTGTGGCTAAGGATGGATCGGGAGTGAGAGTTCGTGCCACACTAGTGGGGCTAGCCAGAGCCTAGACCCGTAAACGGGGCCCAGTGAATACTCCTCTGTCATGTACTGGGCCCTGTCAAGATTAATAGGGATTTCTTTCGAAAAATTTATCCGGGATATCCGGGGGTATAACTTAACATCCGCTTAATTTTATGAGCTGAAATTGCATCGGTATGTTCACGACTCACGCTGTAAAAAATCTGATAGGTTGCTAATTGTAGAAAACTCTCCTTTTCCTCATTTGGAGGAAAAAATGGTTCCTTTTTTGCCGTTTTCACACTCCGTATGAATTTTGGCCTGACTTGCACATTACACAGACTCCTTTGTATGGTTAAGTAATGGTACCCTGTACGAGAGCCTGTCTAGTTCGCACCGAGACTTCAGCACCTAAGAATCTCGTTCAGATCTGCGAGAGTACCTGTCGATCTAAGTACTCGTAGAAAATTACGCCTGTTTTGTTTAGCTAATACGCAACGCCCTTGGCTGGTTCCCTGTCCAGTCACACACTGTTTGCGGCAAATCATTGGTAGCGTGGCTCGCTCTCTGTAACATGACGCGAAAGTGACGAAACAACCGTCAGTTTTGTACAAGTGGGGCAAACTTCGTCCGGAGAGGGAAAATGGCCAATTTTTCAATCTAATCTTCCCCCAAAAGGCCATCAATCGTAATCCATATCTATTTAAATTTTAACCCCAATGAAAGGGCTCTGGACCATATAACCAACTATGTTGGGCAAAACTTCGAGCTTTTACTCACCATCTTGCCTCAACGATCTGCACATATGCACTTTGTTAACACAATGCTCAAACAGTACTCATGCCCAATGTCACGAACCTCTCATTACGACTCGACCATTCTGAAAGCGGGAGAGTATGGCAGGGTGCGCCACGAAACTGTGATTCAAAGTTTCAGTGGCATAAATTTGTGTCAGGAATGGGGGATGGGGATATGGGGAATTGTGTGTGGGGGGAGGGGAGAATTGCCTGGCCATTTCCATGGCCAGGAAAGTCTCAATAGCACTCAAATGGGGACGGCAATCAAAGCCATAAGTTTGCCATTCTGATGTAAGATTCTGCAAGATATCTGTATTAACCCTAACTGCCCAAAACCTGCCCTGCTCCAACAGCAGGTTTTGGCAGGTTTGGTACTGTACCTGAGGAACTTGTTGAATTTGATGAGACTTGGGATGAAAGGCCCAGGGAGATGGTGTTGGATTCTGTGTGAGTTGGGACATACACGGGTCACTGTGTGCAGTGTCTGGCTTACTGTACCAATTGTTGGGCTATGCTTGATTTTGTCAGGTTTGGTACTGTTCAGTGCAAATCATCCTATACTGCATAGACCCATCCATACCATATCACTCAAACTCCAACGGGCTCATTCTGTTTGATTTGATCAGGTTTGGTACAGTAACCTGCATGTACAAGTACATAGACAAGTACATGAACCTGTTGGATTTTGTGAGGTTCAGTATGCTTTCTACTGCAGGAGCCTAGGGGGTTAGGGTTAATGAACATTGACCCCTGTACAGTCAGTGTCATACATGTATTGTGTCAGCCCCCCATCACGCCCTTTTAAATTTCCATGCCTGGGCAAGTCACCCCCCTACAATTCCCCATCCCTGAGCACCCCATCTTAATTTACGCCCCTGGGCAAAGGGAGTGGGAAGACGAGGATCCCAATTTTTATAGGATGACTGATCTTTTGTGCATTGCGCAAAGAATTAGGCCCCCACTGGGCATAGATGTCATCTTTTGGGCCAACATTTTTCTTGTTATAAACATACAAACTTCAGGGACAGACAAACCAGGGGCTGGTCTGAAAGAAGAAAGGTCACAGATCAGCGAAGGCAGCGGAGAGTGTGCTGTTTACAACCCTTATGTAGCAATCTCCATTGAACAGCAGAGACAACGACTCCCAGTGTTCAAGGTATATTGGCAGGCTTTGTGTATGTGAACACTTGATTGCAATATAGAAACAAACTTTTTGGTGTTCAAAGAAAAGTGACATGTACTAATAGTTAGCTATTTATATTTAAACGTAATAAAGTTTCCATGTTAAAATTTACTTTTCTAAATACAAATGCTATTAAAATAGCATTCCAAGTCTAACAACGTATTATCTGAGTTGAAATAAGGCTGAAAAAGTTATCAAAACCTTATCCCAGATACCATATTATGAGTTTTGAAGGATGCTAATAGTGGAGTTTAAAAAACGTAGGGATATTATCAGTGACTTTCTTTCTTTGTTGTAAGGCCAAACAAAAAACATAGCTGTGTTTCCGGGTATGCGACCCAATCTAGAAAATCACCCAGAACCTGTATCTTTTTATTTGACAAATCAATAAATTTAAAACTTACAGTGCCTTGCCCCGAGACTAATTTTGTGTGCATCATCCTGTACATTGTATTGTTTTTATTTTTTGTTCATTTGGCGCGAGATGGACAGCAATACGATAACCTTTGGCTTGATTATTATCATTGGCACATGTACAGTATTAACCTGAAACTGACTTAGTACCTGTTACAAATATACCAGCCCCCCACCCAAAAATTACAGATCCTCATCTGACCCTAATTTTTGGGCTATAAAAATTTAGAATAAAAAAAATATTTTACCTAACCAACCAGCCTAATTTATTTTTAGTGTAATAGGAAACACAGCAAATTTTTTGTTTCACCTAATCTGAGGATGTTTTGTCAGTGTAGTGGAATATGATATTGTCTCACCGTGTCTGAGGTTTTATTAAATTCTCATCTCTCGGACACAGTTCACATCAACTGACCCTTTACCTCGTTAACCTTTACGCCGATACCCGGCTATTCTAAAACTCGTTCCTTGGATGGAATTCTTGAAATCCTACAGAATGTTCAGTACCACAAAAATTAACTCGGTACACCTGCTTCGTTTTCCATTTGTTACTAGCATCGGAATCATATCCTGTACCTTCTTGAGAAATACAAGACGGTTGTGATCGTCGGTGAGACGGGATGTGGAAAAAGCACCCAGATACCCCAGTATCTCGTGGAGGCAGGCTGGGCAGCAGAGGGACGTACAGTGGGCGTCACCCAGCCAAGGAGGGTGGCTGCCGTCACGGTGAGTTCATGTGCAAGAGCTTGGTGGAGTCCGACTGGGCAACAGGGCATGGTGGGCGTCACCCAGCCACGAAGGGTTGTACATGTAGCTGTAGGTGTTTTTGCACAAGTACTCAGCCAGCGGTGTCACGATACTTCATACATGTATACCCTTCCTGATTGTTTTTGACAAAGTCAGCCAGCGGACAGACATTGGTACACTACAGCTATAAAGTGAACCAAAAGAATAAGGTATCAATGGGAGAACCACTTCTCACTTCTTTACAGATTCAAACCTGAGTCCCAGATATATGTACCGGGAAACTGAAGGAAATTCAGGCCCAGTTTTCTTCATTTGTGTGTTTTTTTTTTGTATGGATGCATCTTGGTAGGTGGCGCAGAGAGTCGCTGAGGAGAGAGGTGCCGTCATTGGCCATGAAGTTGGGTACTCTATCCGCTTTGAGGATTGCACAGATCCGGACACAACCAAGATAAAGGTAGAACTGTAACTGTGCTTGTTGTGCATGTTGTGAAATGGTATAATTCATGGGTCTAACTCTTGGTCGTGCCAAACAATTTATGTCACATGATCTACAATTCACGAATCAGATGATGGGATTTTCTCAGGTGTTGTATAAGCTCACCTGTAGACAAGTAATTCGGATCTTGCCAATGAGTTGACCCTATGGGTGTCTTTATATGTGTTTCATTTCTGTACGAACCTCTTCGAAGTTTTTTTGGGTATATAAATACCTGATTTATTCAGTGTCTCAGCTGGTGGGGACACAAAGAACATGCGGACATGTTTCTGTGTGCTTGCCACCGGCTGCACTGAGCTTACACAACCAGAATTTATTGGAATGTGTTCAATGTACAGTCTTCACGTTTGCCCTGGGGGCCTAGTTGAAAACAGTCCTTGCAGGTCTCGGTCATTTTTGCTAGTGGAGGGGGGTACTTCAACAAGGTCAACAGGTGGAAAGAGGCCTTCTCACTGACAATTTGCACCGTCGATGAAAGACAGACAACTCGTTGCACTTTAAAAGCAGTGGACATTGTAATTTGACTGGTAGTGGAGGAGGATTTGAAAGACAGTTCTTTGTCTGAATGTTTGTTAATTTCCAGTTCATGACGGATGGCTATTTGGTGCGGGAAATGATGAACGACCCATTGCTTTCTAAGTACAGGTAAAAGCACACTCGCTGTGTGACAGAGTCTTTTGTGTAAGCCACCGGTCTTACTGATGTCAAAGGCATCTGTTGTTAGTTTTGTAGTTCTCGTTTCCAACTGACTCCTATTTTTGGCTATAATTGAAGAAAGAAAACCATTGTTCATGCCATTGACCCTGCAAGGAATTTTCTACCAAGAAGAAAATGAGAAAAGCAATTTTGGCGGAACCTTCCCCCCCGGCTGATGACCCTCCCTCAAGGTAAAAAAATATGAGAACTACAGAATTGACTTCAGACACCCTACGATGCAATCATGGCCTCCAACATGACTCAGCTGGATATTATTCGGGTGAATCCAAGTGATACCTTTGAGCTAAAAGAGAACTTGTCTTTTTGAGCTTTTTAGAGAACCAAAAGAAGTCTGTAGCTCTAAATGTTTTCTAGCTTGGACTTGAATGTTGCCCTTGTCTTGAATATTGCTCTAAACTCGCCAAAACTGTATTTGCAAAATTCATTTCCGGAGAACCTCATTCTCTGCTACGAAATTGCCAATTTAAACATGAATATTAAGTGCTGGATTGGCACTGAGAATATTGTTGGATTTCCACAAGGCTGTAATTTGTTGCCATTTATTTCCTGGCAAGTGAAGGAAAATATCCTATCTCTTTCCGGTTTCTTTGGTTCTGCTGTGCAGCGTCATCATGCTGGACGAGGCCCACGAGCGAACCCTCTACACGGACATCGCCGTGGGATTGCTGAAGAAGATCCAGCGGCGGCGACCCGAGATGCGGATCATTGTTGCCTCGGCAACGCTGGATGCAGAAGCGTTCCGAGATTTCTTCAATCAGAACGAAACAGACGACGCCAGGTGAGATGCTGCTCAATAGAACTGAGTAGATAAATCGTTGATAGTTTTGCTCTCTGAATCGTAAGATTGTTGCTGTTGATGGAAAATTGCCATTGAAGAGGATTACAGGAATGAATGCAATGATGATAATGACGTGTATTTAAAAGCACACATATTCTCAGCTATTGGTGCGCAAGGTCATGTCTCATCATGCCCATCAACTTGATTCCCATAACCTCAGCTCCCTTGAGAGTATTCACGTGGAGGCCATTTTTGGTCTTATTCCCCAAATCTGTTTATATATTGCAAACTGTTGATTAGGATGGCACCAGACTGTTTAATACTTCTATGTGTTCCAGGCCTCCCTTTCAATAATTTTCAGAATCTGGCAATGTACAATTCTGTAGGTTCAATCATGAATTTGAAATTATTCATCAGAGTAGACAGGTGCAAGTTTGTCATGAAATTTCATGTTATTGCTTCAATTGTACTTTCAACATTAAAAATGAAGAGTTAACCTCACTTTCAAATTCAATATGGCAGTTTTCAAGATGTATTCTTTTTAGATGTGTTTTAGCGTTGGGGAGATGTTAATTTATATAACGGGTTTTGCCCTCACCCAACGTATATATTAATATATACGTTGGCAGGCCCCATGAGTTAAGTCTATTGCTGTCATGTCAGGCACAAATGGCTAAATCAAGCAAGGTAACCATTTTCCTCATAGGTATGCATGCCATTTCTGTCCTTCCAGAGTAACCGTGTATGTCCTGACAGGTACTTTACCATTTCTGTCCTCACAGATACCTATGGTTTTTCTGTCCTGTGAGACCATTTCTTCCCTCACATGTACCTGTACCATTTCTGTCCCCACAGAAGCCCATACCATTGTTTGTCTCACACGTACCCTTACCTTGTCTGTCCCCATGGATGCCCTACCATTGTTTCTCTTATACCTACCCATACCATGTCTGTCCCCATGGATGCCCATACCATTGTTTCTCTCATACGTACCCATACCATGTCTGTCCCCATGGATGCCCATACCATTGTTTCCCTCATCCGTACGGTTCCCAATTCTGTCCTCAGAGGTACCTATAGCCTTTGCGTCTCAGCAGGTAGCTATACGATTTCTCTCCTTGTGCAGGTACCTACAATAAATTTTTGATTGTTATTTCAGCCAAGATACTGCTGGTATTCTTACAGTGGAAGGGAGAACATTTCCTGTTGACATCTTCTACAGCATAAAGTAGGTTGGATTCTAGCAAAATAATACACATGCATGATTAAAGTTTAGATGTTTATGTAACTGATTATACAGGTCTAAGAATATCTTATTTGGAGCTTTGGTGAGGACTGTAATGTGAAGATATCATTACTTTTGATATGATCCCGGTTCTCACGTACAATTTCAGTTTATAGATCCCTTGTTTCCTGTGAAAGAAATTGTTATAATTTGGAAACCACCTATAAATGTATGGCTAAGTAACTTCTTTGTTATAGTGGCGTAACGGTGGTCCAAAGGTCAAAGATCCAAATCCTGTTCTGGCATAATTTTGCCCACCTTCCATCTTGTAGGCCCTGTGAAATTGGGCAAAGGCTATATTATCACTGTGCGTAGGCTCTGTTGCTGGATTGCTTGCACTTTGCGGTCTTGTTCACTGCCTACCTCTCCTGTGTTTTCCACTGCCCCGCCAGCCCGGTACCTGACTATCTAAAGGCCACAGCGGAGACCATTATGAAGCTGCATAAGGCAGAGCCAGCCGGTGACATCCTCGCCTTCGTCACCGGGCAGGAAGAGGTTGAGAGAGTCATGGAAATGGTCCTGTAAGTACCTCCTGGTTCCTGATCCTTTAAGCTAAACTCTCCAGGCAGTGTTTCATGTAGTTACCTTCCAGAGTACGGGAAACATTTTGGGCAAGCAGTTTTTCTTGTGCATATTTATGAACCTCCTGTGGTTAAAGATATAGCTGTAACATTGATGAAAAAAATCTGTTCAGTAATGATTTGTGTACAAATTAGATATGGGATTCTGATATAGTACCAAGGTAGGAGCAGCAGTCTCAAAAATCTTGCTTGGAGTGGACAGAGTTTTAGTTTTGGCTTGAAAAGGGCAGACATTGTTAGTCCTGGACAAAACTCTGTCTGCGGCCGTTCTCATTTGGAGCCCCACCTGCTAGCACCCAGTTAACATTCAAGTAGTGTTAAACCCTATAAAAAAGTGACATAGACTAGGCTCGGACATCCTCTGTCCTCCCCCAACTTCCAGTGCCTTTTGAAGGATCCAAATTAAAGTGTAAAAATGCTGTAGAAGTGTTTGCTTGATTTTTGGAATAGCTGCTGTTCTTGAACAACTTGAGACATGTATCCCCCTAAATAGGAATGGTTGTCAAAGTCTCCATGCCGTACTCAGGAACCGCCTATTCCCATTAACCCCTTCACGCCGGGATTCTTTTGACCGTGACTGCTGGGCTGTGGTATTCCCAGACTGTATGTAGACTGTATGTGTGGTATGCACTAATCCTCACACAAAGCTGCGGCTGTGGATGGCTCCTGGTATGAAGGGGTTAAGAACTCAATGCGAACACACAGCAAATTAACAATGGGAACCCATTTTTTTTCTGACAGGTCAGTTCAAACATGCACGTTCTTACTTCTCTTAATGGTGTTTACTGATTGTACGCTTCAACTTAAACATTTTACGATCGCACCAGATGGACAAAGTCCTGAGTACTTTCAGAAAACTGATTTACACGATAGACATTGAGCCAGTTACTCTCAGAAATTATTATTAATCTTAAATCTTAACACCAGAGGCAAACGAGAGGTGTTCGTACATTTCTTTTTTTCTTCCTCTCGTTTCTTAGACAGGAGATTCGTAGCTTGCAATCTGACCACATGAAGATGTTAGCCCTTCCCATGTACGCCGGCTTGCCCGGCAAAGAGCAGATGCGAGTTTTTGAACGGGTCGGTCGAAATACCAGAAAGGTTGTCATAGCAACCAACATTGCGGAGACATCGATCACAATTAATGGCATTGTCTATGGTAAGTGAGTCTATGGCATTGTCTATGGTAGGTGGGTCTATGGGATTGTCTATGGCAAGTGAGTCTATGGCATTGTCTATGGTAGGTGGGACTGTGGAATTGTCGATGGTAAGTGGGTCTATGGGATTGTCTATGGCAAGTGAGTCTATGGCATTGTCTATGGCACGTGGGTCTACGGCATTGTCTATGGCAGGTGGGCCTATGGCATTGTCTATGGTAGGTGGGACTATGGAATTGTCGATGGTAGGTGGGTCTATGGGATTGTCTATGGCAAGTGAGTCTATGGCATTGTCTATGGCAGGTGGGTCTACGGCATTGTCTATGGCAGGTGGGCCTATGGCATTGTCTATGGTAGGTGGGTCTGTGGGATTGTCTATGGTAGGTGGGTCTATGGGATTGTCTTTGACAAGTTTCATGCCTGATTGGAATACATGTATGTGAATGTTTTTACAAAAAATTTGTATCATTTGGCTTGCATACTTCAAAGATAGATTATTATTATTAATTTTTTTCAGAGCGATGGCATGTTAGAAAATTTGAAGTCTAGTATCATAACTCTCTTTAAAGCAAGTTTAATCTTTAGTAATGAATTTGGTTTGTTGATTTTTTGGATGGCTGAAAATGGTGCTGTCTTCCTTTAATATATTCAGTGCTGAAGGGATTATGAACTGACAGCAGACTCCACAAGGTGCACAAGATTGATTCGTACCAGGATCACAAAAGTTGGAAGACAAGAAAAATTACCGCCACACCAGTCTCACAATCATCTCCTGTGTTTCATTTTGCTTTTTTGCACACACAGTGATTGACAGTGGCTTTGTCAAGCTGCGGGCCTACAACTCTAAGTCGGGCCTGTCGGGACTGGTTGTGGTGCCTGTGTCACAAGCCTCTGCCCAGCAGCGGGCCGGGAGGGCAGGTCGAGTCAGGTCAGGTCAGGCCTACAGACTGTACACGGAGGAGGACTATCAGGCTCTGAGGAAGACCACCGTTCCAGAGATGCAGAGGTAAGGACTGGGGCGGGTAGGATTGTAAGGAACAGAATCCAGAAAGGAGAGTAACTTTCAAAGGTCTGGAGCATGAGTTTTCTTCAATAAACTGTTTTCATTGTAGCAGTTTCATTCTTTTCTTCAATGCATGAAAATGATTTGACATCTTTCTGGGATTAAGTGCATTGAAAAGAGCTCTTTTTATAAGGGAATGAATACGTGCTCGGCCGGTCTTAAACGTTAGTTGGACTTATCGAGTGCCTGGCGAGCTGTGTACACACAGACTCTTGACCAATCAGAATCGATTTAACTGTCTCGTATCCAGGTGCTAGCGTATGAGTTACATCGCGGGCATTATTACTTCTCAGCAGGCATTATGAAATGTTCATACGTGGTCAAGTGGCACGTTATTCAATAGGGAGACTGTCGGAGGTATTTATGAATAAACGTTTAAATACGTTCATGCTTTTCTGGATAGGAATAGGGAATGAATGTTCAGTTTGTATGTTTTTCTGTTCAGATTGGGAACCTACAAGTTGCTCATTGGCAACATTTCTGAGAAAGGGTTGCTTGTTGGCTTAATTGAGGGATTTTACATTAGCGCCGTTTGGGCATATCCGCATCGAAACCGAGGCTCCCAGTGTTGAACTTGGTCGCGCACACCTGTGTAGTCGACACAGTACACGCAGTATCCGGTTTGTAAGTGTGGCGCCACTTCAGTTTAAACCATGCCCACTGCATATGCAGCTACACGACCATCGCCGATACATTAGTTCGCGGTAAATTGCCGTTATTTCCTCTTTTGATTTCACGTGTCGAGTCACCCTGAAACACTCTTCCACAAAAATTTGCAGCCTGAAAAGTCTGAATTTAAAATACCTTTATGTATTTTGTGTGTTGACTCTTTATTAAGAATTGAAGCTGACACATATAGCCTTGTTTTCAAATGCGGAAGTGTGCAGATCGACGCAAAAAATGTCGTATTGGGATCCCTCTATTGTCATGCACTTACACAGCAATGAATCACCACAGAAAAGGAAATCCGGGACAGCAAAATGTACAAAATTCTAGCAGATTTGGTGGACAAACCAATGCAACATTCTTTTTTCTCCCTATGATGATGTGGCAGTTTTGCTCATGAATATGGAAATTTGCTCGTGCATAAAACATAAAAGGCATCAAAAAACCTTGAAAAGTGCAAAAACATATTTGAAACCCAAAGAAGCCTTGTGAAGTTTTTAATTAAAAATTTAGAAGCAGACAAACAACAGCGTGATTGAGCAATAAAACTGAGCAATGTTCAAAGACCCAACACTGAGACTATACGTTCTGGCCAATCATCAGTCCTGTTGAGTATGATGTCATAGACTGGCAGAGAGATTGTTGGAGTGAGAGGAGGTGTGCCTTCACTGCGCTTGTGATTCTTCCGTGAGGCACCATTGCTCTTGTGGAAAGCCATTAGCATAATTATTTGCATATCTCGCAAGTTTCTGCCTTGGGTGTGAATTTGACAGTGTCATTTGGCATACCGCTTTCTTTCACCACTGTCCATCGTAACTTATTTGTGTTAATAGACCCTAACATTTCTTGCAGCAGAAAGTAATTTATTCAGTAATTCACTCTGCCTTTTTTTTTTCATTAGGAGCGACCTGAGTGCCGTCATTCTCCAGCTAAAGTGCCTGGGCATCGATAACGTCTTGCGCTTCAGTTTCCTCTCGCCTCCATCATCCCGAGCCATGCTAAGGGGCCTGGACCTCCTGTACGCCCTGGGAGGTATTGACGATCACGCCAAGCTGGCCCAGCCCCTGGGTATCCGCATGGCCGAGTTTCCCTTGGACCCCATGTTTGCCAAGATGCTTCTTGTATCAGGTATGGTTAACAGGCATCATAAGACCGAGACAGAACAAGTAGTCCGATGTTAGAATATTCGAACTCCCATTTGATTCAATAGTGAGTTTTACCAAATCCCTGAAAAACAGAATCAAAAAATGGTCCTGTGTTTGTAGTGGTCTACCCTGTTGAGTTTCAGGCCCTACAGGGGTCTGTCACATTATTAAAGGAAGAGGCTTGGAGTCTAACTGATGTAAGTCGTAATCAGTAATTTTTTCTTGCCGTCCAAGTGAGATCACACATTGCATAAAGCGAAAGAAAAAAACAAAACAAAACTGGAAGGGGACAGGTTTTGACTAACTGTTGGTGTATGCATTAGTTACCTTTGAGTGTACCCGTAACACCTCAAGACATGCTTTTAGAAAGCAGTTTTGCAAATGAATAATTTTATTATGGTCCTTTTTATTTCATAGACATTTCCCTACGAATATTCAGTTTCGAAAACATTATTCAAATACTTTATCACTGTTCATTGGACAACTCCATTCCAATTCTTGGACTATACAAACAATAAACAGCCTTCATTTTGTTTTGTAGCCAGTCAACATTTTTAATATGTTTCCAAAGTCCAGACCTGTTACAACTTGGAATGTTGGGTTTTGCTTTTCACAGTCATAATTTCACCAGATTCTCTGTTTTTGAGAGCCTATGAGGAATGTATGCACATTCTGTGGTGGTTTTCACTGCATCTTAAGTTGCAGATGCTTACTTTAACGTAAAGAAAGGCCTCCTGAGCTGCTGTCATTTTTTTTTAACAATCTTCTTTCACTGGTGCATTCAAGGTGAGTTTGGTTGCTCGGAGGAGATCCTTAGCATAGCTGCCATGCAACAAATTCAGAACATCTTCCAGTCACCTTCCAATGAAAAGGGCAAAGCTGTAAGTAGGGGTAGTTTTTCGTTTTCAAATTAACCCCGAATCCCTGGCTAAACCAACCTCAACCCCAGTGCCCCAGTCCCTCATCCCCATTCAGCAATCACCCGTCTTCCAGTCCCCAATCTAGAAACCATTTCAGCATCCAAATAGCGTCTCCCATTTTGGTGGAAAACATTCTTTTATCAGCCCCATTCATGCTTAAGGACTCCTAAACGTGATCTGGCTCGCTCTACGCACGTGCAAAGCTGACGGGTTGAAACGTCAAGCGCGCCTCGACTCACTTTCACCTGACAGGCTGATCCCTCATTTCTTGGCACAAACTCATACAGCGGGGAAAATCTTGTGAATGCCGACTGTGTGTTGAACTTTATGAAACAAATCCTCACTTCCAATGGTACATCCACCATCTACAAATAAGGGGGGGTGGTTAAAATTGAGATCAATTCAGTCAGAGATTGGAGATCCAACTACAACTAACAAATGTTGAAATACTTGGTTTTCCTATTTTCAAATAGTTTTGAATTGAAGCAGCATTGAGCAAAGTCCTTAATAACAATTACTGAACAAAACTACTTTAAGGATGTGTCACAACACCCCCACCTGCCTTATGTCACATTATAGACCAGGGAACACATTGCAGTCTGCATGTCTGATCTATACACTGTCTGTATTAAAATGATATGGTATTGATCAAGGTTTAATCATGTCATGATGGTATCGTACTGGAGTACCTGTTGTTTTTAATATCTCTTTGCAGGAGCGGGCCAAGAGGAAGTTTTCGGTTGCCGAGGGAGACCATATCACTCTGTTGAATGTCTATGAGGCTTTCATTAAGGTACAAGAAGTCATGCTTGCCTCTCATCCAGAAGAACCTAGCATGCCATTTGGCTATGCGTCAGTTGTTATGAATCTGTCATTCCTCGTCTATGTTCAGTGTTAGAATTCACAGACTCATGTCAAACCTATCAATGATTTCATCCCCTTGTTTTATTTCAGTCTGGCAAGAATTCAAGGTGGTGCCACGAAAACTATCTGAACTATAAAGGTAAGGAAAGAAACAAGCAGCATGCAAAATGTGGCACTGCAGAGTAGTTGGAGAGACAACATGTTGAACTGTTTCCATCTATGCCAAACGAGCTTAAGGTTTCTGTTGAACTTGCTCAAGTGCTCTGGTTATTATAAAGCGATAAGCAAAGTTTTAAACAAAACTTTTAAGTTAACAAAAGTTTTACAAGTCATTTGAATGTCATTTGTCTAGTCAGAAGTCTGATCAATGATCCGATTAGGGATGAACAGTGTTGAACCTTGGTATTGGTGCTTATTATTTTAGACAGTAACTTTGATTGGTACATGTACATGTATGTATTTCAAGGATGGATTTGTGCCAGGGAGATGTAAATTAATTTTGGATTTTTTGCCCTGCATGACTTGTATTTTAACACTATACTCAGCGTATGCCCCTGAAAGCTTGTGAAACAAACCACTAGCTTACTCGGGTGGGACTCGAACCCACAACTTCCTGCTTACTAGTGCAGACGTCTTAACCACTCAATCACCGAGCTTGCCAGTATCGGCTGGCTGCTTTGAATCAGATGTAGCATTAATCCAAATCAATTTACATCTCCCTGGCGCAAATCCATCCTTGATATAGTTGTTCGCGGTACCTGCTGCTACATCTGATTCGAACCAGCCAGCCGAAACCGGCAAGCTCGGTGGCTGAGTGGTAAGACGTCTGCACTAGTGAGCAGGAGGTTATGGGTTCGAGTCCCACCGGAGTATGCTTGTGGTTTTTTTACAAGCCTTCAGGGGCATACACTGAGTACACAGTGTTAAATACACGTTGGGCAGGGCAAAAAATCCAACATTAATTTACATGTATGTAATTGATTGGTGGTTACTATTTCTGATTATGGTGCTCTAAATAAATCCCAATCTATGTGATTTTTATCAGCTGATTGGCTGTCTGCCAAAATGGTGTACTTAAACGATCAGTTACATCATAAGTCATATGAACAAAGATTCCCTATACCTTTCTGCCAGGTACATGCCGACCGGTGTGCATCTTTCCCACTCAACTTTTCTTTAACAACTCTCTGCCATCTTCCAGGTCTGTGCAGGGCACTCACTGTCCGGGAGCAGCTCAGAAAGTTACTGAAGAAATTCAAGGTGAAGATGGTGTCGAGCGAGGGCGATGTTGACACCATCGTCCGCTGTGTCGTTGCAGGTTTCTTTGCCAATGCGGCCAGATTTCATCCAACTGGAGAGTACCGTACGATTCGTGATGACCACGCAATCCACATACATCCAACCTCGGTCTTGTACACCGAAAAGCCTCCTCAGTGGTTAGTGACAAGATTTTTGTATTTTTAATTTAGACTTTTAAGTAGAATTAATGTGTAGTAATTTTGTGCGAGGTTTAACAGAGAGATTTGTAGGTAGTCTTTTAAGTTAATTATGTCTAAAAGTTGTGTTTGCGGCTGGAATTAATATTTGCTCTCATGGAGGTTACCAGCTAGTGGCTAACTTCACTTATCATAGAGTATCACCCCTGGCTGCAGTTACTTGATTCGGACATTGCTTTTGCTTCCCCCAACCAAGCAATCACCTGGTCTATGGTACGGTTTGAGACCAATTGTGCCCCTCCCGTTAAGGGGCTCTCTAGATCTTTAACGGAAGGATTTAATTTGACGCAGAATGAGATTTTGTTCCCCCCAACAACTTTTTAACAGTTCTACCTTAGCCTGGGCTTCCTTTAGTTGTTAATGATAACAATCAACTGCAAGATGACCTCATTTCTTACGATGGTGACAGAACTTAGTAACTCGTACCTTCTTGGGTGAATTTACATTCACCTGTTGACCTTGACCCTTGGGCTGAGGAGTTGGAGGAGGGGGATGATTTGTTGCCGATAAGCCATTTGCGAGTTAAATTTGAATAAAATCTGGTACACTGAGTTATCTGATTGCACACGAACATAACAATTTGAATTCCTCAGACTAAAGACACTGTTGCTATACCTAGTGATTCAGGGCAAGCTTTTGCTTAGCGACCAACATCTCTGGAATGGACTGGTTCCTTTGTGCCCTTCTTTTCCATTGAGAACAGTGTATTGTTGCAAGGCGTCTCTTATATAACGAAGTTATGTTCACGTGAATTTAAAGAACTCAGTTTACCAGATTTTATTCAAATTTAACTTGCAAAAGGCTTATTGAAGGACCTGTTCAATCTGTCTGCTGGGCTAGCATTCTTTGAGCGGTTGCTTTATGTTATCAAGCTCATGCACAACAGAAGGACGACCGACACTTAAAGCTTCGTGAATTTCAGCCTTCTCTTTGGCCTATCTCGAATCATCTTCCTCCGCCCAATCCATAGCTTCTTTCCTTAAGTGTAAAAAGGAAATACCAGAATGATCATGCAACTCCTTCAAATGTTGTTTGAGTGAAGCATCACACAGGCCCTGGGCAAACTCTTCACACAGGAGTCTGTCCTGTGATTGTTTCAGGTATGGACACTTCCCTATAGCCTTGTTTAAAGCCTCCATCAGTCTATGGGAGTACTCTCTCAATCTGTCCCCATCTTTTTGCCTAGATTCAAAGAACAACCTCTTTTAATGGACTCCGGTAGACTTGACTCCAAATACATTTGTATATGAATATGTCATTTCACCAGTACTGTGCCAGACTTCCAGTGACTATGGGGCTGTGTGGACATCCGGGATTCTCGCAAAATGGCAGGTACTGCGCCGGTGAAAACAGCGACCATGGTGACGTACGCATGCACCAGCCAGTCCGAGGATCAGGTTACACAATTTTGTCTTCGATCAATACGTACGCCCCTGCTCGTTGCAGTTGTTTTCATTGGCGCGGTGTCGTTGCTACACATTCAATTTTGTGAGACTCCCAGATGTCCGCACTGCCCCATTGGCTACATGTACTCGAGCCACGTCCCAGTAGAGACCAAATGACGAGCCAAAATTTAACAGGCTGGTGCATTGAGCAGAGATGGGAGAAAGAATGGCACTGGTCATTCCTTGCTTGCTCAGTACAATTAGAGGAATGCATTGTACTGCGGAGTGGGAACACCTGTTTTAGATCAGGGCCCAATTTTATAGAGCTGCTTAAGCACAAACTTTGCTTAAGTGCAAAAAATCTTGCTTGATAAATCGGGTAACCGGCCAAAACTCCATGTGATGTATATTGTTTTGGAATAGTATTTAGCTGTCTTTTGGTTAGCATGACAATCACATAGAGTTTGAGCTGGTAACCCTTGTTTTTTGAAGCAAGGTTTTTTGCGCTTAAGCTGGTTTTGTGCTTAAGCAGCTCTGTGAAATTGGCCCCTATGTGATGCAGTGAGATGTTACGCCATAGACTTGCTACAGGCAACTGGTTACAATAATATCTCATATCATCTGACACCAGGGGCTGCTGCTAAAGGCTGACAAGACCAGACACCATGGAACGTTTGGGTGCACCATTCAAGGTGGCCTCTTTTTCATAAAAGAGTACTCAATTTTCCAAGAAGCCCAACAGCCGTTGAAGGAAGTGGCCCCTCTCCTACAACGCCTTTAGCAACATCCAGTCGTAGAACAGCAGTGCCTCAAAGTACCAATCAATATTGGCCTTGATTCATACAGGTTGTATAAAATGTGCCTTATCAACCTGCTTGTCTCTATCTCAATCCCCCGCTCACCCCCCCTTCCCCCCATCTAGGGTTGTATTCCATGAGGTTCTCCAGACCAACAGAGATTACATGAGAGACGTGACTGTCATAGACCCCACCTGGTTGTACGAGCTAGCTCCCCACTATTATCAGTACGGCACGGTCAGTATAGATGTAATGCATTCAAACTACTTTGTAAGACCTCGTCCACAGATTCTGTATCTTGATTGGCTGAGAACTAATCACATGGCATTTGTTTCAAATCTAAGTTCGAACATTTTACAAATAGGAAATTTTGGAAAGTGTTAACAAATTTCATTTTCATAATAGAAACACCTTATTGTGTTTAAATTAATCAGGTATCTCTGAAATCAAGCAGAATGTGTGGGAAAGTGTTATAAAAAAATTATTGAATGGTTTATGTCGTGGTGTTATGTGGTAAAAACGGCCTCCTCTAGTGACCCCTATGGAGTATTCTAAAAATAGAATGCTTTATGAAAAAAGGGGGCTAGTTTCACTGTACCACTTGAAGCAGCCAATGTTAGCATTATACGCTACAGCAGCAGGGAGTCACAAGAAAAGGCCCAGGGTTTGGACGGGATAAAGATTGTAAACTCAAAGGTCCTTTGGCCTGAGTTCGGCTTGACTACGATTTTATATGCTTTGCAGTCTTCTGGCTTTGTGTTGCATGCTACACTTTTGACCCGATGGGTCTTCAGCCATACCTGTCTCGATTCCACCAAATGTCCCGCTGGGTTTGATGGAATTTGATGGGTCCCGGCCTTGAGAGGCCAGTGCAATGTGGGGTTTTGTCTGTTTATTCACTTTTACACAGTTTTCAGGGGCAGATCTAAAAATTTGTTATCAAAAAAGGATTCAGATTTGAGTAAACAAAGAATTACTTGGATGACATGCATTTCTTTGATTTTTGGAACATCTGTCTCATTGTGAAAGAGTTTTCCAAGATTTCACAGCAAGAAATGCCTTTATTTCGACGGAAAGTATCAATACATGATACATATCTTTTTTCCCCCACCCTGCGGTGTGTTGAAATAGGACATGGAGATTGCAGCCAAGCGAGCAAGGGTGGAAGACATGTCGAGGTGACACCGTCAGAATTCTCATCTGTCCTCCTCAAAAATACTGGCATTTTCCCCGCTCACCGGCACAGACACCAATTGAGCTGATGGTCAGACACTGCAGAGAGAAGTTCCCTACTGTTTCCCGGAGATCCCCCTGAATTTGTGACCATTGTGAGAAGTCATTCATCTCTGCTTGTTCAAATCCTGACAGGCGTGAGGATGAAACATCATACATCAGTAATCACTAAATAAATGCTCTCGTATCAGAGAAATTCACTGGCTGGAGGCTTCAGGGAAATGACTTCAGAATATAATTTTCACCTCTAATTTGTACAATATCGCAAGAGCTTGGAGGCTCTGTGTGATCCCCTCAACTGTGAGTGAAGAAATGTAATTTTCTGAGTGGGATTATCAAACTTCAAACTATGGACTGTGGCATCAAGAGAGATGTACATCTGTGCTAATCTTCCACAGAAGTGATCAATGTTACTTGATTATTGTCAATTGGGAAAGTTTATGTGCATGTGGTTTGAACCCTCAACTTGGAGACAAATTTAAACAAAACTGGAAATGTACAAAAAAAATGTCCCTGGCAATCCTAATGCATAAATGTAATAAAATTGAGATATGTGGTGATCTGGAGTGGTTTTTATGATGATGCTCAAGGAGCAGTGGCTCAACCAATATTTTCGAGAAGTCTCCATTACTGGCCACCATTACCAGTGCAGTCAAATTTGTGTTGTGCCCATAGTGATGAATACAAGTGTTGGTACTGAACGTTTGCGTGTACTATTTGCCCCATAGTTTTGGCCACACTCCTGGTATCACATGCCGTTGCAATTGTAGGCAATTCCAATCAAAGTCTTTGTCTTGTGGAGTTCCTCGCATGGATGCCGTCCTTGCAAACTTGGCTTTGCATACGGTTGCAGTGGTTCAGCCCTGTTTGGCATTTTGGGAGACAATGTTCATTTTGATCTCCGATCAGTGGTGTACTCACACGTCTGTTCTGAGATGAGAGGAATGTCATCCTCATGTAACAGATGTCAGTGGAAATTTGTAGAGAATCAGGTCAGCTTACAATCCATCCCATGGGCCCTACGCGGAAAAACAGCAGGTTCCAAATGGGCGGAGTTGACTCTGACAGTAATACATGTATTACTAATTGTCCAAATTTAAGACCCAGGGGACGGGGCTAAACAGGGGCATCATCCAACTGATAAGCTAGGAACAAAGTTCAGACCCATTTGTATAAATCTCTGCCCGTATGGGGCGTGTGCATACAAAAACTTTGCGCCCAGTCTGTTTGGATGTGCATATACTTTGTATGTAGAGGTGTGCATTGCAAATTCCTGGCCCGATCATGTGACGTAGGCTGACATAATGATGTAATTCTAAAAGCTGTTTTTTGCAGCATGATCAGTGTGAAGTTTGTTGTCAAAAGGATACCTTTTAAAACTACAGAAGTGAGGTAATGATGACATCACTTCTCGGATTATTCTCTATAGGTTCAAAGTAAAATTGGAACCACAGTTCAAGCAGTCAGGAAAATCAAAATGTCAAGAAAGGAAAACTATAAAAGAATAAACATATTGGAATAATTACAATGAAATAAAACTTACAAAATGCAGGAAAAAATTCAAGAGTATCTTGTGAGTAACTCACAATAGAACCATAATTCATGGTTTGGCAATGAACATGTACGTTCCTAAAGCATTCAAATTGCGAAAACAGATTTTGCACCTGTGCACATAATTTCTTGTTTTGTTAATGATCAATTTGTTACTAAAAAGAAAACTTCATAAAGCATTGCACTGTTGTAATTTCATTAATAATAGCAAAAATTGCATCGCAAGTTGATTAAGACAAAGGAAATTATAGGGAAATAGTCTCTGGCATTAGCTTTTCTGCAGCTAAGCAGGTTTGCTTTACACCTTTGACCAATGGCTGCTTAGCTGACCACAAAGCAGCCCCACCAGAACAGATTTAAAACAACAAAAACAAAAACATGAAAACAAACATAAACCCATGGGCGTAAATCCCAGGGGATGGGGGGATATATATTCCCACTTTTTGGGGGGGGGGTGGGCTACTGAATTATCCCCACATTTCTGTGGTGAGCAAAAAATTAGAGCAGATTTTGAAGAATTCTTCAGACATCCACCGACTAAAATGCATTAAATATCACTCAGAGAAAACAAATTTGAAAAGTCATAAATATGCCATTCTGAATAAATATTACAGATGTACATCAATAGAATGAGCATCAACCTCTTTATAGTGTCATATAGTGTCACAGTCTGCCCCCACCCTGTTTTCAAATGTCTGTGGTCGGGAAAGTCACACCCCCCACCTTTCCCATCCCCCATCCCCAAACTTTCAGGCACAAATTTACGTCACTGCATAAACCGAACAAGCAAAGCTAGAAGGAAAACGTCCAACGTCTTGATTTCTCAATTGATATTTAAATGACATCAATCTTGAGGGTTTTTTCCCACAATCGCATGATAAACCCAGCAAAACATGACAACCCAAAAATGGCAGTGGGCTATGATCGTATATTATTAAGAAGGCTAAAACTAGCGAACGTTTGGTTTTATCAAATTAAAAAAGAAAGAGCGAGCATATAGAACATTTTGCAGTGTATTTTCCATCTTACTCATCTGATACAGCAGAAGCTGAAATATAACGCAGGTTGAGCATTTTTCCCCAATGATTTTTTGTTCCTTTCCTGTATACTCCCCAACCCCTTCCACCGTGTATTTTGCAGAATATGTTCGTGCACGCACATGTACATGTAGTTATCAGTTTATGCATTTTCCACTGCCATGTCATAGGGACATTATACACACGCGTACATAAAAAAAATGCACAAAGCAACGACTCTTGTTCTGAATGTACACGTAGGGCCTACTTTGTCAGGCTAGACGCACAAGGTGAAGCGGACTCGTTTCAACTCAGAAATGGCGTCCTATAGGGATGACATTGTCATTCACCATTATCATACTATGATCGATTGTAATTAATTTGAACGCTGGGTCGACCCTGTAATCACAGTATAATACGTATTTTTGGCGTGACCCGTGGCTGGCATGTTTAGGGTTGGTTTGTATGTTTTCGTTTGTTTTGTTCCTTTTTGAAAAAAAAACACATGCAAGGCCAGTCCCTGTGCAAAGCAGAAGCCCCGCCCACTTTGAGGGACCTACTGCATTCATTATGATGTGGACATTGTGATGCGCAGTTTGTTTTCCGTTCCTGTTCAGAACCAGAAATCACTCGATGAGATCCAAAGTGCATTCATAAACAGATATCTGTTTGCAGTTACAGGTGCATGTAATTACCGATAATTGCCAGCAATATTTCAACTACCTTTCAGATAGCCTTTGGGCCAGAAGTTTCATCCAACGTTTTAATTAATATCGCCTAATTGGGATCACACAAAATTTAATAATATTTATTTCCTTGTTTAAGGCATGAAAATACTGAATTTCCAGAGCAACTGACGTCATTGTATTCTGGAGGAAATGAAAAAAATTAAATGAGAAAATGTGTGGATTAAATGCAAAAACAAATGAGGTATAGACAGAAAATATGATTAGCTTAACAAATCTAGTCCTACAAATTTTGTTTGGTAATATTATGCTTCTTTTTAAATAATAGATGGGAAAAAATGTCTGTCCTCGGACTCAAAACCTGCACACGCTACTGGTGTGATGTCTGTTGCGCAAACCAAACTTCAAGGGGAAAAAGGAATCAAACCTGAAGAGTTCAGTAGATCAAACTGTTTTCCATTTTTGTGGCAACCACAAAGCCAGAGACCCATCGACTGGTGATGAATTCAAAAGGACGAAGTATTTAAAGAAAAAAAGGTTCTTTTGATTATTCTCTTGAAATAAGTTGTATTAGAAGGACTAAACCATAAGGAGAAGGTTGGATTCGGTATAGTTAAGGTTATTTCTGTTTAAGGCGCGCACTGCATACTCTCATCTTGTGTGGCACAGAGTAAAAGATTTGATTGAGTGCCCCTTTAAGATAGCAGGGCGTGGCCAAGAAGAGAACCGTGCTCTAGCCTGCCTGCTGCAAAGCAGCGTCAACCTTACAAGCCACCCTGTACATATACATTATACATGTGTTCGGGTATAATAATGAATGCATCTCGACGAACGACGCCCGGCAGCGAAACATCGCCCCATACAGCTTGCCGGACTTCTGTATTCTGGTATTAAGTGTGAGCCTTCTGGACCAAAGATATCTTTTGGCGAAAAATTTTCACTTAGAAGACTGACAGGGAATTAGTGGCCGACATCATCACGACATGGCAAATCCTCGTGGAGTCATTGCTGGGATTCTAATGCTTCTCGTTGGAGCTGGGAACGCCTATAGTACGTAAGGGGAATACTAAACCATTTCTTCTCTGAAATCGAATTTTCTTTATGTATCAGTTATGTATTATCATGATAATTCTTTTTAATGTCTAGCAACATTGAGAAAATATGTGAGTGACGCCCTAGTGGTTTCTCACTCTTCATAAGATGTTTGGCCAAGAACGGCTGATGTAATTATACTATTCATGAAAATATTGTTTGAAAAAGAAATTCATCGTGAACGGAGGTAGAAAAATGCCTCCACTCTCCAGAGATGCATTTAAGCAGGGGAGTGGCTCCTCATTGCCTAAGAATAAAACATATTCATTTAAGGCGACTCCGTAATGCATGCTGTAATAGTCCTGCGTCCTGACAACAGGCAGATCTTTCACGTTAGGTATCTCAGAGCGTACAAGAAGAGGCGAATACTTCCAAACACATTGGCTATGAGGTAGTGAATGGATTCCGTGTAGGCAGCCTGATGGAGTTCTTGTGTTTATTTGAATGAAAATAGAATCCCAATAACTGACATGCTTTCACTTAAGAAAAACGGCACTTTGAATGGCTAATTTCATAGGAAAATTGGTCAGCTTTAGAGTCAACATATTAAACATAGGCCTAATTATTATTTAAAACCCAAATTTTTTTCCAATCAAAATGTCTGACACCGCGACGGTGTTTTACAATGTATTTAATAAATAACAGGTTTAATCGCTCATAGCAGGCATAATGCTCGGTTCCCTCCTCCATTATGTGACAGAGAAAAAGTGATGTATATAAGGCCAGCCCATGGACACGAGCAATTCGCACAATGCAGATCAGAAAACAAAAAATAAACAGCGCAATGTCTGTCGCGTTATCTCGCTAAAACAATATGTTAATGTTGTTCATGTATCTCCGCACATGACTTTATATATCGCCTCTGCTGTATGCAGTATCCATTATTACATCATTTAAGAGAATCTTTCTTTTGATATTTTAGGAAAAACTTATTTGATTCGTTGACGCTTTGTGCTTGCATTCTGAGAACCTTTGATTGAAAATGTACGCACATTTTTTGTCTTTCAAAACAGAAAGACAACATCACTCACCAATGACTCAACACATCATGCTAGTGCTACGCATCAGAATGGCGAGCGTGCTTTCAAATACAAAATGATGACATCATTCTTTCCAAGCTCGATCAAATCTTGCTAGAGGCAGGCGAAAAAATACTATGTGAATTTAAAAACCAAGATTATCACTCCCAGAGGCATATCGTTGACTTGCTAGTCTGATCGAAAGGCATTATTGATTTGAACCCTGAACTAACTGGTGAATTTGAATGGTTTGTTTGAAAGAAATTGTACTTGAATTATAAGAAAACACATTCGATGGATTTTGCTGATCAAACGGTAGATAAAACATTAAAATTCGTTTTAACAATAACCTCATTGAAAAGGTCGATTCTTGTCAATTCCTGGGCGTCATTGTAGATGATACTTAGACATGGAAAATTATTGCCAGAAAGTTATTTCTCTCAACCTTGGCGTTCTTAAAAGACTTTGATATTTTGCCCCATCCCGTATTACGTTTTCCTTGCCTCACCTTCAATATACTACACTTCCTACAGATAGAACTTACCTTGAAAAAGTGCTCGTGATTCAGCAATGGCTGTGGATTTCAAGATCATCTGAACCAGTTATCTAATAAATTCAACACTTTATCTGTATATGATCATTATAAATATCACTTGTGTATTCTAATGGGTAATTTTGAAAAAAAAAACCCACAGTTATCTGCCTCTGAATATAAAATGTTATAATGTAAGGAACACTGACACCCATGATTATAACACAATGTCAACAAACAGGCTTAGTAAAGTTAGAACTTCCTTTCAACTGTTTACGTACACCTGGGACCCTAGTCTTCGTCAAGACGTTGTTGTGTTGTTGATACACGAGAGGGCGCTCACAAAACGAGTTGCTGGAACGCACGAACCACAACTAGTCACGCCAACAACGTAACGTTTTGAGAATTAATTTGCCAGTTGATGAGTCTTAATAACAGACGAGGAGCAGACAAACACCCCGACACACTTCGGAGAAAACTAAGTGGAAATCTAAACTAAAACATTGTATTTTTAGAGAGGAATTACGCCTAAAAACAATAATAATAATTAAAAAAACGCATGAAAGCTCCATATTTGGGGAAAATCGGGGGAAAATAATTCTGTAGTCTACCCCAGGGTTCCCTTACTTTTTTATTTAGATGAACGAGTGACAATACCTTAAATTTGGTTTCACACATGGCAGGCGGTTGCAAGGATTTTTCCCCTTATTTTTTTTTTGGGGGGGGGCACTCAACAGCAGAAAACTGACAAACTATGAGCGATCGGGAGGTGAGAATTCTAGGGAGGGGCTCTCAGCACTTGTCACCTT